>NW_017729026.1:50672640-50673670 GCF_001723915.1 Gavialis gangeticus | reverse complement strand
TGTCTGTCTGTTATTAGGCATGAAAGCTCTGGACTTTTACTGAAGAAAAAAAAATGCTTGCAACCTCCTTCAGTGGCTCAATTACATCAGTACTGCACTTGTGAACATTTCCTTTTAAAGGACAGTCACTACCCCAAGATGGAAAGTTATTCTTTTATAAAAATAAAAGTTGCATTGAATGGAATTCCCTACGTAATAATAGTTCTTGGAAAAGTCAGCCCCCTCCCTCCTCCTACCCTAGATTATTATTTTTCCAGGAAAACTTAGCTAATCAAAGTGGACTGAATTGAGGGGGGGGTTGTTTTGTTTTTTAGCATATCCAGTCTGCCATAATAGAGCAATGTTTAAAGGTTACATTCTAATTGTTTTACAGCAACAAAACAATATTTGGGAAAATAAATTTTAGAAAAGCAAGGTATCACCAAAGAGGACAAGTTCATAGCTTGGAAAGTTTACAGATCAACAAGTCACTTCCTTCTGAAGGATTTATTATTTCCACTCTTATTTTTATTGTTGCTATTTTGAGCAAGATGGTTAGAAATTGGTTGCAAACTGAAAATACTTGTATTAAACTCCAGTTATTGACCTTAATCATTTCATAGTTTCATAGTTTCTAGGGTCGGAAGGGACCTTAGCAGATCATCTAGTTCGAGCCCCTGCCATGGCAGGAAAGAGTATTGGGGTCAAATGACCCCAGCAAGGTGTTCATCTAACCTCCTCTTAAAAACCCCCAGGGTAGGAGCCAGCACCACTTCTCTTGGAAGTTGGTTCCAGACCCTAGCCGCCCTGACCGTGAAATAGCACCTCCTGATGTCTAACCTAAACCTACCCTCTGCCAGCTTGTGACCATTATTCCTGGTCACTCCTGGCGGTGCTCAGGGGAACAGTGACTCCCCCAGCGCCTGCTGATCCCCCCTGACTAATTTATAACAGGCCACTAGATCCCCCCTCAGCCTTCTCTTTTGGAGGCTGAACAGGTTCAGGTCCCGTAGCCTCTCCTCATAGGGCCTGCCCTGCTGTCCCCTGATCA
>NW_017729026.1:50670265-50672574 GCF_001723915.1 Gavialis gangeticus | reverse complement strand
CCCCCAGTTTCTTAATGAGAACGGGGTGAGAGACAGTGTCAAAAGCCTTCCGGAAGTCCAGGAAGACTATGTCCACTGCTACCCCTGCATCTAATGATCTGGTGATCTGATCGTAAAAGGCCACCAGGTTGGTCTGACAGGACCTGCCACTGATGAACCTGTGTTGGTTGCCCCTAAGCATTGGTTGGCCCTAAGCATGCATGTTCTTTGACGGATGGAGAGGAAAGTGCCAGAAGAAGTATTTGCATGGAATTAGCCACTTTGTCAGTCAATTGTCTAAAATCTCAACAGCTCTTCATTATTTCCTCCTGTACTTGCAACACATGGGGGAGGTTTAGCTTGCACCTGTTCTTTTATTGTTTGGAGAGATCTGACAAGAAAAATCTCAGCAATGCCAGGCACCTTCAAAGGGTCACAGGGAATAGAATACGAAGGCAAAGAGGAATAGAATTCAAAAGTATCTCTATACTCAGTATCAGTTTCTAAGGCCCCATCTATACATTACATTTAAGGCATGATTAACCAGTTAATCATGCCTTAAGTGGTCACCCCACCACATGTTCAATCAATTAATGGTGTGATAGAAAGGAATAAGATACAAATTTATTTTACAAAATATGAATAAATTTGTATTCATAATTGTTTCCTATCACACCATTAACTGAATGTGTGGCCAGGGGCCCCTGTGGCTGGGAGCCCTGTCAGCTAACCAGAGTTTCCAGCCATGTGCACTCCTGAGCCTGGAAGCTCCCAGTTGAAGGACAGCCCATGCACCCCCACAGCTGGAAGACCAGCTGCTGTGATCTCTCAGCTGTGAGGGTGCGTGGAGAGTCCCTGCGACTAGGAGATCACAGCAGCTGGTCTCCCAGGCTAGGGACAGACATTATACATCAGCCAGTTTAAGTGATCAGAAACTGGTTTAAACCTGTAACCGAACAGATGCTCAGTGCACATAAACCAGTTTGACAATGGCTGAAAACAGTTTGAGATAAGCCTGGCTGAATGTAGTATAAGACTTAACTGATTTGGGTCAAACCAATTTATGCAGTGTCTGTCCCAGACCCCTTGCTGGTTTAAGTTAAATCAGACACCCCCAGCATCCTGGCATGCTCTCTGGGCTGGGCTGGGAGGGGTTCTCTGCTCCACAGCAGGGCTGGCCCCTCTCCTTGGCTCCCTGGCTGCATCGCTGGCAGAGACTTGCAGGCTGCTCCCTCCCTCCTCCTCTCCATTCCCTGCTAAGCAGGAATTCTCCCCTCCGCTCTGCCTTGCTGAGAGGTATCTATGTATTAGCTAGCAAGCCACATGCTGGCTCGGGTTGATGTTGTGACAAAGACAGAAGCAACAGGTAGCTGGTAATGTGTCTCTGTTGTTTCCTTGAAGGGGTGATAAACACTGAATTAGGGGTGATAAACACTGTTACAAATTCCCTGCTGGGCTAATCAGTGTGTCCTGATGCCCCACCCCCCTTAGGTCAGCACTATAAAATGAAGGGAGGGATGCTCTAGAGCTCCCCTGGCTTCTAGTCTGGGCCACTGCAGGCATGTGCCTGCATTTCTGGAATGAAAAGGTAATGTCTATCCACCTCCAGACCAGTTCAAGCTTTGCAGGTTAGACTAACCTGCAAAAATTGAATCAATTCAAGCTCAGGCTTTTTGAATGTCTGTCTCTACCCCCAGCCACGGGGGTATGGGAGGTGCCCCTACAGCTGGGAGCCCCATCAGCTGAAGGGGCTCTGAGCCATAGGAGCCTGCTTCTTGCTAGTACAGGGGGAGCCCAGAATTGGGTTCCTCCTGCACTGGCAATAAGGCATGATGGGATCTGATTTGTGATCCCACAGTCACACCTCTTGCCATGCACATGGCATGGCAGGATGCGCAATTGTGTGGACAGTGCATTAGATCCCATTGCACCTTATCCGGCATGTGTAGAGGGGCCCTAAATAAATCAGTTGGAGTATGTATGCTTCTGCCTAGCACCCCTTCCCTAAGACAGCAAAGTTCCTAGAAGCCCAAAAGGAGAAAAAACCTTTGACACATATTTCACACATGGTCACTATCCCAGGAAAAGGCATTTTTGTGACATTAATTCTGAGCACTGAAAACACTCTGGGATCCAAATCAAGAACAACCAGGTCCAAACTCCAAGAGACCTTATGAACTGCATCTGATAAGTGAGGGTCAGAGTCTGCCAGCCTTTTTCACACCAGACTGTCTCGATGAAATCAACACAGTTACTGATTTCAGTCAATGGGTCTACAGTTGATCCCTATTTGCAACAACACCAGTTAAGAACAATAATCCCCTATCAGC
>NW_017729026.1:50658250-50665265 GCF_001723915.1 Gavialis gangeticus | reverse complement strand
CTAAGACAGCAAAGTTCCTAGAAGCCCAAAAGGAGAAAAAACCTTTGACACATATTTCACACATAGTCACTATCCCAGGAAAAGGCATTTTTGTGACATTAATTCTGAGCACTGAAAACACTCTGGGATCCAAATCAAGAACAACCAGGTCCAAACTCCAAGAGACCTTATGAACTGCATCTGATAAGTGAGGGTCAGAGTCTGCCAGCCTTTTTCACACCAGACTGTCTCGATGAAATCAACACAGTTACTGATTTCAGTCAATGGGTCTACAGTTGATCCCTATTTGCAACAACACCAGTTAAGAACAATAATCACCTATCAGCAACATTTCCCTTGGGCACATTTCCCTGCCATGTATTCAGATGACACTTTCTAGAACAACAATAGTTGTTTAGGAACAACACAGCACCTGGGCATGGACATATTGTCAGGAACAAGCATCAACTGTACTTAAGTAATGTCAGTAGCATGCATCTGATTGCAGAACACAGCTCCTCACTTCACAGTAATTAGTCATATTCATTCAATTATTTTATCAGTTACATTTTAAAAAAAAGTAAACCATAACTAGATTAACTTTATAATGAGCAGACACTGCGTCAAGGACCAGAATACAAAGTGATCCAGATAGCCAAAGGGACAGCTTCAGGGTTGGAAAAACCCCCCAGTTAAAGGTTTAAGATGATGGAGCTTTTGGAAGGGGGTGAATTTTTCAAGGTAGTACATGTGCTGCCCACTTATCTAATAGCCAATTTGCTAAACTATATGGAGTGATTTAAAAAAGAAATCATTTCTCTCCACTGGATAATTTGTTTTCTGGTTTGGTACATTTGTTACTTTACCTTTTTCACACTATAACTTCCAGGGACATAGACATCCCAACACACTGTATAATATCTATATGACAGGGCACTTCCTAATGAGACTATACTGCATTTCCATCAGCTGTTCTACTGCAACAGCCTTCCCAAAATCCTTTTCAAACAAAAATCTGAACTAGTACTTTGTGCCCATGCAATATGGTTTCTTGTTGCCTTGGGTTGTTTATCTGTGTTCAGATAAGATCAACACAACTGACACCCACTACTTCTTACTAACAGTTTTCATCAATATAACTTAACAGCTTTCTCCAAAAGTCCGCAAGGGCCCCCCCAGCTTCGTCATTCAGCTGCTTCAGACCCCACACAATTAGCTAATTAAAACATTTCATTAGTCACTTAAAAATCCAACCTCCCACCCTCTTTACTATGCCATGCTGTGCATCAGTTCTCACTAAGCAACTATCATTTTAACCATTCACTCGCTTTATGTCTCTTCAACCCACTGCTTGCAGTCTCATCCTTGTAAATGAGACCTCTGCCCCTGTTTACAAGGATGGCCACTAGTTGCGATAGGGCCATGAAGAGGAATAAGGACCCTTTTATTCCTTTGTGGCTGCTTTAAGACTTCCTGGATCTGGAATGTTGGACACAGCAGGTCCAGAAAGTCCTGAACAGAGTGCTTTAGATTCTCCTCCAGGGAAAGGAGCAGTTTCCACACTTACATTGGCTAAATGTACAGTGGAAAATAAAGAACCCTTCTGAAATGACTTTGTTGTCTGTGTAACATGGTAGGGGTTGAGACCCCAAGGCACAACATCTGGGGTTCCATACCTGCATCCTATTCCTTCCTTATGATAAACACAAAAAATATGACAATGATTTTTTTGTGTTAAGAGTATCCTTCCGCACCATGGAACCAGACAGCAATAGCATCAGTAATTAGCTAATTTTCTCAAAATCAAAATTACTCTTCACATAAAACAAAGCAAGCAACAGATGCATACATCTCTTCCCCCTTGCTTCTTCATTTCACACCTGTTGGCTTGACCCTGGTCTGCTCTGCTCCAGACTATCATAGCAGACAGTAACCCAGAGGGCAGATCTACCTACTCTCCACTGCAGCAGATTTTAATGAAACATTTTAAGAGGGCAGCAGTACCACACAGAAGTGACCTTAGCAAACTGTCAATTACCTGCTGGAGATCCATAAAGACATGTCTCTCTCCTCAGCTCCTGCTATGCAGTACACCTACATGAGATCATGCAACATTCTCTTTGGCTTGTGGATCAGCTCTTGGTTACTGAGGTACCCCACTATAGCATTTACACATAGCCTTGTTTTTTGGGAGGGTGGGGGATTTTGTTTTTTCTTAAGCTGACCCCATTTCTCTGTCAGTGCTGCATAGAAAGTCTTATTCCCTCTCTCTGGTTCCATTAACAGCTCCTGTAAATACAACGATAACGATCCTGGAAATTTTTTATCCAGCTATCTGCAAGGGACTCTTCAGGAAGGAGGAAAGAGGAACCCATAGATGGGAAATATAATCCTGGTATCAGTTAGTAATGAGACAAAGTCCATTGGCTACATGACAAGAAGATACAAAGGGAGGCTGCATGGTCTACTGAATGAGGCATTAGACTGGAAAGAAGACCTAGATTTTATTCCTGGCTCTGACCCATGAACAGACGCAAGTTATTTCACCTCTGTCTGCCTCTCCTGCTCCTCCCACCCTCTGTCCGTCTCCTCTATTCAGGCTGTAAGCAAACCGCATCAGGAACTCCCTCATGGTTTAGACAGCGGAGTGCCAAACACAATGAGGCTGCCATCTCAACAGGACCTGTGATACTACCATTGATATGTATTGATATGTAGACCAAGCTGCAGGCAACATTATAGTATTCTGGGTGAAAACATTCGTTTTAATTCCTTGAAGAGGCTGGTTATATTTCTCCCCCACCCTCAGTACAGGTAAGGAACAAGAAAGAAATACTGAGAAGATTAGAGAGTAGGTGACAACACTTCTATGACCATAAATTCACTCTGGTCACTATTAGTTTAACAATAAAATTTCATTAGTGCCAAACATCCTGGAGGTCAAATAGCTGTTTATGATCTCTCTTCTGTTAACTTAATCATGCACACTCAGGTAACAAGAAGATAAATACAAGTTACCCTTTGCCTCTGTAAACAAGAAATTGCTGGGAAAATGCCAAAGTTGTTTGAAAGAATACAGGAGTGAATAATTGGGTCACAATGACTGTTACATGTGTACTTATCTTAAATCCCTACCTCATGCCCTCTGTCTTGCACAGGACATGATTCACTGTCTGCTTCTGAGAACGACCCAGACTCATCACTGGAGTTTGTTCCATAGGATGGCTCACATTTAATCTGGGGTCTGACTTGGTTGTACATTCCATCTCCCATCATGCCTGGCTCCTGATGCTCAGGGGCCAGGAATCGAGCTCCTTGAGAACAGGGGGAAGATGAAAACTCACACAGAGGGAGGCTACAAGGAGAACCACCACTGCCATCCTCTGCATATGAGTAGGAGGAGCATGAGCTGGAGGTCCTGGTTCTGGTTTCCAAAGGAGGAGAGCGAGGGCAAACTTTAATTGGCACTGGGCAGCTGGTGTTAGGCCGCATCCTTCCCGGCAAGTGATCAGCTGTCAGTCCACTGTGGGAATAGGTCTGTGAACTAGGAAGGGATTGGCTGCCTCCAGCCCACAGACCTTTTGGCAAAGTCTCAGCAAGGTCTTTCTCCAGGCTGCTCACACCAGAATATGAATGCACCGAAGTGTTTACTTGGTCACAAGCATTTGAAGAGAATATAACGCTCCTCCTGTCCAGTTCACCTTCCTGCTTACAAAGAGCTTCAAAACCAGGCCCCCTGAGAGGCGATCCTCCAGGGAAGTTGGAAGCATCCTTTTGAACAGCATGGGACTGCCCATAATTCCCTGTGAAAGGGCTGTAGTCAGTTTTGTGGTCACCCTGAGTTGTCCCCTTTTCAAAAGGGCATGCTGGACTCCTGGCAAAGTGCTGTTGGGAAGTACTTGGAAAGCCAACCAAATCTATATTTTTTGTTCTGTTGAAGAAAGACCTTAAGCAGGAAGGAGAGGACCCACTTTTAGACCTGTCAACACAAGTAGGGCTTGGCTGTTTCCTATCCATTTCAACATCCCCCTCTTTATCCCTGATGTCAGGTTCATCTCCAGACAGGCAAAGTGTGATGCTTTCTTCATCATTTTCCTCATTCGAAGGTTCACTTTTAATCTGCCCCACAGCAAGTCCTGATTTGAGGCCATTACCAGAGCTCTCGTTACCAAATGTGCTTGCAAAACCTGAGGTACTGATGTGTGATGTGTTGTAGACATTCTTGGTACAAGCAAGCTGGTATTTCTTATATCTGGGGTACCGTGTTACTGCATCTTTGTCCAAACTGTCTTTGCTATCTCTCAGTACGTCCGAGTCAGGCAACATGCCTTCTTCCTTGTCTGCTCCAGAACCAGTGGATTCAAAGTTAAAGGGCTCCTGCTGCATCCTCTCTCTTGGGCAAGATATCTTTGAAGTCTCTGATTCCATAGTTTCCTCCTCTTCCCCATCTGAGTTCTCTTCATCATGCATTCGCTGACAGGCAGTATCCTTTTTGCACAAGAAGAGGCCATCTTCATTGTTTAGCAGCTGCGTCTGAAGAAAGCTGAAGCAGGAATCCTCCAAGTTGTGCATGCGCAAGAATTCAGCACAGTGGATGACCTCTTGGATGTTTTCTCTGCTGAGTAACAGCTTAGCAGTGTAGGCAAACTGTAACAATGGACCAAATCCCCTGGCAGTGACCTGCAAAAAAAAACAGGGAAATTGCTAGCATTACCATCAGCACAGCTATTGTCCAAAGTCCTTCAAGTGCAGTTAGATAACCTGACAGCTCTAATGTCCAGAAATAAATACTGTAAAGTACCAGTTAATCTTTTATCAGGTCAGCAATGATGCTACCTCCAATAATTAATGCTGCCTGCTCCATGTTGCTTTAAAATCACATTAAAAGTTATGCAAAACATTCTTTAGATTGAATGACTAAAAAGCTATGAACCAGGTGCTTTTGCTAATAAGAGGAGTAAATATATATTAACAAGTGTGTTATTAACTTTTCAATGGGCACATGGGCTTCCACACAATGCACTGTAATTACCAACAAGATACAAATGAAAGATTGATTCTTCTAACCCTGGTGCAGAATGGCTTTTTGGAGAATAAAGGAGTTGCACTTAAATCTGAACAGTGTTCTGGGAGGAAAACATTTCTATTTTAATATTAAACAAATATGAAATCTTTCCCCCTCTTTAGCTAGCCAACCAAGCTGACTTGTGTCCTCAGAATTGATGCTAGTCAACACTCAACAAGTTGCTATTTACCAGACAGTGGATTTGTGCTGCCCACTGGCTCTCTTTCACTTGAGAAATTCCATTGTTTCTGGTTTTAGTGTGTATGAAGTGTAGCATATAGGAAAGAGATGAGTATCCACATTTTAGCTGCCACAAAACATACTGAAGCCCATGACAGCACACAATTTCATATCACTTTTCTTTAGTGAAAAAGTTAACAATGACCAGAATTGTGGGTGCTTCACATTATACACTTGTACCCTGATAGATATGCACATGTGCATAAATTATAATGCGTATGTAATATATACCCCAAACTGGTGCAGAAACACACATCCTCTCCCTCAGATATACTGTGATGATACTCATACACAGAGCTGTCTGATAAATGGCAGAGCCATGTGACAAATATGGTTATTCAGGCACTTTCAACTGTATTGCTTGTATTCATCCCACTAATGTCTGTTGCCATAGACTTTAATTAAATATTTTCCTAACGCAAATGGCTCTGAAGTACAAGCACTATTCATGTCTTGGAGCAGCCGTAAGTTTAGTACCGGGTAAGTCCTGAGCATTCCAAAACAACTTACGGCTTTGTTGGTCATAACTGCAGACTTGTGTTAAAACTACCCTGTAAGCCAACTAACACAGGCATGGTCCATCATCAAGACACAAGGTTTCTGAACAGGAAGGGTGATCCAGTCCTTCAAGAACTAGCGTTGGAGGCCTGGGTTCAAATTCCCTGATGCACTAAAGACGTCCTATGTGACCATGTGCAAGTCACATAGCCTCTGTGCACCTCCATCATTAAAGTGAGGAGAGCAGTTTCCTAGCTCACTATGGGTTTAGGAGGAGTTGAAGGCTGGAAGCTGCTAAGCTATTATGGGTGTTGGGGGCATGCCTAGATTATGCCTATTCTGCATTTGGGTGATGTGATGTGCTGATATACCTAAGTGTGGTTTAACTTAGCCCAGGCAGTACAGACTTCACTGTAAGTTGTATCATTCCATCAAGGATCCTGGATACTTATTTGCTGCAGCTTTGCTGCTACTGGTACCTGCCTTGGCTAGACTGAAGCTTGCTCAGGTATGCCCATATGTCCTGCAACCACACCTCAGACTGCTGCATAGACACAGGTATGGAGAGACGCACAGCTTTCCAGTGAGACATACAGCACCTATTTTAATTTGAGATGTTCTGGTGTTCATAACTCCCCAGATTTAGTTTCTGAAGGTCTGTACAGTTGGATTCAAGTATATACAGACAAGCCAATGACTCTGTGAGGTCCACGAATATAGGAACATGAGCTGGGGGAGCCTAGAATTTTAAAACCATAAATGATTCATGAAGGGCTACCGTGTCCCACACACCTTGCCCTTCAGTATTTAGTATAGACTATACATTTACAGAAGAATTTCTTTAAAAAACAAGTCCTTGTTATTTGCCACTTTTCACTTGTTAAACCAGATAATCAAGAGCCCTACATTGCAGAAAGGAAAATATTCTAAATATTATTTAGAATAAATTTAGAAAAAGCTTCTAAATATAGTTCTCAATAGGTTTTCTGCATATAACTACTACCTTTAGCTTACAAATTCCTTCCAAAAGCCCATACAGCCCTGTTTTGCTATGTGTTCTTGGATTTAAAATTGCCTAGACTTACTGGTGGATATTAGAACGATCTCTGCTCTGCTGGTGTTACATCTTCTGTTGCTCTGCTAGGGTGTGGACACATGAATGTTTGGAGATCTTTCAAAAGGGGATTTTTTTAAAAGGGCAGCAGCTGATATGTTCTAACTGTTAGGTGTGAA
>NW_017729026.1:50651516-50653250 GCF_001723915.1 Gavialis gangeticus | reverse complement strand
GAAAATATTCTAAATATTATTTAGAATAAATTTAGAAAAAGCTTCTAAATATAGTTCTCAATAGGTTTTCTGCATATAACTACTACCTTTAGCTTACAAATTCCTTCCAAAAGCCCATACAGCCCTGTTTTGCTATGTGTTCTTGGATTTAAAATTGCCTAGACTTACTGGTGGATATTAGAACGATCTCTGCTCTGCTGGTGTTACATCTTCTGTTGCTCTGCTAGGGTGTGGACACATGAATGTTTGGAGATCTTTCAAAAGGGGATTTTTTTAAAAGGGCAGCAGCTGATATGTTCTAACTGTTAGGCGTGAACAAACTGAGCGCGATTCAAATGTAGCAAACGCACTCCACGTTTAACCCTGGAAGAAGGTGTGTTAAAGTTGGAGGGAACACGAATGCATCAACTACTGCCCCTTTGAAATGTTCTCCTTCTAAAAGGGCTCAAAGTATTTGTGTCCGCACGCTTAAATTAAGATTTCCCTGAAGGCATATCTACGTTTTAGCTCTGCCCACTCTGATTAGCTGCAGCATGTGGAAATGTAAAATGTCCTACTCACGGGTCATTATTTTCTGAAGATCTTCAACCTGTTGGCTCAGGTAGCACTGCACATTCTATAAAAGCTAGCTAACACTGTATGTCTAAGGGCAGCGATTAAAAGAAGTCTTGAGACTCAGCAAAAAAAGTCCTTGTGGTAGTTACTCAAGTGGGCCACTAGGGGGAATGACTGCAAAACAAGTTGAACACGGCTGTTCTGCTCTGCTTTCACCTGTATCCCGTTTACTACAGTTCAATTCTCAAGAACCTCATAATGACTCATAACATTCCAGAGTAAAGCTATCTCCCAAGCTGACTCAGTCCTTCAGTCCCAATAAATCAAGATGCTAACGACGAGAGCATTTAGGACATCTGTTACATTTGTTTTGTGCTGAATATTAGAAACAGAGCTCTTGCCACACAAAGGAACTATGGGATACAGACCTTTAAGAGTGTGTGCTGGGAGGGTGGGAGGTGGGTAGGGGAGAAAGCCTAAATGATGGCGAGATGAGAATAACTGTCAGACCTGCATCATGAATTAGTTTGGGTCGTCTGCAATGACAACATTTCTAACAGCTCCATAATATTCATTTATAAACACACATGGAAACGAAGAGTTACTTTTAAAGTACCAGAATGAGCATGTTGTCAGCTCTAATAGATGCCCTCAGGGAGGAGTCTCTGAAGTGGTTCAAATCGGAGCCAATGATTTAAACTACATAAACAATAACTTTGATAATAAATGCATGCAAAGCTTGCTGGCAAGTGTTAAGATTAGCAGAATCTCAGTAGCCTGAAGCTGTCTAAATATTGATTTGGCCTCCATTGTGGGTCCACTGTCTTACAGACTTTGGAACTGCTTGTATTTAATTCATTGTGACAAGAAAGCAGATATTCAGGCAATGGAGTGCGGTTATAAATATTGCACATTTTGAAAAGAAAGGTTTAAAAGCTGCATGTACTACAGCCACACACATACACTTCTGTAAGAACGAGTAGGATTAGTATTTTAAAAGGTGTACCTTACCAATGCACCGGAGTTAAAACAATTAAATAAAACAAGGTGCTGAGTTTTACTAATGGAACTGGGTTTATTGCAACACTCATTTGCTATTTAAAGTAATAGTAGTCCAATGATTAAAGTAAGCTTTATCACTACAGATAACCTTTATTTTTTGTATAAGATAGCCAGTCT
>NW_017729026.1:50636318-50646516 GCF_001723915.1 Gavialis gangeticus | reverse complement strand
TTGCAACACTCATTTGCTATTTAAAGTAATAGTAGTCCAATGATTAAAGTAAGCTTTATCACTACAGATAACCTTTATTTTTTGTATAAGATAGCCAGTCTCCAGGATCTATTTTCCATACCACCTAATCTGCAATTAGATAGCCCAATTTGTGGGAATCTATATGAAACATCTCCTATTTTATATGCCAGGTTACTACCCTGCTAATAGTGATCTGATCATTCTCATCTCTTCTAATACCCATTTCTGGTGTTAGAGATCGAGTGCAAAATAAGAGAGTCAATCTGTGAGTACGAAGACCCTAAGCAACAAAAATAAGCCAAGGTACAATAGTTTGCGTGCACATGTGTTTCTGCTAGCTTTCTCCCAATATGCTGCATTCTTTTCTTTCACTCTTCATTGATTTCCTGTTTTTTTATATTTTTAGCTATTCAAAGTAGGGCTGGATCCTCACCTGTATCTAAATATGCCAAGGAAGTTGTAGGCTCTATGCTCAGCTACGTAAGAGATTATTTTGTTTTTCTCTTGTGTCACCTGCTGCATCCAATTGGATTGGATATGCATCCTATGTCCTGCTCTGTGGCTAATTCTAGACAGCCTCATTCTTTTGCTCAAACTATAGAAACTCATGCATGAGCTGTGGAAATCAGTGGTTCAATCCCCTTTTTTGTCATGATGATAGGGGTCACGCTTGCTCCCAATGATCAAATCTTAACATGGAGCACAAAGTTATTTTAGTACCGTGAACTAACATGAACCACAGCCAGCTGGGCATGCAGAACAGTGCAATGCTGAGCAAGATGTTTACTGGACTCTATATTCAGTAAAATGACCATCATTGAGAAACAGGCTAATCAGCATTAGCACTTAGTGGCAAGTGAGGCTCATAAATTAAAAAATTTGTAGAAACTCAGAAACCAACACTTTAGATCAGTGTCTCTCTGCCTTTGTTCCCCCCAGAGCAACGTTGAGTGTTTTGTTCTGTCTAGTTGTCACTGATTTAAGTGCCGGACTTCCACCACTTCCTTTGGGAAACTTATCAGAACTTACTTACGACCTCACTGTTAGGATATCCTTTCTTCCTTATTTGCCTCTCTTCTTGTTACATTTCCTTGAATTGCTCTAAAAAATTCCTCTCCCACCTTGGCATTTACACTCTTCAAATATCTGAGGAATAATCATACTCCCCCTACCTCACATTCTCCCTTGCTTGGTATTAAATCATTAGATCAGTTGGGGACGGGGGTAATCCTTCTGGCAGGCATGCAACAAATTAGCCCTGCGCCTTCCCCAAGTGCCACTTGAATACCTTTCCCTTACCCAATCTGCTGCTCCACTTTCTGCTTCCTTCCCTGTGCTCATTGCCTGACTGGATGCTCTTCTTTCTGCTTCCTGCCCTATCTGCCACTCTGTTGCCTGCCTCCACTCCCCGGCCCCTGCCCCAATGCATTGCAAGCCACACACAGAGACTGTCTGTGTCACTTGTGGTACCCATGCTGGAGGTTGGTCACCCCTCATCTAGATCATTCATGTATCTAAGGATACCATCTAGGTTTATTTAGCATTATAATTATTGTCAATATTTAGAAACCCTAAATAATCTAAGGAAAATATTAATCCCTGTCATTCAGGGGTGAGAATGGGAAATAGGTTAGATGTGAGCTGGCAATACCAAACATTGAAAAAAAAGCCAGCCCCACTTTGGGTCAATTATGCAGATATATGGACACATTTTTTTAATATAGGAACACCCTAAATTGCACGGAATATACTAGGACTAGGACTGATTTATGAAGAAACAGGGAAAGAACTAAATATGTAATGATGACTGAAATGGAAGGGGGCATCATTTACAGCAATCTGAAGAATTTAAGCACCCAGGACAAGAAGCAAATGTTTAGGATGCTACAGAGGGAGGGATTGCTGGGTCCAATGGAAGGAAACTGAGAAAGTGAAAATGTAGGCAATTTTTTTGACACTGAGTGTAGCAGTGAATTATATTACAATGTGAAATGGCTTCCCCAAGTGCAGTGATAGATGCCTAATTGCTTAAGGACTTTAAACTGAAACTTGGCAAAGCAGTGAAGAATATGCTGCAAAGAGCCATTTGATCTCAGCACGGGTGGTCCAGATTATTTGGTAGATCTTTTCCAGGCCTAATTTTTGGGACCATCACAATGAAACCATTCAGAAAATAACAAAAAATTAATGACCAAAGTCATATGCTGCAGCTTCTTCTAAAGTAAAAAGATCCTGTTTAAAAAGAAAGTCTGTGGTGGTCAGGGAGGGTACCAGCATGATACACAAGCTAGCCTACGGCATACATACACACATTTCTGTAGTGTTTTAGCCACACAAACGTGCGCTGCCTTTAACATAAGCATGAATTACAAGGTCAGAACTTTGCAGTGCTTTGTGAACTCAGAGGTAGATACCTAAACAGCTTAAGACCCTGAATCTTAGGCTCTTAGGTACATGATTATCTTTCTGTATTTGAACACAGTCACTTTGAAGTGAACAAAATTACTCACGAGTGGAGCATGAAAGTTGTTGCAGGATTATGATCATGGCAGGATTATGATCACATTGATAACACTTAGAAGCTAAAATTTAAAGGCCTCAGAGCATCTAAAACATCTCTGTGTCTAAAAAGCACCTTACTTATTTTAAGCCATTTTTGAGAGGCAGGGAGAAAAATACACCTTGAATATCAAATTCTGAACTAAATAGTAATTAAAACCAGTGCATTATAAAGGTGACAGAAGGTGCCTGTGCATATATGTTTTAAAGTGAAATCAGAAATAGACTATTCACAATGTTACTGCTAAATGGTTTGATATAACACCATCAGTGGAGCTCTAATGAAATGACAATTTATAGGCATGTGTAAAGACATTTTTAAACCAACTTCAGAGCTGAAGATTGTTTCCTAAATTCTCAAGCTTATTAGTCAAATTATTAACTGTCTCACTAGGCCAATATGTTCCTAAAGCTGTAACTTATGTAATCAAGCACATACTAGGAATAGGAGATAAGATTAGTGACAGTTAACTGCTTCTATTTTTTCCACAACCTGAAGAAGGTCTCAAGGATTAAACATCACCTCTAATCTGATTTGCTATAATTAGCATAGGCTTTATTCTTTTTCTTTTGCAGCCAATTGTGAGCACAGAGTGTGCATTAATTTTCAAGTGTAATCTGAGAACTCCAAGCAGTACACTGCCTTGCAGTTAAGAGTTTTGTGACTTTCTTGATATTTACTTATTTTTTACTTGGAATTATGTGGTCTGGCAGATCCCATTTTTCCCATTCTGGGGTTATTTGTTTTATATCTTTCAGCCAATTTTACAAACAAACTATAGGGGTGTAAGCTGTAGCTGTGTTGGCCTAAGGACATAGGCAGACAAGGTTCTTTGGGTGAATCTGATATAATAAAAAAATATATATATCTTTTATTAGACCAACTTAAATAGTTTGAAAAAACTTTTAAAGCAAGCCTTTGGGTTCAAAAACCCTTGGTATCTACCACAACAGCCTCAAGAGGTCAAGCTTGCTTAAAAAATTTTTCTAACTATTTAAGTTGGTCTAATAAAAGATATATATATTTTTTTATTATATCAGATTCACCCAAAGAACCTTGACAAACAAGCTACTGCACTTGAGCAGGAGAATGGTCAGTTATATGCACAAGTTGAGCACATTAACCTGATTGGCCTATATACACAAGCAAAATCAGCGTGCACAAGATTAGAAGCTGGTTTGAAATGGTGTCTTTTGCAATAGAAAAACAGAAAAATAGAAAAGCAGAAAAACAGACATCCGGATGATGAAAAACGTGTAAAGAATATAAGCTGCTTTTACATCAACATTTAATACATGTTTTCGGTTTAACTGAGCTGACCGCTTGGTTTAACAGAAGCTGACCCTTTTTGACTCATCAGCTTAAAAACTGGTATCCCTGCTATCACAGGTGTGTTTTCCCCACCTGTTCAAGAGGCCATAAGGTTAAATATATTCTTTTATTTTTAATATTAAAAAAAACCTAATCAATTATTACTTTTTAAAAATTCGTTCAAAAGTAGGGAGGTGACTTAAATCTGTGTGTGGGCATTTACACAAAAACTGGAGTTTCCCTGCTACTGTACAAGTAATCAAAGCTCCATGGATGGCCTGCAATCTTGCTTTAAAGACTAGGTAAGTTCTTAGCCCAAATCTTATATTCTACCTTCTCTGGCTGGTAATCGTGCAACTGTGATCGGGACATCAAATGACATCTGACAAATTTGGATGTCAAATCAGAGATGTGAAAAGTGTGAGTGACAGCATCACAATGGAAACAGCTTGACCTTTCTGTATTCTAGAGGGACCATAAAACTCTTTTCTTCAGGAAGATGATTTGCCTTTTCTGCTGAAAATAAAACCCCCAAAACAGCATCACCACCTGTAAAGCAGCTCTGCAGCCTGGCTATGGGCTGTGATGCACTAGCTTCTCTTTAAAGTATCTACCACAACAGCCTCAAGAGGTCAAGCACCAGCACTTCAAGAAATAGTTTATCTTCCTTTGTTGTTCTACTTTTACCTAGGAAGCCAAACTGGGAGGACCTTGGACAGCTTCCAATTTTTTAGAAAAAGTACAGCAGCACCCCCTCAAGTTTCACCTTCTCATAAGGAGGGAAAGAGGTCTCCCAGAGCTTGCCATTCCTTTTCCAGTAGTATTTACAAATTGGAGCAGAAAAAAAAGAAAATAAACTTTCTTTTTTCCTTTATCTCCCTGACATAATGAACATGTATTGGGCTAACATTTAAAAGATTAACATAACTGTGGGAGTACCCATTATGCACTCAGTAGAACATCAGGTGCTTGAACACTCATTTGTAATGACAATAATTCAATACCTAACCAGTAATCCTAGATTCTGGTATATTTTGAAAGTGAGAGATTCAAGTCCACCCCCACAAAAAGACCACTCTGAACAGAGGCTGCAATCCTATATTTTAATCTGCACTGGTGGAGGTCTGAAGCCTGCTGAACATCCCACAGAATTCAACGGGACTAACTTCTTAATGGAACCATAGGTTTAATCAGTCAAGACCCAAAGCTTTGTTATAACTGCAGTCCTTGAGAGGATTTCTTTCTCCAGGGTTTTCAAAGCACAAGCCTGAAAGTTAAGAGATTTCGGTTCAGGCTCTAACACAGACTCTCCCTGTGCAACACTGGCTAAATCTCAGCTTTTCTGTGACTACTTCACTGTCTGTGTCAGAGAGAGAAAGCCAACATATTCTTCCCTTGCAGGGTAGCGGGGACTTAACTATTTGCTGCTGGTAAAGCACTTAAATGGTGTGCACTACAGTAACAAAGTATACTGAGGAGAATGGGAAAGAAACGGTGACTCACTTCACATGTATTTCTAAACAGGAGCTGACCCTTCTCAAGTGTGATGGTGGTAGATATTTCAGGCACATACATAGGTGTCCTCCAAATTAGGTTTCCTATAATAATGCCGTGCACCTTCATAGCAGGCTGGTCCTGAACACAGCTGAGTGAACAATGGGTTTTTGTTCAGGGGATGAACTGAAGAATCAGAAAAAATTTCAGTGGACCCCCCTAAATGTGGCCAGATGCACTTCAGAGATGCACTCCAGGGGTGTTCTCACACCTTCAGGGTTGCTCTTCTGCTCCAAACCCTTCTCTTTTGTCTGCCGCTTGACTACCGAGAAGAGACTGAAATGTGCCATGGGCAAGTCCCCCACTCCCCAGTGCCTCTGTGAATTGCAGCTGAGTGAGGGTGGGATTTGTACCCTGGGACCAGGGTCTGGGGGAGGGGGTTATGCCCCAGGAGCCCTTGAGACGGCTCTGGCTTACTGCCTCGGTCTCTTCAGGGTACAAGGACAGACTCCCCTGGCTCCAGCCCAGCTCTCCCCTCCCCTGCTGTGCTGGCCTAACTCCAGAGCAGTGCCCTGGACCCAGCAGGGTGTTATGTATAGGCAGAGCTATAAGTCCAGAGCCAGTCTGGTTTGGTTTCCTGGTGGAAAACACCCCTTGATGCCCCCCCTATGCCCACTGCCTTGGCACCAGGGTGGAGGGATTGTGGTGAGGATGTGCCATTGTGTCCTCTCCCAGCCTCTCTGGGGATAATGGTTTAGATGCCCTGAATGGTCCTGCCAGCTTAGGGCCTTACCTGTGTGGAATAGGTGGGTGGTTGGGCTGATGGGCAGGCTCTGGGCCAGGGCCTGGGCCTTGGCCAGCTGTGCTGCAGCCCAGGGGCTGGCTCCCTGGGGAAGCCCAGGGCCTCTGGTGGGCCCAGGGCATTGTTGGGTTGGAATATGTCTGGTGGCCCAGCAGCCCGGCTCTGTGCGCATGCGCATTTGGTTGTGTGCGTCTGTGTGTACACGTGTGTGTCTGGTTCTGGATGTGTGGGTGTACGTGTCTGTTCTGGGTGTGTTCTGGTTCTCTGTGTCTGTACACATGTGGTTCTGTGTGCATGTGCGTGTGTCTGGTTGTCTCTCTCTCTCTCTTCCTTCTCTCTCCCACTGCAACATGACAAAAACAGGAATACACAACAACAAAAGCAACATTTATGATTATTAAATATACTAATATGCATGGCGTCCTGCCATGTACCACCCCCCTGCCCTCATTTTATTTTTCTGGCATGCTGGCACTCTGACACCTTCCAAGGTAGACAACGTGGGTTTTTTTGGCACTCTGGCCAAAAAATGTTGCCTACCTCTATTCTATAGGATACGTGAAGATCAAATATGGTGTATATAAAGTACATCTCGTAAACCAGTCAGGCATCTTTACTGACCCATTTATGACTGAAGGAAAATGTACATCCTATCAAACAGATTATTAGTCCAGTCTTCCAGCTGTAATCCAATACTATTTGGGTAGATGGTTATTTCTCCTAAAAAGCAATTCTCCTGTCCGGTTCAGGCCTCAACACCTGATATGTACAGCTTTGGAAATTTAAATTTAAGAGTTTACTTTTCCAAGCTGCTTGGTCTTTGATCCCTAGGTGTGAACAGTCTTTGTCTCTCCTGAAGTTTCATCTGTCCTCTTTGACTGGTTATACTCTAGTATGGAACTACATCCATACCAAACCTCATAACATATATAAATATACAAATAAAAAAAATTAGACATAACCTAGCCATGGCTGTTTATAGACACTAGAACATTCTATATATTAGGAAACTTAATTTAGGGAAACAAACATGGCATTGCATGAACACTTCAAACATAGTGGATTCATAGATTTCATAGATTTCTCAGGTCAGAAGGGACTTATTAGATCATCAAGTCTAACCCCCTGCCCTGGGCAGGAAAGAGCCCTGGGGTCAGTAACCCCAACCCAGGTGCTTGTCTAATCTCCTTTTGAACACCTCCAAGGTAGGGGAAAGCACCACTTTCCCTGGAAACCCATTCCATATTTTGGCAACACTCACCATAAAGAATTTCTTCCTGATGTCCAATCTAAATCGACTCTCCTTCAGTTTATGGACGTTATTTCAAGTAATCCCGAGGGGTGCCCTGGTAAACAAGAGTATCCCCTATTCCCTGCTGACCCCCCTTGATGAGTTTGTAGATGGTCATGAGATCACCTCTCAGCCTTCTCTTGTAGAGGCTGAAGAGATTCAGGTCCCTCAATCTGTCTTCATAGGATCTTTCTCACAAGTCCTCAACCATATGAGTGGCCCTCCTCTGGACCCTCTCAAGGTTATCCACATCCCTTTTGAAGTGCGGCACCCAAAACTGGACTCAGTACTCCAGCTGCATCCTCACCAATGCCGCATACAGGGGAAGTATCACCTCCCTAGATCTGCTTGCAATTCACCTAATAATGCAAGAAAGAGTGCGGGTAGCCTTACTTATTACCTCATCACATTGGCGACTCATGTTCTTTTTTGCATCGACTATGAGATCCCTTTCAGCTGCTGTGCTACTTAGAATGGTACTTCCCAGTCTATAGGTGCATTGGTGATTCTCTCCCCCCAGGTGCAGCACTTTGCATTTATCTTTGTTAAACTGCATCCTATCCTGATTCGCCCACTTCCCCAGTCTTTCTAAATCTGCCTGAATTCACTCCCTACCCTCTAGTGTGTTTACTATAGCCCATAGTTTAGTGTCATCTGCGAATTTGGGCAGAGTGCTTTCTACACCTTCATCCAAATCACTGATGAAGATATTGAACAGTACTGGTCCAAGGACAGGGCCTTGAGGGGCACCACTGCGCACATCTCTCCAGGTAGAAACTGACCGATGGTTTCGGTTGTGGGTTCGTGACAGTGCTTTGTCCCAAAACTGTTTTGGTTTTTTTGAGGAAACAAAGAGAAAAGTTTTATCCCTAGTGCATCTGAAATATTTTGTTCAGCTCAAAACATGATGTTTCAATTTTTTTTGCTTATTTACCATATTTTTTCATAAATAACCAACACCTTCCTCCCGCTCCCTAAAACCCGTTGGTGAAAAGTGGGGTGTGCACACATTATATGCAAATAAAACAGATCTGCATGGGTCTAGAAATGTGGCAACTGGGGAGTGGTGACAGTATTCATTGCTGTGGCTCTAAGACCCATGAGGAACCCCTGTCCGGATTGGGCTGCTGCATGGAGTTGGTCTGTGCCCTAACCCGGTGCACAGCTCCAAACCTGGTATGTTGGGTCAAACCTAGCATGTGGCCAGGGAGCCAGCCTTCAACCCCAGACTCCATGCACAGGGGTGCCTTGGTACATGACTTCAGAAACAACAGCATGCATGTTCAGCCCCAGTGTCAGAGCACTGGGTCTTAATGGGCACATGCACTAGCATAGTTCTGGATTTGGCTTGGGATCCTGGACTTGGAATACCACAGCCAGCATGTGCATGACCCTGTACTTGGCCAGTTTTGTCTGCAGGCACCATCCAGCACACAGGGCTGGCAGCAGACTTGGTACCCTAGGTGCTGCTACTCAGTTACCAGAAAGGATGATTTTTTCAAAATAAGATGCATATTATATGCATGGGTGTGATGTACACAAGAAAATACAGTGATCTCTTAAAAACTCCTTTCTCCTTTTTTTTTTTTTTTAAAAGTTCAATTTGAAAAAAAGTTAACAAATCTGAAAAGTTCCATAGTAAAAGCACTGAAATTTTCCTCAGCTGACTGAAACTCTTTCCCAAATGTAACTATATTTCATTAATACTTTTGATGTCTTCATTTTCAAATAAATTTAGTATTTGTCCAATAGAAAAACTGCCCTAGCTTTAACCCCAGAATACTTTGCCACTTAAATTTTGCAGTTCAAGAAGCAACTCTCCAAAAGAAAAATAAATTCTACCAGGTAAGAAATGCAAAGTGTTCTCTGTGGCATTTCCAGCTGCATAAAGCTGAAAAACCTTAATGAAAAACTTATTATGAAATCTTAGGTAAAAAAGTGTTATACAAAGATGTAATAATAGTACATGCCTGTGATTTCATGAAAGTGAATTAAGAAAAGAAACATTAGAGAGCTAAGGCATCTCTAGATTTAGAGAAAATTCCTCTAAAGTAAATGGAGCTAGATCACTTACGCTACAAGAGAACTGGCCAATGTGCTTTGTCAATGTTAGATGACATAGACATACTGGAGGATATATCTAGCTCATAAAAGAGGGTTGGGAAAATACTTGTGTAGATGAATGTTTGAAGAAATTGAAGAGTGGAGCTGTGGACTGCAGGAGTCATTACGGTTTAATAATGGAGAAGTTAACACAGAGAAAATTAGTTGCAAGGGTATTAAAGATCACCTGACCCAAAAAGAACAACTGGGCTGTGATGCATCTGAATCAACAAAAGCTTGTGAAAAGAACTGTAACTGTAATTAGAGGTTTAGCTACTCAGGCATGAACTGAAATACATAAAGGAATGAGGCTCTGAGCCTACTACTGACTTTATTCTTTCTATACATAGTTTCATAGTTTCTAGGGTTGGAAGGGACCTGAGCAGATCATCTAGTCCGACCCCCTGCCATGGCAGGAAGAGCACTGGGGTCAAACGACCCCAGTAAGGTGGTCATCCAACCTCCTCTTAAAAACCCCCAGGGTGGGAGCCTGCACCACCTCACTTGGAAGCTGGTTCCAGACCCTAGCCGCCCTGACCGTGAAGTAGCGCCTCCTGATGTCCAACTTAAACCTTCCCTCCGCCAGCTTGTGACCATTGTTCCTGGTCACTCCTTG
>NW_017729026.1:50616654-50635619 GCF_001723915.1 Gavialis gangeticus | reverse complement strand
CTTCCTAATGAGAATGGGGTGAGAGACAGTATCAAAAGCCTTCCTGAAGTCTAGGAAAACTATATCCACTGCCACCCCTGCATCCAATGATTTAGTGACCTGGTCGTAAAAGGCCACCAGGTTGGTCTGACATACATGCCTTAACAGACTTGGGATACAGCAATAGAGAAAGACAGGACAACTGGCCAACGAGGGAACACAGCCCTCTCTGCTTGGATGAGCACACACGAGTGGAGGTCAGCCTCCAACCCAGGGTTCTCCTCATGTGCCCAGAAATCTGGTGGTGGGGGAGTGGTGGCAGCATTCATTGCTATAGCTTCCAGAGTTTTGATTTCCCCATTTTAAAGTAAATTCACCATTTTCCCAAATGAAAAAGTATCCTAGCTTTAAATGCAGCTTCCAGAGCTGTGGCAATTCATGCTTCCACTACTCC
Organism: Gavialis gangeticus; assembly: GCF_001723915.1. Taxonomy (NCBI): domain Eukaryota; kingdom Metazoa; phylum Chordata; order Crocodylia; family Gavialidae; genus Gavialis; species Gavialis gangeticus. The sequence goes on along the minus strand of NW_017729026.1, from coordinate 50,635,186 downwards.
TCTGCTGCCAAATTTGCAGACACATATTGAGCCCCATGCACATATACAACCCTACATGCTGTATTGGGCCAGTACACCGGGCTGTGCTAGTGTAACGGGGGAGGAATCATGCCCTGCACCACTCAGTTGGCCCACGGACTGGAAGGTTGAGCACCACTAACTTATATAATTCACACCAAAATCAGTGGAGAGATGCAAGATGCTGTGAAGAGCAGAGTTTACTTCAGGAGGATGAAGGTTAATATAAAATTACAATTTAAAATGAAAAATAAACACCCCATATTTTGCGAATGGAAAATTAAATATCATGCAGGATAGTAAATGTAAAAATGAAAGGATATAAAACATGAGGGGAAAGGGGATGAGACATGAATGGAACAGATTAAGAGTCTGCTATAATTGAAAAGCACAAAAGACTCATAACAGGTGCATAACAGGTTTCAAAATAGGCAGAAAAAGCGACAAGAACAGCTTCAACTAAAATGAAAAAAGAACATGCTAATACCTGCCTAACAGCAAAATAGAAAAAATAAAGCTAATCTGAGGAGAAACTTGTTCATTTCTGGTGGTAACCAGGTGATCTGTTTTGGATGACTACATTTTAGGAAACCACAAATAAACAAAATACACAGTATGGGAAAGCAATAACAATGTGCTACAAATGACACTTGTTTTGCAAGCAGAGTTATATTTTAATTATTTATGTGAATAAATCCTAGGATGTTGGTAAACAGACTGTAATATGGTTTGTAAATACAATAAAATCTTCTCACCACAACTTCTGGTATTAAATTTTGCTGAGTGCAAGCATGAAAGAGAAATGGACATTGTGTGTGTGGTCTACTGAAATGTGAATTAGCAAGGTTATACTGTAATAGGCAAGCCAAAAAGGAAGGAGACAATAGGGTGGCAGAGGAATACAGCTGAAGATGGGAACACATGATAATGATGTCACTAGTGGATTCTTTGCCTTGGTTTCCACAAGATGGGTAACATTCAGGAGCTAATGCTTCAAGATGTCAGCATTTCCAGTGTTTCATGAGTCTGCAAGCCAACATGGCACAGAATATAAAAATCACTGGCTTCCTTATGCCAGCTAAAATGTGAAAAAGAAAAGGAAAATAGCTCAATAGCTACTGTAACACTTCAGATGCTGGGACACTTAACTGGGCTGTGGGAGGAATGCAACGTCAAGAGGCTTTACTATTCCACTTGACTAGATAATGAGGCAATTAGAAGTATTAACTGGTAGGCTGCATCCCTATATAAATACCCCACCTTCCTGCTGGCCATTGTAGTTTTAAAGTGGAAATTGCCGAATGCTGTATTTGTTCCAGTGTTCATTTTTTGGAAATGGGGAATTTCCTACTTGCATTTGGCACATATTGATTTTTGTCTCCATGCTACCAAGAGATTTACTCCTGAAGATTAACATTACTCTTATTTACTTCCTCCTGTTCAAATTTCATCAACAACATCTACACCACTTAGGGAGGGAGGCTTGCCACTGTAGAGCTGGCAAAAGGAGCACGATATTGTTTGGTTTGTGCCTTATAAACAAAGGAATTAATTCCTTCTGTGGTAGAGTAAAAAGGTTATTTAGTCTCTTTAAATAGCACCAGAAATCACCGAGGCATTTACCTACTTGACACTATTTATCTCTGTTATTATCACCAAAGAAGATATTTCAAACTGGCTAAATTTGCTGCCAACTCAGAATACTTGAGACAAGATAGAAGTGTCTGATTCTCCACAGCCTTGCACCTTGCATAGGCATTTTCACTTGTCCAGAGTCAGTGTGAAATGCTGCTTAATCAGAATGGGAACTACATGTACAGCACACGGATATAAGTGATTACATGGGGTGAAAGTAGCAGAGAATTACCCAGAGTGATTCTTTGAGCCTGTCTTTCCTCGAGGTCTTGAATGGCATGTCTCCATATTAAGCAGCAAGGTGCCCTTGCCCTAGTCAGGTCCTTACATGATCTACTAACTGGCTTTCCACTCTTAGTTTTCCTGTGTGGTGATTTTGTATAAAAAAGCAAAATGCACTGAAAATACCAACTGCGCTGTGACCCAATGTAATGTTAAGCAAGTATGCCATTTCAGCCTGAATTCCGAGTCTTCTCTTGTGTGGGTTCAAATAAGATCTTTAATTCTTTTGATGTGCATAATGTACAAGCACACACACATAGACACAAAGAATGCTAAAGTGTATGAAACAGAGAGAATAAGTCCCATCTGTTCTGAAAAGAGAGTGTTCTCCTTGGATTTCTATTACCATCATATTACTGCTAGAGTGCTTCTAAAAGGCTACATTTCTGGCAGCTAGCATCATTACAGCTGCTCAGATTATTAACAGTATAAATAAACTCTCAAAGATACTAGTAAGAAAATATTAACTACAATTATCACTGATAAAATAATGAACAGTGAAGTGTTATTCTGCTGTCTCACTCACTAGTGAACATTTGTTGCTGCACAGGATAAAAAACAGTTTTATTTGCTCAATGAATCACCCTAAAATTAGTCAGCTCTAAAAGAAAAAGGTACTTTGAATTAGTGTCTTTCAGCTGGTAAGAGGAGGCCCTTCATTTGCTGAATTCAATGTGCTCCATATCCTTTGCTGTCACATATAATCCCACTAATTCCAAACATAAGCGAACAGAAAATCTTGCATGTAACCACACACAGCTCTGTCACAGGAGGAACCAGTGAAATATGCATCCAAACAACAGTGGAGATAAATAAACTATGGCTACTTAATCAGAAAGCAGAATCTACAGAACATTCTTGGGGATGCAGAAGAGAAGAGAGCTCAAAATCATGATTTCTCCCTGTTGCCATCCCTCCCCCCAATTGAACGGAACAATGATCAAAATGGAGCAAAGCCAGCAAACGGTTGGCCATGATGACTGTCCTTTCTTTCCCCTTCTGCTCTAAAAGAAGCCTGGTCTCTTTGCACGTTCGTTTTTCTTGATGTCTCCCCGCTGCACTGCTCGTTCTAGCCCCTGAATGATATACTCAAGCAATGTCTCTCCTTGACAGCATTAGGGAACTTGGTCTTGTTTTTATTAACATAATTTGTCATTTTACTGCAAGTGTCAAAAAAGAAGTCTTTTTTCCCCCTTGACTACTGTGTACCAGCTTTATCTAGTAGCCAGACATTGTTACTATGCGGATACAGTTCTGTGATCCATTCACCTGTCTACCACCTTCCTCAGCAGAGAGATGCTGCTGCATCTCAAAGAAGTGCTTAAAAATATTTTCTTCTCCGTTGGGTATCCTTCTGGGATTCATTTAGAAATTAGTGCGTTCATTAGTAGAGCTCATTAAAATAGAGAAAATAAGCTATTTGGGCCTGAGACCATTTACTATGGACCAGTAATTATGTTAAATCTTGAATTTGGTCATTCCATTTGTGTAGACACACTGCCCTGATTAGAGAGAGACCACACCCTTCAAAGCCTCAAATGGATTAATAAATATATGTTTTCAATTAAAGATGGTCTTCTTGTGAAAGCTGAATAAAAGCTTCTATTCAGGTTCCCCAGACTGTGCCTACCATGGTAGTATCTGATCACTGGCATGGAAGATGTGAGAGCAAAGGTCCCAAATGAAATCCATGCGTACTATGCTCTGTAATAAGTATCTATAGGATCAAGTGCTTTGTTACACTGGAGGCAGATAGCACCTGAGAACAAAACGATAAAAACCAATACCTGCCTTCAAAGGGGCTTGTAGAAATATTAACAATTAGGGGTAATGTCAGTCCAACATGATTCATGTTAGCCATGTTTCCAATTTGAGAACAGGTTTGGCCATTTTATGCAAGTTTCTGCATGAGAGGATAAGGCTGCTCCAGGGCTACATCTCATTCAGCGCTGAAGAAAGAGAGATCAGGTGGAGACAGAAGAGGGAAAAAGAAAAAAAAAAGAAGGAAATGGGAGCTAAATGCGACAGAAAAGCAATGCAAAAAGCATCAGTTCGAGAATCAGAAAAGAATCGCAAAGACATCTTCCTTTACCTCTCTGCTACAAAAATACAACAAAACAAATACAAGCCCACTGCCGCAGCTCTTATTTACAAAAGTTTTTATCCTGCAGCTTTGTCTCTCAGCCCCCTCTTCATCTTTGTTCCTCTTCTCCTTTCTCTTCAGCATTTCTCTTGCTTGCTTGCTCGCTCTTCTTTCGGTCTCCATCTGCCTTTTGTTTCTCTAACCCCACACAGAGGAAACCCCACCCTAAGCAGGTTACATACTGCTTGCCCTGGACAAGCTGCCTGCATTTATTTTTTTCGCACTGAAGAGTTCTTCTGCATTGTTTCACATGCATATTTTCAGAGACAAATCGACTCTCCTCAAATGAATTTCTTACTGAAAACCCCCTTTGGAAGCCAAAAAATAGAGTGGCAAAGGAATCACTGTAGAAGAACCGAAGTTCATTTTAAAATCAGTGTACCATGTACAAAATGCTGTCGTACAAATAGGATTATTTAATTTAAACCTTAGATCTGTCAAGTTCCATTACTTCAAATAGAGCCTGTCATTTTTTGACTTCATTATAAATCAGGATTATATTACAATTTCTGTTCGGTGAAGTCATTGCTTAGATACACGGCAGCAAAAAAAAGAAAATTACACAGCAGTCAGTAAATAGAGCAAAGTCATTGTGCTGTGCTGAAAGGCAAAAAGTCATCTTGCTAAATGAGGGTCCAAGCTGTCCTGTACCAAGACTGTTACTAATAAATAAAAGACCTCTGGGAAAAGTGCTGAGCATACGCTGGATCTATTTTCAGCTTGCATCAGCAGCTGCTGCCCCTGGGATCACATCTTTGCTCATACCCGATACCATATGTAATCACTCCAGTGCTGCAACCAGTAAGATAATGAAAGAGCATGGCATAAATCTATACTTGAGTAGAATGCTAAATGAGAAAAATAATACAAAAAGGGGGAAAATAAACCACATTTTCAAGTCATTAGGAAGAAAGACTTTGACATATGAAGTGTTGTAACCATTAATAGCACTTATCATATAGAGTGGAGACAAAGAGACAAATTAATCAAACTGACAGAACTGGGACATTTTATGCTAATGTAGGCTCCTGGGTTTTAGTTTGTATTCCTCTGTGTCTGGAAAACTGATACCATTACAGGGCAGGAAATTGCATGAATAACATGCAACAGATCATAAAAATTCACACACTGAGTGCAGAAACACTGCCAAAAGCACTGTAAAAACAAGGCTAGAGACCTCAACAGAGGAACTACCAACAGCTAATGAATGCAAATAAGTACAGGAATATTTCCCATTCATGCATAACAATTAGACATAGGCTGTGATTCCACAGTCTCAAATATTGTAGGTAAAATAAAGCCTGGAGAGCTAACATGCAGATAGCTGGGAGAATTGCTGGCCAAGTCAGGTTCTGAATTTGTTTGCAGTATTGCAGCCAGCAGCTTAAAGCCGTTGGGGAATTAGCATGGCCAAGTGCAGCCTCTGCCTAACTGTTTTTGTCATGTTAGATTTAGTATAATGTTTAAGGGACTGGGGGTGGGAACGAAAGCAGAAATAAAAAAAACAAAACCTCATCAATGCCTCCCTTCCTCAACAGTCACACAAAGCAGAAATCCTCATAAACAAGTGCAAATCCAAAGTACACAGTCAGAAAGACAGCAAACAAAAAGCACTTTTTAAAATCATTCCTTTGGGAAATGCATAGCCACTTGCTATCCAAAGCCACAGCCACTTTGGTAAAAAGCAGGAAATGGCAAGAACTAGAAGAATGTTGGGCAGGGCAGTATGTAACATAGGAGCTTGCCATAAAGGCCTCTCAAGGACCTTGAAAAATTATTGGCAAAAATAGAGTACTGGTGAAATGTACAGAGTTCATCATTCACACAAACACCAAACGACTGATAATTTATTCTATGGGTTGCCCAGTGCTGCTGACTGTGGTCCACTTCTGAAAGGATGAGGACACCTTACTGATAACCCACAGCAGGTCCCACACATTGCCATGGAAGAATTAAGGGAGTAACTAAAATTGAACCTCAACAACAAAAGGGAAATGTTAACGTATTTTAGGGTTGCATCATTTCAAATCCTGCCCCTAACTCCCATCCTAACACATACTGGCTACAATAGGCTTTGAGGGCCATTGTTGTGCGTGCAAAGAGGACAAGAATATTTGAGATCAAGCACAGGCAGATGCACGTTGCTTCTCTCAAGGGCAGCAAAATACAAATCCTTTCCCCCTTTCTAGATCTGGAGTAGAAAGGGTGCAGCTTTATATTCTTTTAGAGAGCGAGTGAGAGGGAAGCTAAACAAAGGGTGCAGGCTCTCTGCTTGCTGGGGAGTCCAGCTCATGAAGACTCTCCAAGCTTCTCAAACAGAGACTTAGGATTGTATAGCATTTTGTTCCTGAGAGCTAGGCCAGTATCAAAACCTGAACGCTGCTTGTTTTTTCGGGTTGTTATTGGAATTTCGACAGGGCAGACAGTACAGTACAAAGGCCAGAGACTGCAACAGAGTCTGCTCTGAAGAGGCTACAATCTAATCAGACAGAGGCAGTGAGCTTTAAACAGAGCTGTGATAAAAAAGCATCATAGAAAAGTACGTTTTAAGGAAGGAAAGCCACTAATATCTTTAGGTTTGTGATGATATCCTAATAGTGTCCTGCATATATTCAAGAAGCCTCATCTTTTCTTGTCCTCCAACTGCAAATCAGAGCACAATTTGGACAAAAGTCCCTCTTTTAGCAATATCCAAAGGACACGGAATCCTAAAGCAGCAAACTGAAGCAAGTCTTCAACACTACTTCTATTTTTCCGACAAGAGGCAGGATGTGTGACAAAAAGAAATGACTCTCAGCTGTCCCTCCTCCTGACCAAGACAATTCCTAACAAAAAGCCCCCTAATGTCAAAAACAGCATACTTTCACTCATACCTTTATTCAGAAATTCAAAAAGCAAACATTCGCCTCAGAACTAAGTTGATAGTCCTGTATCAGACGCCCTAAAGAAACCGGGCACAAGAGGATGGTATGTTTTAACTTTGTCATGACAAGTGCTACTAGCAGCTTAAGAAGTATTTCAGAGCCAGTCTATTCTCCAAACCTGCTTGGAAGAAGTCCAGAATACCAAGAACATCAGAGATTTTAGCCAAGGTCACTTTGGCTGACAAAGGAAGAGGGTAGGAACAGGGGTGGGCAACCCCCAGCATAGGGACCAGAGTGTGGCATGCAAAGGCATTTTGCTGGGCACGTGCACCATGGGGTGGACAGTGAGGGAGCCGTGAGGGGCCCAATCTTTGTTGTGGCAGTGCAGCTCTGGCCCCTTCCCCACCATCTGCTTTGAGGTGCGTGTGTACCTGCCACTGGCTACGAGCTGGACTGGTGCCCTGCAGACCCTGATGCAGTTGCTTGCAGCCTCCCTGCTGCGACCAGCCCAGGCTCCGCGGTGGGCAGCAGGGGCCTGCCCAGGGCTCAGGCAGCTGTGACAGGCAGCTCGGAGGCTGAAGCAGCTTCACTGAGGTCCACAGAGCCCCACCCAGGTTGCTGCTGGTGCACCTCCCCACTACCACCGCTTACCCTCCAGCACACCCACTCCTGCCCAGGGCACAGAGTACATGCTGGCTCCAGCCCCAGCCCAGCCACACAGCAGCAGTTGTGGTGGCACTAGCTTCAGCCCCAGCCCTCGCTGAGGACCAGATCAGAGCTGGAGCATGGGACAGAACTGTTATTAGCACAAGCACCGCCGCATGGCTGTGTGAGGATTGGGCCCAGGATGTGCTCTGTGCTCCTGTCCAGAGTGGGGCTGCCAAAGTGGGACCCCGAGCAGTGACTCAGAGTAAGAGGCAGCAGTGGAGGTGGACAAAGGGAGAGCCTGGGGCAGGGGGAGGAGAGGCAGGTGGTGGGAGGAGTGGGAAGCAGAGGTGCTAGTAGGAAGGGAGGCACAGGGCAAAGGTGGTGTGGGAGCAGGGCAGCTTTGACTCGAGCCCAGGTTGGAGGTGCAGCAGCTGCCTGCTCCCCCTGCCCCACACACCACCTTGTACTTGAATCTAAGATGAGGGGTCTTTCCCTGCCATGTTGAATGGGAAAGAAAACCTTGTCTTGGATGAATGTAAATACAGTAACTGCCATTCAGTTGTTTTCTCAGGCTCATCCACAAGAGCAAGAGTAGTAAGAGCCAAGGAAAAGACATAGGTTAGACTGGATCCCTACCAGAAAGTAGCCAGTTTTGGAGGTTTTGCACACCACTCCTATTTTCCCCCCTATAGAACTGTGTGATGACTGGGTATATATGAACAGACTTACTTATACAGACAGATCCTCTTCTTCTTTCCCTATACAAAGAACCCAACAACTGAAGAGGTTTTCTTCCTTGATCACCGTTGATTATGTACACCAGGCAACTGCCAGCATAGAGTGTTAACAACTAAGAAAATACTACAGATGGAGATAGCACCTACAGACTAGAGTCCCTATTTTTAATGGCTTTGGTTTGCTGGCCTTATTCAGGAGTTAAAAATGTAGCAATGGCTTGATATACCCCACATTCTGCAAAGTAACTGGTTCTGGGTTTAGACACTAGTTGATTTGTTTCTATGTCCACAGGATTAAATATCTTGTTCAGAAACCATTCACGGGTAAAGGGAGGAGGCTTTATTCTAATCCCATGAAGTGAGAAAGACAAGTTCAAGTAAATAGCCCAGTGATTCCCAAAGGGTGTGCTGGGGCACACTAGTGTGCCACAAGAGTAGTGGAAGCATGTTGTGAAAAACAGGTGGGAATAGGTCCCAGCTGCACTGACCCCACATGGCGGGATTGGGTCCATGGACCAGATTTGGCCTGCCATGAGTTAAGTGTACTGCCAATTTTAATCCAGAAAAAAAGTGCGCTTCAGGTATCAAAAGTTTGGGAAACGATGAAATAACTAAATCAAATAAATACAAGGGTGGATCCAGAGGGGGGGTGAGCTGGCATGGTCACACATCCCCTTTTGGACCACACTGCAGAAGCAGCAGCTGAGGCCTTTAAATCCCCAAACCAGGTAAAAATCTCCCCTGCTCCCACCACCTCCTCCCCTTCCCTTCCTCACCTGCCACTGTCCCTGCCCCTGGCCCCACCTGACCCAGTGGTAGGGGGAGCTCCAGAGTCACTCCTTCAGCTGAGAGCTTCAGCTGGGCAGTGTGGGAAGCTGTGGTCAGCTGGGTGTAGCAGCAGGATTCCCCTCATTGCCTGGTCCTCCTGGGTGTCCCACCCCTGCCACTGTCCTCAGCTGAGATAGACTCCCTGCGTAGCCACTCTCCACAGCCCTAGCTGGAGTGGGGACAGAGCTGTTCGTGTAGCAGTAGCAGCAGGTGCATTTCTTTAATCCAAAGGCATAAGTAGGAAAGCAGAAGGGGGGAAATGGGAGGGGAAGGGAAATGCTGCTGAACATGGAGGGGAAGAGCAGGCAGTGGTGGGGGCTCTTACCCGATTCAGGGACTTGAAAAAAATTCTTGGCTGGGGCAGTTGGGGAGGGGAGCAGGGGTGCAGCCAAAACTGCAGTGCAGGTCACTGTTTCCACATCCTTCCCCTTTTTTAAAATCTTGGATGTGCCCACGAACAAATAAAAGGGCCCATTTATCTAACATAGATCACTTGCAGCATGTCTACAAGCAGAGAGGACTCTACTCGTCCCCTGAGGGGACGGGAAGTTGTCGGAATTTGTCTTTAGACAGCATTTTCCTTTCTTGAAAGGCAGTTGGCACTAGCCCTATCCTTTCAAAGGAAAAGGAAAGAACTTGAGCCTATTCTGTTTTTACTTTACCAAGAGACTCCTGACTAGGTCATTTTCTCTGAGGATTGTGTGTATATGGTAAGGGGAGACAGAAGGACAGGCACTTAAAAGATTGTTCTACTTATGTCTGGTTTAGGTTGGAAAGACTATTTAGTTTCCAGGCTTCTTTCAGAGCTGTCCCCAGAGAGTCCTGGACCCATGTAAATGTGGACAAACCTGAATTTGACAGGAAACAGCACCTCCCCACAAGTCCTGCCAGAAGGTTGGGTTAGCCGAAAAATAGCTCCAGGTTGCCAGCTGCCAGCTGGAGAAAACTCCTGGATCAAATCAGTAAGAGCCAAAAATTCCAGAGCTGGCTGTTAAAATGTTTTCCATAAAATGTTCATGGGCACCTTGTTTACACTGGAACGTGAAACAGTTCACAGTCTTACCCATTTGGGGCACATAAAATGGTAGGTCTTGACATGATTTAAGGAGCTTATTTTGAAATCCTGATCACGACACGATTCAGTAGCAAACAAGCCAGGAGCAGGACGTGGATTTGAAGTGCCCACTGGAGAACAGAATAGATGTCCACTCGACCTGCAACCCTGAAAATATTGATGTTGTATAATGGCCATTTCTGGCTAGTTCAGTTTATTTTGATGGACTCCTTCCTGTTTTGCTAACCTAATAAAACCAACTCAGTGACGGCTATAGGAAATGCAGTTGACACCAGGGAACAGCGGAAGCACTGAGAGCACAATGTCACCACTGATTCTACTTTGGGGAATACTTACCAAACCTCTCTGCTTTTAGTACTTCATTTCTACGTTTCAGTTTTTCTTATTTACTGTTTGGCTTTGGTTCTAGGGCTCTCAAATGCTTTGACTGATGAGGTGGATGGATAAGGGAAGCTAAAGTTCTTCCTTGAGCCTCCAGGAACTTCTAGCCTAAATTGCAACTCAGTTTTGTTAACTGTGATATAGACCATTTAATTTACTAAATCCAACAACCTTGTAGTAATCTGTATAACAAACTAACAAGTTCAAAGACCAGAGGAGATGCAAACAGCTGGCATCTTTCCTTAGCTTCTAATGAAGGAAATGCTTTTTGGCCTGGAGAAAGAACAAATTTGGTCTAAAATAAATGCATAAACTGAAATTTAAAGTGGAGGTGGTTACAGTTTAGCACCAATACCTGTGTTTAGGTATGTTAGTAAAACTGACTTGATTTTCAGAGGTATTGAGCATCCAGAACTCCCACTTGGACTGCTATACTTTTTGAGGAAGGAACTCTTGGGGAAACTCCTCTATGCTACTTGTGCAAGGTTTAGAACAGTGGGGGCTAAGCTTTTTGGCATGTGCGCCACAAGTTAGGCCCCACACCACCCCCAAGTGCCACTCCAATTCCCTCCCCCTGACTGATCTGCTGCTTTGCCTTCTGCTCCTGCTGTGCTGCCTTCTCCTTCCTAATCTGTCATGTACCATACACAGAGGCTGCCTATGTCACTTGTGGCCACCTCTGGTTTAGAACATGGAGACAACAATACTCCCAGCTGGTACTGAATACAAATTAAAAACCTAAACTAACTTAGGGCTCCTATAGACATGTGCGGAGCCTGCTCTGACATGCTGGAAATCCAGCACATCAGAGCAAACTCGATTAATCGAGTCTGCTGGAGCACAGAAATTATGCCCTCTGGCAGCCTTCCACATCATGTGCATCAGCGTTCCAATGCATCTCTGTGCTGAAAAAATGGTGGTGGGATGTTTTGAAATAAAAGACATTCAATGAGCTTTAGTTCAAAGCACTCAGCTGCTATTTTTTCAGCATGGGGACACTGAGACACATGATGTGTGGGTGCTTTTAATTAGCACAACTTGCTAATTAAAGCAGCCAGTGCATCCCACAACACATGTAAAAATGTCAAGATACCAAACTGTAGGCACCCAAGTTCAAATTCTCATGTAGGCACCTAGATTAAAAACAGATTTAACTTCTTTCCAAGCCTGGATTTTTCAAAGATAAATCCATATAAAATATTTGGGTTTTTTGTTTTTGTTTTTTTAATATCAGTCCAAATCCAATAGCAAATTACATTCCAAATCCAAATTATCTAAGCTCAATATCCATGTCTATCAATATCAGTGTCTTGTTTGCTACTGAGCTGACATCCTACATGGAGGTCCCAGGTCCACCGGTCTGGGAATTCAGATGCCCTGCTTTAATACTTGATCTTAGCCAAAAGAGAACCTGTTGTGAAGTAAAGAGATATGCTTAGAATAACAGAATTTCCTAAAATGATTCATAATTTATTCTGACTTGACACTGTCCTCTCAAATCTGTTTCCTTGTATGATATTGTTTAGAGTGTAAATTAGGGTCATGATCAAATGCACACTGAGCCTAAATTATAGGGCAATGCAGGACAAAAGAGCAGGGAGTATCAGGTGGATAAAGAACTGCAGCAGTCACCAGCATCAGGTCAGTCAATCTGCAGTTGTGATGTTATGGCTACCTGCAGTCCCCTCATTCTTTTCTCACTTAAGTGCAAATATACCAATGCATTCTTCTGTTCAGAAAAGCCCAAGCTGTTTAACTTGCAACCACTCTATATGGAAGCAAGAAAACCAAAGGTTTTTGACTGATCTGAGAAGGCTGTCTTGAGTCCCCTCAAACAAAGCACAAAAATATTTACTAAACATTCTTTCCTTTTCTGCATCATCACAATCTCCATCTTCTAATGAACTTATTTTTTGTTGTTCCTCATATACCTGTAACATACTGTCTTTAGCTGTGCCAGTAACAAGCTTTTCCTTGATAATCTTACTTTCTAATTTATATTGCATACTATCTGTTTCTACTTGTTTGCTTTTTTATTCTTAATGGCTCCCATCATTGTACAACTGAACCAGGATGGGCTTTTAGCCAACACCAGTCTCTTTCCTTATTCTAAAATCATGGTATTTTGGTCATCTGCTAAAATCTTTAAAAACACCTACTTTTCATTCCCATTTTTCTGTCCAAGATTTTCCTCTCAAACCATTTTGCTCATAATTTTCTTTTGGATTTGCGAAATTAGCCATTTTGAAGCATCTAGTATATATATTCATCCATGTTAAATGTGATCAGATAGATTCTAGTCCTACACAACAAGTAATTCCAGTCCAGGATCTAATTCATCTTGACCCAGCACAACAAAGTCTAAATTAGAATTACATCACTTTAAGTGCAATACTCTGTGGGTTAGAAAATCATCATGCACGGCTTATAGTTTTACTGGCCATCTAAAATCTCTAGCGTTGTCTCCCAAATTGAAGAACAGTTTTTAGCAGAGCTAAACTGAATCAATACTTGGACAGGGTTTTTGGAGATCTCCCACAGATACTGCAGAAAAGCAGTGGTGATGATTTGGTAAGTAAAACATTCAGTGCATGGTGTAGTCAGTCACAAAGGGCCAGTTTTCATGATATGACCAAAAAACTGAGTGCTTATTTACCTGCAGTCAGGCCCTACTCTCTACCCAAGAGCTACTTCCTATTAGTTCCTTCTAAAGAACGGCAGGTGCGTCTACATATACATATTAATGCAACACAATAGCATGTTGAGCTGGGTTGGAGTAGCCCCAGCTGGCAGGAGGTCTGGGGGTTAGGCTGGGGCTGCTCCAGCCTGGCTCCACATGCTGTGGAGGGGCTGGCCAGGACATGAGGGTGCTCCAATGTGGGACAAGCCGGCAGGTAGCCCCCACAGTGAAGCAACCTCGTGCCCCAGCCAGCTGTGTCAGTGCCTACAGATGCGGTACTGTGGAGTTAGAAACCCCCTAGCTGAATATTACCTGTATTATCTGTATTTACAAGTACTACCCTGCTGCAGAGTTGATTAGTTTCCTTTGGCCTAATAGGGCCACATGTGTAGACATAAGATGCTTACTGTGGAGATAATAAGTCTACTCTGTAGTAAATGTCTCATGTACGAGACCAGTGGAATGGCACTCATGGACTATCTGAGGAATTGTTAGACAGTCTTGTTGCACCACTGAATGACCAAAGTACAAAGCAGTACCTTTCAATGGGAGGTGGGAAAGACAGGTGCATCTAGGCTGAAAATGGAAATGATCTATAAGAAGGCAGGGGCATTGAATTAAAAAAACAGCACTAAACATACATAAAGCTCCAGTATTAAAATATTCACATTTTCAGGTACATTAATGTCTGTATTATTTAAATAAAGGAAAAATGTCAACAGACATTCCAAAAAATATGTCTGCTACTGTTCATGCACTTTCTACAAATGGTAACCTGTTGCTAGAGCTCCTTCTACATTTTAGTAACTTTTGTGATTTGCAATCAAGTCTGCACTTTTCAAGCTGGCTTTCCAGTACTATATGTTAAATCAGAGGTCACAAGACAAATTCACCAGTAGCCAAATGACCTGACTAACAGTAACAATGGAACCGAACCCACTTTAAAAATGGTGGAATATGGACCACGTTTCTCCTGTATTGCCACTGTACTAGTATTTTATGTGACTGATTAAAAAAAATTGCATAAACCACCACCAGGGGGAGGGAAAGGAATTCCTTCTGAGCTCTGGCATATTCTTCTTGGTGGATTTTTTACCTAGTTCTTTTTGCAGCATAAAAGAGCAGAACAGGAATACAATTCATTATTTTTCCATCACAAAAATCAGAAGGCAATTCCTAGAAACAAGAAGCTACACATAAGGAAGTAAGGGAAGCTATGCCATCTGCAGGTGTTTCTCTCATATCCTAAACAAATACCCATTACTGAAAAGCATTTCAAAAGCATGAGGCTCCATAGTAGGCATGTGATGCATCACACAAGATATCCAAAATCAGGTAACACCTGCAAGCTGTCTAATGGACTGTCACAAGAGGGCAAGTGACATGGAATTTCAATTGTAAGTATATGTTTTTTATCTTCTTGTTTTCTTTTCCAAATGAATTAATGCATTACATGATGCATATTGCCATGTCTTGCTCCTCCTAACCCAGGGTTTGTTGCATGGACACTTAGCAAATATTTAATCTGAGATCGCAGTAAGCATTACCATGCTTTATTCAAAATCAGAACATTTTCTGAGCAGCCTCATGGTAATGCTTACTACGATCTCAGTCCGCTCAGGACAGGGTAGGAGCTAAATGAGCACCCCCAGGCTTCCTGCCCTTCACCCCTCCCTTTGACATGGACCCTGGCACTAAATGTCACAGCTTGCATATCTGCCCATGAAACCCCCATGCCCTTCCTACTGCATGTCCAGCACTTCCGAACCTAGAAGTGCCTGCCCCTGGCAGGCAGGGAAGAGCTGAGTCTCTACTGGTAGCAGCAGATGAAGGAAATACAGAAGGCAAAGCCCAAGAGACAGTGTCACTTCTGTCACTGAATCTGTGGTATAAGCCAGGTCTCTGCTGCTGGCAATCTTGAACCAGCTCTGATGTGGTGCAGGGGTGGGACTGGCAATCAGCTCTTCACCACACCAGTCTTGAAATGGCTCCAGTGTGATATGGGGACTGGGACCAACAATCAGCTGGATGTTGGTCCCAGACCCTGCACGGCACTGGAGTCCTGAACTCTTATGTTCTCCATGGAACAGCCTGTCAATAGCTGAACACGTGTTACTTAATAATATCTGTAGTTCCTCCTCCCATAAAAAGTTGTAACTTTGCTACAATATGATTGTGCTTAGTATGTGTTTTACTACTACTTGAATGAGTGGATGCTCGTATTTTAAGTAGAGTTAACACATGTTAACGCATCCTAAGTGTGACATGCGCCCCAGTTGTACATCATTAATTCATCAAGATTTGCATGAATACTAACCAGCATTCCAACATCCATCTGTGCCATACTCTGCAGTAAACCTTTTTAAATGATTTTTTGGAGCTGCTGGTGTGTGTGCTGTGAATAAATATGACTGCACACATTCCATACATAGAACTCACGAAACTAAATGCAAAGTAAAGTCGTAGTTGCCATGTCTCTGGGCTAGTAGGAGGGGCACTGGTAGTCTCAGGCTAACTTGTCATGAATGGGGATGGGGCTTGGCTATATTTAGGGACATACTTAATTTGTGGTTTCGCGGATTTCACAAGATTGTCTGCAAAATCAACAACAAAAAAAGAACTTGATAAAAATAAAATGCCGTCTTCCTAGTGGGAGCCAGTGGTCCTTGCTGCGCGAAGGGGGAGCTGCCAACTGGGCAGCAGACAAGATGATGGCTGTTCCTTCATCCCTCCTCCCCACACCGGGGCCTCTCTGCCAATTAGTGCCAAGAACCAGTACCACACAAAGGGTAGCCAGCAATCAAGATGGCAGCCACCCCCTCATCCCTCCTCCCCTCCAGGGCCTCCACCAATCAGTGCCCAGGGGTGGGCCAGCTGTGAAACAACCACGGAATTAGAACTTTACGCCACAATCAACCCTTGCAAGTTGGTAAGTCTCCCCGTGATTTAGGTAGACCTCTAGCTGTATTGGTAGCTCAAGGACCTGACAGATCTCTCTCTCGTGATTATTGCACAGACAGCTACGCAAATAAAAGGAGAGGTGAGAACAGATACAAGTCAGATTAGTACTGTCTGGTGAGTTAATGACAGAAACAATTCCGGACAGCTATTGTGAAAACATAAACAACTGATATTATACCGTTAAAAGCCTGATTCTCGATATCCCTAAACCTTTTCATTGGAGTATCAAATGAAAAAGGATCTTTTGCAGCTATTTGTTGTGGGTTGGTGTCTCCCCATTGGGGAAGCATAGTGTCATGCAGATTTTTTTTTTTTTTTTTTGGTTAAGCCTCATATTTCCATTCCACATTTGTTACAGATCTCATTCCGCGCTCCTGAAGAGAGTACTCCAAGCCCATTCAATTAATTCTTTATAAGATACTATATTCATATATACACAAATTACGAACAGAGAGGAAAGAGACAAAGTAAGAGAAAACTGTTTATTTCTAGAAAGATAAAAAGGAATAGCAATCTCCTCTAGCCAGCAGGGTACTGTAATAGCTGACCTCCTACATCCTGCCTTTGATTTTCTCCTGCATCCAATCATTTTCCGTTGGCCAATTCCCAGCATTTCTTTTCTCAGGCCGGCAGGCTGGCATGGACAGTTAGCAGCTGCCAGTATTTCTCATTGGTTAAATGTGCTCAGGTTAGAAGCCTGGCTTTATCCCATCTTGGATGCTGTGCGCTCAGTTTTTGCTGGCCTGGAAGTCTGAATCTCTCTCAACGTAACATGTCTGTGTGTGAAGGCTAACTATTGCAGGGACCAAGCCCAGGTCAATTAAAAGAAACAGGTGACAGAATCTGGTCATAAAAACCACCCCCATATTGGTCTTTTTTAATTATAAAAGGATATAAGAATGCAAAGGCATTTACTACACAGTGTAAGCTATCACACTTCTATTCTAAACATTATTTATATAACAGAAAAAAGTCCTATCTGAAGGATTTGTTAGCCTTAGAAAATGATACCTATTCTATTTAATTAGTCAGCATTAGGAGCAGAATTTTTTTGGCATAAAGTCCACTGTAGACAAGGCAGGTAATTGGCAAAACTATGTCAAACAGATTCAAGTGATGAAAGTGGGATAGAAAAGTTAACTGAAGAACAGAAAATAATTCTTACAGCCCCAGTATTACCTGCAGGTCACCTGGCACAGGGAAGCAAATCTACCATTCCATGTTTCTATATTTAATCATTTTAATACAAAAATGCTGAAGAGAAAGAATACTGTGTTAGCCCATCCCTGTTCAGGTCTTATCCAGGCACAACTAGGAACATCAAGACAACTGCAAAAGTGATGATTTAGAAGCCTACAGCAGCCTGGTGGCATTTCAAAAGTGCAGATAGACTGCAGCTTTTAGGCAATTTGCCTAATTTCCAAAGATTTTTTTCCAAATATTTTGATTTAAAAAAAGAAGGGAAGCTGGGAGGTGACCTATGAATTCCAATTTTGGTTATTTTTGCTTGGGAATCTTTATTTTCTTGTGACTGAGGATTTTTTTAATGTTTTTAATTTTAACTGAAGCAAGGAAAAGAGAGATATATAATCAATGCTGCTCTTTTGTCCATCTCCCAACTTCTAGAGATGGTTTAATGCCTGTGCACTTTTATTGGCAAAGCAAGGCAGGTAAATAATAGTGAATAAGAAATCTACTCTAAGTGGTACTAGCTCTTTCTCAAGTAAAGTACCACTACAACATGAATGACTCAATCATCTACTCAAGAGCTATTACTCCCAGCGATGAAGCAATGTTAATTGGATAATGGCCTGCTGCCAGCTAATATTGGCATGACCTACAATACCCTTGGCTGACAGCCATATATGTCTCTCACACCTTTTTTTGTAATCTGGATGGGAAGTGGAAACCATTAAAAAAGGCTCCCAAGTGCTATTTAACTTCTTATCATGAATTAAAGGCTTAATTAAGTGCCTTGTTAAAGGACAGAAGACCAGTTTTTGTGATTAAATAAAACAAAACAGGGATACAGATCAAATGAATAACTACCACCTTAATTTGGTTCTTGGAAAATAATAATTTGGTGTATATTTAACAAGGAGAGTTAGAAAAAAAACATAGCAACTGAAAAATGTGCCAAAAAATCAAATTGATAATTTTTGGTGCACAGTCCAATTGTGTGAGGGCAAAACTTGCCTAACAATTCAAAGAATAACACCCAGAAGATTGCTTCTTTGCAATTCTACTCAGCACAATCTATTCTGTTCTACACGGATTCTT
>NW_017729026.1:50610086-50611654 GCF_001723915.1 Gavialis gangeticus | reverse complement strand
CTCTGTGCTTGTTCATTCATGTTTTGCATCACCAGAGCAGCACACAACATCTGGACAGCAGCTGTAAATCTAGCATATCCTTAGATATATGTTTTGAGTGAATTTATACGTATTATTTTCCATTTCCTAGTAATTTAACAGCAAATAGTCTCTCTACATCTGTTCTAGAAACCATTTTTATTTGTGATTCTTATACTTGGCTCATCCTGGTAGGATCTGAACATTGCTCATCATATGCACCTGTCTACACCCAAGGTTACAGAGTTCTAACTACAGGTGTATTCTGAAATCACATTAGTCACTGTCATACAAAAGACATCATAGAAACTCTTGAGATAATACAGAATTAGCCGGCTCCACTTTAATCAAAGTTGATAAGGAAAAGATTTAAATGAATAAACCACTCAGATATAAAAGGATCCAATCCAAGGTTTTGCAATGGTTTAAAAAATAATTTAAGTTAAACCAGTGCAATTTCTGGGTAGACAAGCCCTTATTATAATAATTCAGTAATTTCAATATGGTAAAGCTCATTTTACAAATAATTAGTTTGGATTTTTTATTTTAAAACTCAAAAATAATTTAAAACGCATCCCTTTACTGTTTAGACAACTGTTAGAAAGTTGACAGTGCTCCAGATGCCCCAGTTCCAGCCTCTGGACTGAAAAAAAGTCTACAGCTTACTCTTGGGAAGGAAGATTTGTTGCTCTGGATAGTTAAAGCTAAGTATTTTTTTTAAACAGCTCAGATCAATATTCACACTAGGTGGGCACGCTTAGGAAGACTTCTCTGTATACCAGAATCAAATTTAAGCCTTAACTGGATAACACTAACTCTTACTTTTCAGAATGCCATAATTTAGCCATTTCAAAATACACAACTACTAAATTTGATCCTGGTGTGGCTGATTTAGAAATATTTTTTTTTGGTTACATTACAAGTGAAATCCTTTGGTGAGTTTGCATGCTGTATTTAAAAAGGATAACTTAAATGTGTATTTCTAATAACTACATCATGAATTAAGTGAACTTTTTCTAAAAAAACCCTCAGAATTCAGTGCTTATGGAACACCTCTGGGCCTAAAAAAGGTGCTTAGCCTACGATTTACACGTTGAACTAGAAGAGCTAACAAAACTTTTCCAACATGTGTACGTTTATTTTTGTTGTAGAAAGGAATCAGCTAAGTGTGCTGATGACACACAACTAGAAATATTTAAGAACAGAAATCTACTAAAACATACAGATTAGAGAAACCCACAGAAGTAGAGAAATGCATGTTAACTGTGTAGTCACTGAGAAATAACTGTGTAGGGATTATGTAAATCCTTGTGCTCCAACTAACTAATAATGTTTGCCAGACAATCAGTTAAATAATTTACCCAAATATAGTTATTCAAAATAACCAGTGATAGAACAAATCACCCTGTGACCAGTCAACATGAATGAATTTACATGTGGTAGAAAACTGTGCTATTATGGATCAATAACTCTACAATATCCGTGGTCTGACTGGCTAGAAGAGTTCTGCTTCAGTCTTTTTTTTTTTTTTTTTTTTTTTTAAAGGAAAA
>NW_017729026.1:50608844-50610066 GCF_001723915.1 Gavialis gangeticus | reverse complement strand
GTTTTTTTTCATTTTTTTTTTTTTTTTTTTTTTTTTTTAAAGGTAAAATTTTGCTGCCATTTAATAAATCTAGGTACATGAAAAAATTCCAACACATGCCTCAATCAATGTTTTCTGGTTTTGGAGCACTGAGAACTAGATTCTCTGCTGTTGTAACTCTATCAACTTTATTAGAGTTTGGAAGCAGAAAATTTATCCCTAAAATCTCTATGAGTATTCTGAATTTTCCCTCTATATTTTCATATTTTTTTTAAATCTTGGATTACCCTAAAAATGATAAATATGCTATTTATTTTAATGGTGACTTCCTAAAGTAGAACTTGTATATCATCAGATCATCATGTCTTTATTATCCTTACTTGTGTCAAAGGAACACAGAACTGGAAGAGACTTCCTGGATCACTAAATTTAGTCTAGACGTGCACGGATACATCGGTCTGATATCGGATCAGCACTGATATAAAGAAAATTTGCTGCATCGAAAATTGGCCTGATGTGCTGATAATGTGGCCAATAAATGCCTGTATGTGTGCACAGCTGCAGTGCAGCATGTAGGCGGCAAGGAGCACGGCCCAGCAGCTTGGAAAGCTGCGTCCAGCTGGTAAATCTGTTGTGGTGGACAAGGAAGAGGGGATGGAAGGGGCGTGAAGGGGCATATCAAGGCCCCCGCAGTGTGAAAGGTAGTGGGACCAGGGCAGGGGCTGAGGCAGGCACTGCCCAGCCGGGGCGGGGTAGGTGAGGGAGAGAGTTGTGGCTCATCTGGTGGAAGTATGGGGGCTCCCAGCGCTATGCAAACCCTGGGGTGCCTCTGGATCTGTGCGATGGGGTGGGATGCTGTTACAGGCTGGGGCTGCATCAGGGTCTTCCTGGAGGGGCTGGGCCAGGCTGCACTGGGGTTTGAGAGGGCTACAGTGAATTTTGGGGGTGGCTGCAGCCCCCTCCCCCACAGAGCCCTGCTCCCACCGCCACTGCCCACCCTGAGTGCAGCTGGTACAGCCTCAATCTCAGCCCCAGCGGCAGCCACCCCACGCAGATCCGGGGGCATCCCCACCCATGCCCTCCCATGGTGTGTGCAGCAGGAGCTGTCCCCACATCCATTGGATGGGCCCTGGCTGGTCAATGCCTGCCCCAGTCCTACTCCCTCCCTCACTGTGGGGGTCTTGATCTGCCCCCTATGCCCCTTCCCTCCCACCTCCACCACAAAAGACTTACCAGCTGCACA
>NW_017729026.1:50596412-50603844 GCF_001723915.1 Gavialis gangeticus | reverse complement strand
GGGCCCTGGCTGGTCAATGCCTGCCCCAGTCCTACTCCCTCCCTCACTGTGGGGGTCTTGATCTGCCCCCTATGCCCCTTCCCTCCCACCTCCACCACAAAAGACTTACCAGCTGCACAGCTCTCCATGCTGTGTCAGAAACTGGATCGGTATCGGCCAATATGCCTCCTTAAAACTTGGCTATCGGTATCAGGCCCCAAAATCTTTATTGGCACACCCCTAGTTTAGTCCCATACTATTACAGGCAACTTCATCATGTAATGCTTCTCAAACAGACCAAATCTCCATTTTACAACTATCTAGGTTTTTTACTTCCATTACTCTTCTTCATAGGCTATTCCAGAATCTGACTGCTCTAAGCAGCAAAAACCTTCTAATTTCCACTCCATATTTGTAACCAGTTAATAGTTATTTGTTCTTGAGCCACCATTGTCCTTTGACACAAGCAAGCTTTAGATAGCTCATCTCCCACCTCGATGTTTACCTTCTTCAACATATTTATAGAGAGCAATTGTATTCCCTTCTCAGCCTTCATTCTGCTACACAGAACAAGCGAAGCTCTTTTAATCTTTTCTCATGAGATAGGCAGTCCATTCGCCTGATCAAGGAAGTAGTCTTCCTCTGCACCTGTTCCAGTTCATCTTTCTTAAGAGTACAGGAAACCTTCGCTATTCACAGGTTCAGCATTTGTGGTTTCAAATATTCGCGATTGCCAAATCTGCATCTTAAATACACTTAAAGGAGCTCCTCGGGAGCTCTGCGCTTGCTGCCACTGTGCTCCCACTGCTGCCAGCACAGCTGTGCCCACCCCACCAGCCACCAGGGGCATGGCATTCATGAACGCAGACGGCATTCATGAATGCAGTGCCTTATTCATGGACTTCACCGTTTGCAGGGGATAGGAGAATGTATCCCCCTCGTGAATGGCGAGGGTCTCCTGTACTTAGTGTTCAAGATGAGGTCTTGCCAGGATTTGCACCACTACGTTAATACTTCCCTCTCTCTTTTCATCTTCTGCCTCTGTGTGTGTTTTCTGGTCCCTTTTTACTACCCAAATTGCTTTGCAGTAAGAGACAATTCACTACCCTCTTAAGATTTTCTATAGGAAGATTAACTAACTAGCATTATGTAGAAATAAAGGTGGTTAAGCCATTTTAGTCTGAAGTCAGGGAGAAGACAGGTAGGTATCATTCATCAGATGACAGCATCTGATGAAACAGGCTGCTGCCTATGAAAGCTCATGCCTTGCCTTTCTGAATCAGCTGGTCTTTAAGTGCCACCCTGCCCTAACTTCTGCCACTGTGCGGAAACATAAGGCATACATACTATACGGCCTACTCAAAGCATTGTGCATACAGTCAGGGCTACAATGTATTCATAACCTGAAATCACACTGGATCCAAACAGTGCCATGGTATGATTTCAAAGCTATAGTATTAATACTAATAAGAGCCCAAGCCGAACCAACTCATGGGGTAAATGGCATTATTAGTTATGTCATAATTTAAAACCATTCTTCCAGGTCCAATAGGTATAAAGTAACCTCTACTGAATCGAGGTGTGTCTCATTCCATAACACTTGCTTACCAAGGGATTGGCTGGCTTCAGAACTACCTGTCCAGCAAGTAAACCAGAATGACATCCTTGCACAATGGAACAAGAGGGTACATTTGCACTAGGTGAATTATCTTGTGGCATAATTCCACCGTGACGCAGTAGGGGAACAGAGAAACAGTGTAGAACTCTAATGTACATGTAAAGGGCCATGATGTAAACTTCTTGTGGCAAAAGCACAAGAATCCTGTGACAGTCAGGACAGCTTAGACTGATGCCTACTAGGAAACCACAAAAATTAGAAACCAGCTTGTGCATATTTGTGGGCAACAAACAAACAATCAACCAACAAAAAGGGGTTAACTTTTGAGTTACGTCTGTAAGGTTACTCTGCCCCTTTGTATTTGAGCCACTCTGCGTAAGGACAAAAAAACCCTATAACTTTGTGTTCCAAAAGAATGTTCAGCTTAGTCCTGCTAGCATAAATCATTTGGCTCAAAGCAGTTAAACGTCAGATGAGTGGTGAGTGGAAGAGAATGGAAGCCAGGCTGAATGAGTGATACAGGCAAAGGAAAAAAGAAGAACCAGGACACTGGTTGCTGAAACAGGGTGGGTGGCAAGCAGGCTCAAAATAACATGATGGTTTAAGTGATTTTTAAATAATAACCCAATTTTTGAGAGCCAAATGACCCTTTTAAAAATTTCCCATCTAGAAAACCAGAAGAATATCAGGGTGCTGAATGTACTATAACTCCATAACGTACTGAATGGAGCTATAGTAATTAAGTGACCTCTGTTTGGGTATTACCCTTTCAGCAGTGGTGAGAAAGGCAAGCTCAAACAATTTTAAAGCTTTGCTATAGTAACTGTTAGAATTGCTGGCTGATTTTTTCCAGCAGAGAAGGTTCTGTGAATATGTTCATTCTTTTTCTCTCGAGGGGCATCCAGCAACTCTTAACCAACCGAAACAGAAAAATCATAGCAACAGTCATGATAGAGTCAGAACCTAGAATCTGTGCTATATTTGGATTCGTCTATTGAGGCTTAGTTGGCTAGTAAGTAGCAGATCATGAACCTTTTTCAATCATGTGTAAGAGAGGATTGTTTTGATAACAGAAGAATGATGACATACTGTACCTCTTCTGGCAGGCTGACAACCAGGTCATTTTCCGTCTGCCCCACCAACGCCTGCAAGAAGTATTCACTGCAAGCAGCCAGCACAGCTCGGTGGGCTCGGAACTCTTTCCCCTCCACAATCAAAGTCACATCACAGAGAATATCCTGCTTCCGCTGGTCATTGAGGCACAGGAGGATATTGGTACAATGGACTGTTGACTCATACACATACATGGGGGATTCAGTCTTCTCATCCACAGACATTCCGTTCACACCCTAAAATAGAAATGACAACAATAAGTAGAGATATTGCTGAAGGGTTATTACCGTTATCATAGGATTTAGCTGAGAGAGGGAGATTACATCATGATTTCTGTGTCCTGCAAGAGCTAGGCTGCTAACTGCAGAACTGCTGATCAGCACATTAATTCTTAGTCAGAACAAAAAGCTTGGGAAAGATATCTGGAAAGACATTTACATTATAAGCCTTTTTTCTATCCCACTTAGCAGCCTTTGTTTCCCCACAATATAAAATCAAACTAGACTTTTGACTAGGACACATCATGTCAAAAACTAAAAGGAAACCAATCTATTCTTAAAACTTCCTATTTTGTAGTTAAAAAAATAATCACAACAAAGTCATACATTATGCTTTGGAAAAATTATAGCAACAAAAAAAAAGTGACCATCTGGTTTTCTGTTGGAGAGATGAGGTTGTGATCTTTCGTCCTTTTAGTTTTGTGTTAGGTAAAAAACCGGATATTTAAGTTGAGACATGTTCAGTTGCTTCTAGATCTTACACGGTTTCTAGATCTTACACTGAAAGCCCCTGCTTACAGGGAAAGGTGGTGTTG
This sequence comes from Gavialis gangeticus, assembly GCF_001723915.1. Lineage (NCBI taxonomy): Eukaryota > Metazoa > Chordata > Crocodylia > Gavialidae > Gavialis > Gavialis gangeticus. The sequence goes on along the minus strand of NW_017729026.1, from coordinate 50,600,320 downwards.
GCAGGTTTTCTTGATAAAGGGTACCAACCTACTGTGATTATTTCACTTCCTATTGTCTTAATGAGTCATTTTCAAAGCTCAGGAAGTGTTTTGAGGCTCTAGGATTAATATCATAGAATCACAGAAAATTAGGGCTGGAAGAGACCTCAGGAGGTCATCTAGTCCAACTCCCTGCTCAAAGCAGGACCATCCCCAACTAGATCATCCCAACCAAAGCGTTGTCTAGCCGGGTCTTAAAAACTTCCAAGGATGGAGATTCCACTACCACCTCTCTGGGTAACTTGTTCCAGTGTTTTATTACCCTCCTAGTACGAAAATTCTTCCTAATATCTAACCTACACTTCCCTTGCTACCCAGGTGGGGCAAAGGCAATGCAAATTAATTGGAGGCATAAAACATTTATAGAAGAAGGGAGAGTGTTTTCCATTTCTTACCTTGCCAAGTTAAGAATTGGATGGTCCCTCTCTTTTTCACTTGTATATGTTATAGAACACTGGGGATTTGCAGAAACATAGGGCCATTCTGTTTAAAACAGGATTATCCCTGACTAAACCATCCTAGTCAAGTGCCTGCCTAACCTGCTCTTGAAAATTTCTAAATATATTGATTCCACAACTTCCCCAGGTAGCCTGTATCAATGATCAACCACATTTGTAGTCAATAAGCTCCTCCTAATCTCCAAACTAAAATTTCCCCCGCTGCAGTTTGAGGTTGTTGCTCCTACAGTTACAGAGCCAAAAGCCCATCTCTACCTTCTCTAAATTGCCCTTCAGGTATCTAAAGACCGTTAATCAAATTTCCTCTCAGTCTTTTCTCTTCTCCAGACCAAATAACCCTAGATTTTTCAGCCTTTCCTCATAAACCATGTTTCCCAGGCCCCTAGTCATTTTTGTTGCACTGACTGGTCTCTTTTCAAACTGTTCACATCCTTCTTGAAGTGTGGGGCCCAAAATGGGACACAATACTCCAGGTGAGGCCTCACCAGTGCTGATTAAAGCAAAAGAATCACTTGCCTTGATTTGTAAATAACAATCCTGTTAATACAACCCAGTAGGCTGTTGGCCTTTTTTTGTAACAATACCATACTGTTAGCTCATATTCAGCCTATAACCTCCACTGTAACCCCCCAGTCCTTCTCTGTAGCACTGCAGCCTAGCCAGTCAGTTACCAATCTGTATTTATGCATGTAATTATTCCATCCAAGGTACAGGACTTTGCACTTGTCCTGCAATGGGTACCAAACAAGTGCAATGGTTTGTCTCTGTCTACGTGTCCATGGAAATGGGAGTGAAACAAGTTTCCTTTTACTGACCATGGACTATGCTAAATATTTCTAGCATACGTAACATTCACTGTGACCGAGTAACACAGAATTCCTTGTCTGCTGTTTCTTGTACACAATGGATTGTCCCTTTGATCAGAGTAATTCTTCCTCAGTTACCTTCAGCCCTAATACCCCAGAAACCCCATTTGTGTCTAAGTAATTAATCTTCCCTTATTCACTTTCAGTCCTATTGTTTGCTTTGTGTTCTCATTCCAGTCTCTAAAAAACATATATGGGAATGCATTCTATGCTACCTGTGAATGCTTTGTATCACTTAAAATGAACATTTTTTTGACATCTTAAAAGCTAGAAGAAATGAAATAACTTTATTTGCATACAACTGATGCAATAATTTATTTTAATTCTCTCATTTTTAGACTATGTAACTTGATTTTTATTTGCCTAAGTGAAGATTTATAAAAGATCAGCATGCATACACAAAATAGCTGAGGGGCTATTGAAGATGTCGATCAACAGGTAAAATAAATTATGGATTAAGAAAAAGAGTATTAACTGGCCAGACATGCATATACCAAACATTGACTAGAAAAATCCGATCTAATTACTGTAAAAAAAAAACCCTAAAAAGCACGAATTTTAATGCTAAATATGTAAATTAGAAATTATGACTAGAATGCTATAGTACTGAAAAAAGATCTATAATAGCTTCTACTAGAAAAGGAATGCAAACACGGTATTATGCTGGCCTGTTATAGAAATACAAGTCATAGTCTTCACTTATCTACAAATATCTGGAGTAAGTCTACAAAATATCTGGAGTAAGAAAAGACCATGTCATTTGTTATGGCTACAAAAGCATAAAAGCAGGCCACTATAACATGTTAGCACTTTTCAGAGATTTGCTGCAGAAAGGATATGTACTCCAGATACTTTATAGATTGTTTTTTATTGCAGACTACAGTGAAACCCTTTCAGAAAAGATCCAGAAATCTGTACTGGTAATGTTTATAAACCAATTTGTTTTGGTATGGCACAGCTTGCTTATATTGCAAACATCTGAACTACAACAGGAAGCTAATATAAGACTCCTCTTCTGTTAAAGAAATTCCTACAAAGGATCATACCTTGGTTTTCATTCTGTGAGTCTTTATTTAATGCTACTCCAATTGATTCAGATAGGAAAATATTATTTTGATTTCAAACTATTATCATCATGCAAAAGACCCTATATGCATTAATAAAAATTAGCAAGAAAGGGTACAGAATAGACCTGTTTGTTATGTGTAAACATATTCTGACTTTTCCTGTCAAAGACTACTCCTTATTCCTTTTAATTTTAGGATATTTATAGAGCCTAGAGACCTTGACAGATCTTTCTTTGACAACAGCAACCCATATTGCTGACCGTGGTATCAAGGAACTACTATAGGAATTTTCAAATAAGAACCATTTAATTCACTATTTCATACAGCTGAGATTTTCAACATTAGGGTGCTGCCCGAAATTATGTTCCTAAGTCCACATTTAGGCATCTGAACAAGTGACTTGATATTCAGAAATCCTGAGTCCCCATCATTTCCCATCTAGTGGGAAAATCTGCAAACTGCAAATCACAATTAAGGAGGAAATTAATTTTTTTCTGGGAAGTCTCATGCCTGTAATGTCTGAGATGACTCTGAAAAAGAACAAGAAACTTGAAATCTGACAGCTAAGGAAAAGACAATCAATTATTATAATATCAGTATTTTTAAACTCACTTTTGCTGAAGTCGCAATCCTTTTATTACAGTAAAAAGGAAATAATCAAATACTTGTGTGAATCAAACACTACATTCTTTGGTTACTAATTAGTAATTTCCTACTTTAACTATTACTCTTATCAACAGGTTTTTTTTCAATTAATTATAAACCCAGTGGAATGTTGAGGGCAGCACTCTGTGTTTCCCCTCTGGTTACTGAGCCCACCTTTATTTGCTAGGAAATTCGATTCATCCAATACTGAAATTGCCCACAGCTGTGTTCTGGAGAATAAGTTTAACCTCCCCCTCTGCCTTTGAATTACATAAACTGCTTAGAATCACTGAAGTGCGGTAAAAATTGTGTTTGGAGCTCTAAGACTTCTCACAGCAGAGACTACTGGAAAATACCACTCTGTGATGCTGTCTTTTGCATACTGTGTCATGGTCTTTTGAAGATGTGCCAGCTAGTTGCATGGACTGCAGTCTTATACAGCCATGACCTCCCTCCAGCCAGGCATTCTGCCATGCAAGAAACACCTTGACTACTGAACTCTTCAAGTGAGACCCAAAATATGCCAGGGCTGAAAACCATGCCCCAACAAGCAACTTCAGTGGGAAACATGTCAGCTTTTAGCATTTCAGACGCAACTTGTTTTTCTTTATACGTCCATGGTTTAGAACAGATCTAATGACATACATACACACGGGGCATTTCCAACTCTGCAAGGTGGTGGCCACATGAAATGCCATTTACCTAACAGAAGTTGAAGTTGGGAGCAGTAGCGATCTGAAGAACAGTTCCATAAGGGATAGAAAAAGCACTTACAGTGGAAAGAGCAGAGGTCAGATTAGCAGGCTTTGGATGAAGTAATAAAGCCACCAAGG
>NW_017729026.1:50583724-50591412 GCF_001723915.1 Gavialis gangeticus | reverse complement strand
GACCCAAAATATGCCAGGGCTGAAAACCATGCCCCAACAAGCAACTTCAGTGGGAAACATGTCAGCTTTTAGCATTTCAGACGCAACTTGTTTTTCTTTATACGTCCATGGTTTAGAACAGATCTAATGACATACATACACACGGGGCATTTCCAACTCTGCAAGGTGGTGGCCACATGAAATGCCATTTACCTAACAGAAGTTGAAGTTGGGAGCAGTAGCGATCTGAAGAACAGTTCCATAAGGGATAGAAAAAGCACTTACAGTGGAAAGAGCAGAGGTCAGATTAGCAGGCTTTGGATGAAGTAATAAAGCCACCAAAGCTCTAGCTTTTATCAGGGGATGGATGAAGCAGGTGTTAGGTTGAGGACTGAGGTGCTTCAGGAGATGGGGGTGGAGGTTGGATCATCTTAGTTCAAACTCTAGGAGTTACTACAACAGACAAAAATACAATACAACTTTACTGTGTTCAGCACTAAGGGTGGAAATCTTTGCACTGAAATTTGCATGTCATTCAAACTGAGGAGGGAATGATTTAAACAAGTCATTCTGTATCTCTGCAGAACATACCACATATGTTTCAGCATATAGTTCAATATATTGCCAGAAACAATTCACTATGTACAAGAAGTTCCCAGAAACTGACATGAATTACTCTGAGAGAAAAGCACCAATGAACCCCACAAAAAACCCCAAAAAACCTGCCAGCAAAGGACAAGAGGACAGAGTGAAGTAACACAGAATTCTGATTACACAGGACTTTCACAGAGACTAGTGGGGAGATAAATGTCACAGAGCTACTCTGTTTGGATGACAAAGATGAGGCATGTCACAGATCAAGATATCAAAAGCAGTTGCTCATGGAACAGATTGATCATTTAATTTGCAGTAAGTCACCACTGCCAGCTGGTAGTCACTCAGGAATTGTTAAAGAACTTACAAATGAACTGGCTGAGCAATGAACAAAAATAGGTAATTATCAATAAAATCTGCTACCAGGCTAAAGGGCTGGAGGGCAGGTGATGTTGCACCCATGATGAAGGAGACAGGAGAGCCTATAATTACAGACCAATGAGTTTTACATGAATTTCAGGCAAAATTACTTGAAAAAGTAACTCTAGATTGCAGCAGAGTTATAGAATACTTAAGCAAGCAAATTACCATTGTGACAAAGCAGAATGGCTTCTGCAAAGGAAAGTCATGTCTCTGATCTATTAGAATTCTTGAAGTATGTCAAACTGGTGGTTAACGAGTACTTGTATATATAATTAATGTTGGCTTTCAAAAATCACTTGATAAAACCTTGCAAAAAAAGCTTTTAGGGAGCTTAAGTAGTCATGAAGCCAGAAAGCCTGTCACAGATTGGAAACTACCATAGGGTAAGAAATATTAGAATATAGGGTCAATTTTCAACAGATTTAACCATGGGATTTGCAATAATATTCTACTCAACAAGTTTATTAAAGAACTGGAAAAGGGGAGGAAGCAAGGTTAAGTTGCAAAAACCTTTAACTATCTGAATTTTGTTTACAGATGATTGGATTTGCTAGGGACTTGAGAAAGACCTAGGATATCAAGTTAACCAGACAACATGGTGATACATGAAACCCAATGGAAACTGTGCACAGTAACGTATATTGGAAGGCGTAATTTAAACATTTATGGATTCAAAATTAAACCTAAACACCCAGGAGTAAGATGTAAACAGCCTAAACAGCTCAGAGTATCTGCTCAGTACACAGTACAGGCAACCCCCACTTAATGCTGTTTTGCTTAGCGCTATTTTGCTATAATGCTCTTTTAAAATTGATACCCGATTCCACTTAGTGCTCAATGAGTTTTGTTATAATGCTTGCAGTCACCATCTTGGGTCATTAAAAACACTTGCGGTCGCCATCTTGGATAGGCAAAAACTTTTGGTTTCACTTAAACGCTCATTTTTTCAGGAACCAATTAAGAACGCTAAGCGGGGGTTGCCTGTACTGAATTGGGCTTTACAAAAGCACTTAGTACTGTGGTCAAGAAAACTAACTTTACATTAGCCTGCCTTGAGAAAGTGAGGATATTGAAAACAAAATGGTATCACATACTTCAATGACATAACCTCAACTCAAATGTAATATTCAGGTTTTGTCACCCAATTTCAGCACAGAAAGATTAGAAATAGGAAAAATCCACAAGAGGACAATGGAAATGGCTTATGGACATAGGAAGATGAAGGGACTCTAAAAAAACATGAATAAGAAATGACTCGACGGATATATAAAATTAATGCAAGGCACAGAAAACATCAAAGCAGCCATTTTATCTTTATTTACCGTTTTGGATAACATGGGCTACCCAAAGAAAAAAGGAACAAGAAATACAGATTTTATAATATGAAGCACTTTAATTAAAAACAGAAGACATACTTTACGGCTAGAGTTAAACACCTAGAAGCTTGTCCAACGTCTCTCCCAACTATGCAGTTGGTCCAGTAAAAGATATCCCAAAAATAAGAAATGGAAATCCTTGCATCTTGGCTACAACACCACTCCAACCCAATAATTCATCTGTGGGATTCATAGCTCCAATGTATTACTGAAACAAGAAGTTTACTAGGATTCAGAAAAGCATTGGATATAGCCAATAAAAATATCCACAGTTTCTTGGTTCAGTGATATAAACTCAGATGCTCTGGTACATTAGCCAACCTCTAACTGCCCAGGGCAAAGGCAGAAGAGTAAGACCACCAATTGATTTTATGGGTTGTAGCTCTTAGTTGTTGGCTTAAATGGAATGGACTTTTATTCTCCATAAAGGTCAAGTTCAAATAATAGAACTCTCTAGGCCAGTGGTTTTCAAAGTCTAGCAGTCAAAAAGGACCATGATCAACCCTCAAAATTTCTCTTAGGCAATCATGCACCTTAATCATCTAACCCTTAACTGAAAGCTCCAAGGAACGTAGTTTGGAAATCACAACTCTAGGCTAATAACCAGTTAGAATTCCTTTCTCTAAAGATATTGGTATGTGTAGGACCAAATATTTTGCCCTCAGTAATGGGCACAAAAAGCCCGAAGTCCCAAAGAGATAAGGAGGTGAAGCTAGGCTGTAAAGAATATTTACCAAGTGACTACATACCCCAAGATGTGCAAATCTCTTCTCTTTGGCGTCTCCCTTTCCAGAATAACTCATAGGGATGTGATGATTTCAAGGCATAACCACGGTCTTGTTTACTCAGATGTGATGTGAGGGGACCATGAAGCTCTTATGAAGAAAAATAACCCTATTTACATTATCATGTGCAAGCATTAGGTCTGGGATCAGAAATGTGTATGCATGTGTGAAGGAAGCTTAAATCTTTTGTTAAAAAAATATATTTATGACATCCGACTTAGGGTTGATTATAACACTCAATTTTAGTGTGAGAGCTGGTAAGTAAAATTCTGTAATTCACCAGTAAAGATCATTGTCCTCATTCAGTGCAAAATGAATGGTATGTTTTGGCTGGAAGCATGTATTATAAAGATTGCATTATGCCATTAAAGAAAGGCAAGTAAGAGCCAGCTTTCTCTTTATCAAGGTAAGAGAAGCTTAATTATTATGACTTTTGTATTTTTAGTTCTATTTCATGCATTGCATTCACCAATTCATTTTTAAGGGTATCACAAATAATTTTCAATGAAGTGCCGCAACACGAGCAAGGATCACTGGTCAGCTTTAGACAGACTGCACAGCAGAAGTGCATGGGAATTGCCTTGAAAATGTTTCTTTGCAGTTTCAATAGGATGCAGACAGTGTGACAGACATTCTCTAGTCCTGAGCTTTCATGCTGCCACTGTGGCTGCAAAAAATACTAATAGGGATTCACATGAAAACTGTTATTTTGAATGCTAGACAACAATAATTTCTACTCCTTTCAGATTGCAAAATCTTCCACGTTTGTAGAAGAATCCATGTAGTTCCTCAGATGAGGAGCTGGAAAAGTAGATCAAACTTGACTGTTTAAGGATAAATCTGCATTGTTCTCAAGTGGGAACACTTTCCCCTTCCCCACCTCAGAGTCCTGCCTCCCAAAAGGCTTGTACAGAGATTGCTACAACTTGAACCCTGGTATTAGAAGGAGCCTATCAATGATTGACACATCAGTTGGCAAATTCCTCAAAGCTACTCAAATGACCAGCATTAAAATCTATTATTGTGATCTCTTAATTATTTGCATTCCCATAACAACAAAGGAGGTGATTATATCTTCACTGCTTTCCTTTTAAAGAAACTATTGAAAAGCTTAATGATTAATTCACGGGTTTGAGAGCTTGCTGTAATGACAGGAGACTATACACAAAGGTCTCTTCAGTGAGCTCATTATTTAATTAATAAATGCTGAATACCAAACAGTTCATAGTTATCTGAAACTCCCAAGTATTGTGTGAATTTTTAACCAATTAATTATCAATTACAACATCATAAAACACCACCACAAAAATAGAAATAATGAAATTTAATTATACATTATTCTTCTTAGTTGCTGCAAATACTATACAAGACTGATTTTGATTAATAATTCATATAGCAATAAAGTATCAGGAAAGATAATTATACAGTGCCACAATTCTCACACTGATTTCTGTAATTACAGATTACAACAGTGTTAGCAATTTAAAAAGGTTAGAGAGCAGTAGTAATTTGCTATGTCATCCTCAGCAATATTAATGTCTTTTTCTTTGAGCACCACAGATAACTGAAAATACAATAATGGACCAGTCAGACTACACTGACTTGCCTTCTGCCAAACATCCTGACCGGGGCCCTGGTTCCATTAGCAACAGAATCCTTTGGAGTCAGCTTCTTGCACTGTTTAAAACAACTTGTGCCACAGAACTCAAAATAAGTGGGAACAAAAACTAACAGAATAAAATATCCTTCAATAATTGTAAACAAGGCCATGGGCTGTATTAAAGGACAATAAACAGAAGCAGAGCCTTTGTATCCGAAGTTACCACTATTTTCTATTCCAGTTGAATAGCGCATGCAGAAATTATCCCAATCCCAATCCCAGATTTGTTTATATAATGTGACCTGCCAAACTACTCCAGGTTTTGTGTTCTTCAACATGCTTTGAGATGAGAATACTGAGAACTCATTGCTAACCTTGGACAGATGGAAAACACATATCATTCTGTACAAAATTATGAAAGCTTCCTTATTGTAGAGATGGGTGTAAGTACAGCAGAGCCATATTTGCTACAGCAAATAGGTTGCAGAGCAAAAGTAGAATATAAACCTTGTCAGAAAGGAATATGATTTTACTATACAGTTTTAAAGTGTTTACCACAACATAGCCCCTATCCTTTATTGGAGCCTTTAATAAAATTAAAGACACCAACAGAAACAAAATTGACAATTAAAATATAGTTGTGTTACTATAGTCACAAGCCTCCACATGCCTCAGAAGGATCCCTGGCTTTGGTTCCTTCTGCTAAAGGAAACAAAAGGATTAAAAAAAAAAATAAAAGACCCAGGTTTGATAAAGATTGAAATTACCAACTTAGTTTTAAATCTGCTTGGATAGTACCGAAATTCAGGTTTTAGGTTGGGTGCTCGGAGAAGCACAAATGTGCATCCCATCCTTTCCAAAGAAGATGGTTTGTCTTACCAATCTTTTTGCAGTTTGAGGATCTAGGCATATTCTGAAACAGCTGGTTAGATTCCCAAATATCAGAAATGACCAAGATGAAGTCTTTTTTAACCTGAATCTAGCCAAGGTTTAGTTTTGGAGGAGAACCTTGCCACTAGGAAACATTTCTTTGGCACCCAAATCTGGATCACCGCAGCACAATTTATATAAGACAACACATGGGAGCCATTCAGGCCAGGTATAGACATTATATTTTTACTGGCATAAGTAGTCAGAAACCAGTCTATACCCACCACAGAATACAGGCTTGGGACACACAGACCGGTTTAAAAATGGCAGAACCTGGTCTAAGATTTATGGCCCCCCTCCCCTCACCAAAGGGCAAATGCATGTTCGGTTCATCAGAAGCTGAAGCTAGCACAAAACTCAGATTTCAGTAAAGTGAGCCATCTGACATCCATAGTCTAAGACAGGGGTGGGCAAAATGTGACCTGTGGGCTAGATGTGGCCTGCCAGGCCATTCTATCTAGCCCATGGGGCTCCTAAAAATTTTAGAAAATTAATATACATCTGCCCCTGGCTGCCTGTAATGTGGCCCTTAGTGGCTTGCCAAAACTCAGTAAGCAGCCCTCCACCTGAAATAATTGCCCACCCCTGGTCTAAGAGATTCACTGACCATCTATTTTTTTGAAGTCTGAAGGTGATACTTTGACTTATGAAGTCCTATTGAACCCTAGGGACCATCATTCTCAAGATACCCTTATCTCCTGCATGAGTGCCACAGCTGAGTTCAGCATGCAGATACTCCAGGTGGAGTTCCTTTTCTTGTGAGAGGCAAAAGTGGAGAATATTTCTCTCTGAGGGCCCCTCATAACTCCCCCTCCTTGCTTGCATGAAATACCTCAAATCTGTTGATCTTCAAGGCAAGCTGAAAAGCTCTTTTTTTAAAGGAGGCGTGTGGAAGGTTAAGAGTTGGTAAGGGTATGGAGATGCTGATACGTTGTGTGACATTTGTGGCACCAATTAGCTGCACACCTGCAGAGAACGGGGGAAACACACTGCTGCTCTGGTTCTGTGAAGAATTCTTGCATTTTATTTTCACAGATAAGGGTGTCTAGTCAGAGAAAGGTTCTCCTTGGTTCATAATTATTTAAGTCCCAGTTGTCTATAGAGGAGTGCTATCAACTGTGTTTCAGGTTCGCTGTACTACAGCACTGACTAAATCCCTGTCTAAACACTGAATGGCTATGATCTTATGCTGAATGGACTTTGTTGTTCATGTGGGGAATTTTTCAGATTTATTCAGGTGGAGTGATATGACAGGTAGGGTGCACTGATAGAGATTTTTTGGGCCAATACCGATGGCTGACTTTTATTGAGCCATATCAGCCAATACCTATCCGATTCCGATATGCAGCTGGGCAGCATGGACAGCAGCATCCAGCTGGTAAGTCTGATGTGGGGGATGGGGTGAGGTGGGAGGGGAGGGGCATGTAGGAGTAGATGGAGGCAAGTGCAGGCACTGCCCAACTGGGGCAAAGCATGGGACGGAGCCTTGAGCAGTTTGGGGGGAGGCACAGGAAGGGGGGGGGAAACGGTTCCTGCCACTAGGCACTCCCTGGGAGGGTATGGTGGGGGGGTGATGTGCCCCCAGATCTGTGCGGGGTGAGGGCGGGCTGCCGCTGCAGGCTGGGGCTAGGGTAGCTCTGGGCTCTTCCTGGTGGTGGGGGATGGGCTGTGCTGTGCTCAGGACAGATGGCAGTGGTGCTGGGAGGGGGCTACAGCCACCCCAAAATTCACCGTAGACCCCCCAACCCCACCTCCCAGTGCCGTTGCTGCCCACCCTGAGCACAGCCTGGCCCAGCCCCTGCTGGAAACAGCCCAGAACTGTCCAGGCCCTAGCCCACAGCAGCAGTCCCCCATACCCTCCCAGGATACACACAAAGCAGGAGCTGCCCCCCCACCCCTGCCTGAATCCCCCAGACGAACCACTCACAGCTCTGTTTCATATATCGTCTCGCCGCTGCTGAGCAGCATCTGCCCCTGCCCTACTCCCTCCCTCACTACTGC
>NW_017729026.1:50577654-50578724 GCF_001723915.1 Gavialis gangeticus | reverse complement strand
TATATCGTCTCGCCGCTGCTGAGCAGCATCTGCCCCTGCCCTACTCCCTCCCTCACTACTGCTGGGGACTCTATCTGCACCTCCCATGCCCCTTCCCTCACAACAGATTTACCAGCCGGACCCGTGCTGCTGGGCTGTGCTCCTGGCTGCCTGAATGATGTGCTGCAGCTGTGTGCATGCACAGGGCATTTAATTGGCCACATCAGCCAAAAAAGGCCAACTGCTAGTAATGTCACTTTTTCTTATATTGGCACCAATCTGATATGGGCAGATATGAATCTTTATCAACCATGCAAGCATACCATATTCAGAGGCACACAAAACTTGCTGAACCTGCACTGATCCAGGTCCTTACCTCTACAAAATTTGGCAGTAAATAACAGATTATTTAGTGTGTGTTCAGACAGAAGGTGCTTTTCAATCAACAAGCTGGGGTATAATTTCTCAGACACAGACCCTCTCAAATTACAAACAAAGTTTTCATCTATTCATAAATTAAAAATAAGGAGTTGAAGTCAAATCAGAAGAAATTTACTGTTTTGTAACCATAACAATTAGCCTACATGTAGACAACAAGGAAACCCTAGCTGCAGAAAAACGTAGCTGTTCATGTTGTAGAGCAGGAGTAGGCAACGTTTTTTGGCCAGAGTGCCAGAAAACACCACAGTGCCTACCTCGGAAGGTGCTGGAGTGCCAGCATGGCAGAAAAACAAAATGAGGGCAAGGGGTACATGGCAGGATGCTTTGCTTGTGCCCCTGCCCCCCAGCCCTGCTGCCCCTTGCCCCCCAACCAAAGCCCCTGCCCCCCAGCCGGGGCTCTGTGGCTGCCAGCAGCTACCCTGGCTCTGCGTAGCTGCTGGAGCCCGGGCTGCTCCCAGCAGGGCTTGCAGCATCCCAGCTGCCTGCTGGGACCAGCCCAGGATCCCGGCTGGCAGCAGCTCCCCAGAGCTAGGGCCGGCTACAGCCGGAAGGCTCCAAACAGCTGTGCCAGGCTCTGGCATCAGCTCTGCACCCATGCTTCAGAGTGGGCGGTGGGGAAGGGGCCTGAGGCAGCACAGCTCTGGTCTGGA
>NW_017729026.1:50574295-50577521 GCF_001723915.1 Gavialis gangeticus | reverse complement strand
CCAGGGCTGTGCTGCCTCAGGCCCCTCCCCCACCGCCTGCTCTGAAGCACAGGTGCGGAGCTGATGCCAGAGCCCGGCACAGCTGTTTGGAGCCTCTCGGCTGCAGCCAGCCCTGGCTCTGCGGAGCTGCTGCCAGCTGGGATCCTGAGCTGTTCCCAGCAGGCAGCTGGGACGCTGCAAGTCCTGCTGGGAGCAGCCTGGGCTCTGTCACTGGCAGCAGTTACCCAGAGCCAGGGCTGGCTGCAGCGTGCCAAGCAAAATGGCCTCGTGTGCCACGCTTGGCACACGTGCTGGGGGTTGCCGACCCTTGTTGTAGAGTCACTCATGTGAAACTTATTAGACGTGTGAAATTTGGATTCACTGGCTCCTTGTTCATCTTCAGGGACAATTCAAAAAATTGGCTTTGATATGAGGTATCTTGGAGACCTGATGTAGCTTCCACTGAAACTCCTGTAAAGAGCATTTCCACTACATTCATAGGGAACAAGCTGGATTAAGCTCCACCTTTCTCTTTGTATCAAGAATCAGTACTTGAATCTAGAGGATGCTCTGTATGAAGGTCCCCAGATTAAATGGCTGGAGCAGGACGCACTCAATAGAGGCAATTTTCCCCATTTATGTTGTAGAATCCAAATTTGCTAATGCTCAAGATCCATCACTGACCCTGTTTATTTTGTTTCATTTTATTGTTATTTTGGAAGGAAGTTGTCTGAAGGTGCAGTGATACTCTAAGGGTTAGAGTTGCACAGCTTTCATCATCAATGACTGACATGTTTTCAACAGATGTGTACATGCTGATTTATATGAGGTTACAGATATTTTACATTTGTCCATCTGGCATGGTAAACTTGTTTTATTTTTATGAACAGAGAACAATATGCACAAGGTTTAGTGACAAGCATCAGATATTTAGGGCCAGTTCCTATTCCAGGTATTAGGCATCTTAGTGGACTTAGGTGCCTAAGTGCAATTGTATTCCATCCTGAGTTCCTGAAAATCCATTAATGAATCTACTTTTTTAACATACCATCATCTCGCCCTTAAAGACTCACAAAAAACAGTGAGGAGGAGAAGGATTCATGCACTTTTCTATAGTAACAGGTCTGCAGGGACTTGAGCAGGGTAGAAAAGAATCTGGCTCTTAGTTCTCATCAGAAAACTAAACCTAAAAGATTAGACTAGTTTAACATGGAGTAGCAAAATATGTGTGCGTGTGCGTGTAATTCAGTGTAAGGACTGGCAGGTATACACACACATAGGTAGAGTTTCAAGACATAGAAACTGAGGGCAGAAAAGGAACAGCAGTAGCAAATGTGACAATAAGAACAAAGGAGAAAAGACAGATCACTGGTACAAAGTGAGAAACATTTTTTACTTCGTAATGTCTCTTATACCTTCCTTGTCTGCCAGTCCTTGCACTCAATTTTCTCAACAGCTGAAGGGATCTGAACCAGATCGGTTACCTTGACTAAGCATTGTCTACACAAAGGCTGTCTAGACTGGGGCATAACCAAAGATGAAATAATGCCAGGATAGCTGTCAGACCAGAACACAAGAGAAATATTTTTAAATGACCAGAAGCTTCAGTGTATAGGGAGAGAACACATGACATTTTGTTGATTTATTTTTCTGGGTAGATTGCCAGACTCAAATGAAGAAAAATGAACAAATTATTTTTTCTGCCTCTCCCATCTACTCCCACATCTTCCATTCTATAAAGCAGAATATTTTTATATATAGTGTAGATTTAGTGATGGTAATAAAAATGTAAAGGTACCCTCAGACTGTAATTCTGAAGTATGACAGGTCCCAGGCCTCATTCTGGGAAGACTGAGGTTTTCAAGTTTTAATAGGTCTAAGTGTGGAGGCTTAAGCAGTAGCTTTGTGAAGTTTTATAGGAAGATTGAGATCTTTCCTCACAAGAGGGGAGCAGTGATCTCGTGCAAGATTTTGAGAGCTTCTTAAAAAGGCCTGCCTTTTGCCCTGTATGGTCGTTATCAAACATAGCTCTACCATGTAATTGAGTTGGAGCTTTTTATTGTAGAGTGGCATTCAGAGTTCGATTTTCTGAACTTTTCAGTTTTCGAATATGCATCTTAGTATTTCTTCTGATATCCACTTTGTGGCATCTTCTCTCATCAAGCTATTTTGGAAATAAAAGGGTACAGGTCTATGAGAACTATGAAGGAGCTGGCTAGGGGCAGAAGTGAATGGTGGCTGCTAAGTACAGACAGATCTGCATTTCACAATTGTTTTGCTAATCTGACTACTTCGAGGAAGGCTGGTTTGAGAATTAGAAGTACAAAGAAACTGTTTGAAGGGGTTCAAAAACCAGGCAGCATAGACGTAACAATACTTACCCTACATTCCAAAGTAGTAAATCTCAGCTGGTGGTAGGAATATAAATATAGTTTTAAAATATTCATTTAACCTCTTTTAATTGTATCAGTTAAACAATTAACAGATAACACAGAGGCTCAGACACAGCTGCTGCTAGGAGCTGCTCTGGGTTCCGGGGGCCCTTTGACTGTGGGGAGGAGGCAACATAGCCCAGGTGAAGTCCTGCACTGAGAGGGAGGGAGAACCTGTGAACCAGTAGCTAATTGCTTAACTGACGAGTTATTAGGCTGCTGGCTGTTTTCAGTCCCTGCCCCTTTCCCCCTGCTGGAGCACCAAGTGGCTTCCCTTCCCCCCTTTCCTGCCAGATTGCACCCCACCCCAGCTAAAAGATAACCGGTAAGCTAAGCAGTTATCATTGCACTTATAGGTTAAATGATTAATCATTTGACCTTTCACATCCCTAGCTGGTGGTGGACAGATTTGTTCTGCTGCTTTGAGCAAACCTTTGCAGATGACAGATTAACAAAAGACAAATCACTTGCATAAAGCTGTTTCCTCTAGTTTTTAGCTCCAAGGAAAGCCCATCTTGTAAAAACTCTAAGAGTCTATCCTAAAAAAACTGTATTTGAAATATCTGTTTTTATCAATACTTAAAAGTTAAGCAAGTTTCTGAAATAGTTTTTATTTTTGGAATGCTTCTTGGAAAAATAATGCTCTTAACTTCCCTGAAATAATGTTTCTCGGTAAATTTTCTAATTTTACTTTTCAATTTCATTATTTTTTCCTTCTATCGTCTGTATGCAAAACCAGCCCACCGACTGAAGAGGTCTGCCCTGAACCGTAGGGCAATTTCTTCATCAGCGATTTGGACGACAGGGTGAAATGC
>NW_017729026.1:50562968-50574284 GCF_001723915.1 Gavialis gangeticus | reverse complement strand
TTGAAGATCTACAAGGTCCCTTCCAAACCTACTTCTATGATGAGTATATGTGGGGGGAGTATGTAAATTACACTGTCCTTAACTCCAAAAAACTTCAATTTCCTCAGCTTGTAGAGAAAGAAAGATGACCATAACTGGTACTTTAATGACATATTAACTAATTCTTGTCAGAAGTTTATCGCTTTGCATAAATCATCACTAGAAATGTTTGCAAGCTTCTTATATTTGCTACAACCTACTAGGTGCTTAGACTATCCTTCATATTTCCTTAGGCTAGAGATTGGTACAGATTGTAATTAATGTGAGAACAGGGAAAACATGCAGTAGTTCAGAGGATCAGATTTGTTGAACAGGGACCAATGGGTCTTTAGTTTCTCCTCCAGGAAAAGAATATGGATTTCTTGTTCTCCTTGGGACAAGGACAAAGCACTATTGCTTCCACAATACTTTCTAACACTGAATAAGGCCTTCATTATTAAAGTTCCATTTTGACTGTTCACTTGATACTGAAAAAATTTCCTTCATGCACAGGGTCCAGTTGAATAAAATCTTCCCTGCCATACTTGAAAAAAAAATACTTGTTTTGATTACTGTTGTAGTGTTAACAGATTTATGGGTCTGACTCTCAGGCCCCCTCTATGTAATAGAACAGACATTCAGTGCACATGAACCAGTTTCAAAATGGCCAAAACCAGCTTGAGATAAACCTGGTTGAATGTAGTACCAGACTTAACTGATTTGGCTCAAACTGGGTTCTGCAATGTCTGTCCCAGACCCCTTCCTGGTTTCATAGATTTCATAGACATTGGGGCTGGAAGGGACTTTGCAAAATCATTGAGTCCATCCCCTTGCCCCAAGGGCAGGAAGTCAGATAGAGTCAAAAGATCCCAGCAAGATAAGCATCCAGATGTTTCTTAAAAGAGTCCAGAGTAGGTGCTTGCACCACCTCTGGAGGGAGTCTATTCCAGGCCTTGAGGGCTCAGACAGTAAAGAAGTTTTTCCTCAAGTCCAGTCTAAAATGGTCTTGGAGGAGTTTGTGACTGTTGGACCTTGTCATCCCTTGGGGTGCTCTGGTGAACAAGCATTCCCCAGATCCTGATGCACACCCCTTATGTATTTATAGGCTGCCACCAGGTCACCCCTGAGCCTGTGCTTTTCCAGGCTGAAGAGTCCCATGGCTCTCAGCCTCTCATCATAAGGCCTGTTCTCTTGCCCTCTGATCACGTGTGTGGCTCTCCTATGGACTCTCTCAAGCTTCTCCACATCCTTCGTGAATTGTGGAGCCCAGAACTGGATGCAGTACTCCAGCTGCAGCCTCACCAAGGCCAAGTACAGTGGGAGGATGACATCCTGAGATTTGCTTGAGAAACATCTATTGATGCAAGCCACAGTTTTGCTCACTTTACCAGCTGTGCCATCACACTGGTGGCTCACGTTCATCTTGTGGTCAGTCATACCCCCAAGTCCCTTTCGGTTGTGGTGCTAGTGAGCGTAGCACCGCTGAGCCTTTAAGCATGATGCAGGGGTTCTCCCCCACCCCGCCCTGGGCTGGAGTACCTTGCATTTTTCCCGTATTGAATGTTATCAGATTTTTATCTGCCCACTTTCTAAGTTTATCAAGGTTAGCCCGGATCACCAGCCTATCCTCAGCTGTGGATGCTCTATCCCAAAGTTTGGTATCATTGGCAAACTTGGCCAGTCCGCTTCTGACCCATGTCCACATCATTAATAAAGATGTTCACTTCCATCAACTACCACTCTCTGGGTCCTGTCTCAGAGCAAATTCCCCAGCCATTGGACTGTGAGGTAGCTGAGGTCACAGTTGGCCAATTTTTCCATGAGGACATCATAGGACACCAGATCAAAAGCTTTTTTAAAGTCCAGGTATATGACATCTGTCTCTTCTCCCTTGTCCAGGTGATATGCCACCTGGTCATAGAAGGAAATGAGATTGATCAGGCAAGACCCACCTGCAACAAATCCGTGCTGGCTGTACCTCAAGATGTTGCCATCAGCCAGCTTGTCAAGAATGATCTCTGATAATTTTTTCCTGAATCTTTCCAGGGACTGAGGTCAAGCTGATTGTGGTCTGTAGTTCCCTGGATCTACTTTCCTCCCTTTCTTGAAGATAGGCACCATATTGGCCTCCTTCCAATCTTTGGGTACTTCACCTGATTGCCACGAGTTCTCAAATATCCTTGCCAGTTGCTGGACTATGATGCCTGGCAGCAACTTAACTACTCTGGGGTGCAATCTGTCAGGACCAGCTGACTTGAAGGTGTCCAGCCTCTCAAGGTGTTCCTTTATAAGGTCTGTACCAACATTGGGTATAAATTCACCCTCACCCTGGCCATCCCGCATCATGTTAGGCAGGGCAGTCCCTTTGGGCTGGTGAAAAACTGACGCGAAGTACCCATTAAGCAAGTTGGCTTTTTGCTGGGTGTCAGTTGTCCCATCTGGTTTAGCAGGGGTCCAATATTACCCTTGCTTTTCTTCTGACTCCCCACATATCTGAAAAAGGACTTTTTATTGTCCTTGATACATGTAGCCAGTTGGAGTACAGCTGCAGCCTTGGCTTTCCTGATTCGCTCCCTACAGGTACAGACCAACGCAGAATACTCCTTAGTGGTGATTCCTGTCTTCCGTCCTTTATAAGCCTCTTTTTAGATGTAGGAGATCCACGAGTTCCCTGCTGAACCAAGGGGGTTGCTGTGCCCTTTTGCTACCTTTCCTCCGAGATGGGATAGACATCCCTTCTGCTTTCAGGATTGCTCCACTAAGGAGCAACCACTCATCTTGGACTCCCCTCCCTGTCGAGTCATGGGCCCTTAGGGCCTCGACAACAAGCCTCCTGAGCTTATCAGTCAGCTTTCCTAAAGTTGAGGACTTCTGCATTGCTGACTGACCTGCCAGCTTTGCGATGGATAGTAGAAGTGATCAGCTCGTGGTCACTGTGTCCCAGCTTTCCTTTGATTCTTAGGTTGCTGACTACATCATCCCCTTTGGCCAGTACCAGGTCCAGTAGCGCTTTACCCCTTGTTGGTCCATAGACTTCTTGAGTCAAGTAGAGCTCATCCACACACGAGGAAGCTTTGTGACCATTTGGATTTGGCCAAGTGCTCTTCCCATGAGATGTCCTGGTAATTGAAGTCTCCCATGACAACCATGCATCGACAGCATGCAGCCTCAGCTAGTTCCCTGGTGAACTGCTGGTCAAGCTCTTGTTCCTGGTTAGGAAGTCTGTAGTAGACTCCTATCATTGTGTCCCCTGTGCCATGTTCCCCACGTATTTTAACCCAGAGGGTCTCCAGTCATCCTTCATGAGTGCCAATGTCAGCTTGCAGGGATGTGTAGCTTTCCTTGACAGAGAAAGCTATACCCCCACCCCTTTTTTTCCCCACACGATCTCTCCTGTACAGGGCATAGATGACACCATTCCAGGGCTGGAGTAGGAGTGGATTCCCTAGAGTGCCCTAACCTGCTGGTTTTGCAATAGTTGCCTAGTGGGCTTGCTTTGGTGGTTGTCCACCCATCCCCTGGTGGACTTAGTTTACGGCCTGGTCGAGCAGTTCAGCCATTCTGGCTGAAAAGAGCTTCCTCCCCAGTGAAGTGAGGTAGAGGTCATCTCTTCCCATCAGACCACTGCCTCTCTTACCAAAGAGCAGGCCCTAGTCATGGAAGCTGAAGCCTTCACGATGACACCAGTGCTGCAGTCTTTGGTTGACTACCTCAATCTGTCTCTCCCTCCTCAGCCCATGACCCATAACCGGGAGGATGGAGGAAAAGATGACCTGCAACCCCAACCCCACCTCATGACCTGCCTGGGATTGCTCCGAAACATGTCATTTGTGCCCACAAATGGTTTAAGTTAAATCAGAATCTCCCAGCATCCTGGCATGCTCTCTGGGCCAGGGTCTCTGCTCCAGCCCAGCTGGGCTGGCCCCACCTGTCTATTCCCCAGCCTGAGCAGGGGTAGGCAGGGACAGGCAGGGGGCGGCATGGCCAGAGGGGTTGAATTTCCCCCTCTCCATACCACTGGCACAGACCCAAGTGAGATCTGTGGGTGCTCCCCCCTCTATGGACACTATGGACCCTGAGGCAGAAGAAGACAAGGAAGAGGGTTAGTTTCCTCTCTACTCCACTTGCAGTCTGTTGCTGCCCACTTGCTCCCTGTGGGGGAATAAGCCCCCTGCTGTCCATTTCACCAGATGACAGAGGAAAGGGGAATAATCCCCATCCCTGACCCCCCCCCCCAAAGGGGCCCTGCAGGTTGGTGTCTGGCTATGCCTCAGGCCAGTCACTGCAGCGGGAGGGGAGAAGGCCCTTGGTGGGGGCAGCAGCCCGTCAATGTTGCAGCACAGCTTCCCTGCAGCCAAGAGGTGCTTTAGCACCCCCAGCTCCTGGCCTGACCAACTGCAGGCATGTGCCTGCATGTCTGTTCTGTTACAAACCAGTGCAGCCTAGCCAGGTTAGACTAACCTGCAAAGGCTGAATTAATTCAGGCTCCAGCTTTTTGAATGTTTGTCCCTAGCCTACATATGCAGGTAAAGGCGTGATTAGATCTAATGTGTGATCCACACAAGCATGCCTCCTCCCACATGACATGTATATGGCAGGAGGCATGATTCTGCACATCAGATCCAACTGTGCCTTATTGCTGGTGTAGGGGAAGCCGGTGTTGGGGGGAGCCCAATAAAGTAAATACAAATATTCAAGATCTAACTGTATACTTGGTTGGAGCATTTTAACATGTGATAAGTACTTTGCACATATAGCTGGTCTTAAGATAACTGTGCAATTAACCAGTTAACTGCACAATACCTGTAATATGTATTGGCATATTATGGCCCTGTCTTGGAGAGAGGCTACAAGCCTTCAACTACCATTGATTTTAACAGGAGTTGAAGGAGCTCAGCAACAAGCAGGACTGACCCTGGACTTTGAGAGACAAGTACTAAAATTAAACAGTGGAT
Organism: Gavialis gangeticus; assembly: GCF_001723915.1. NCBI lineage: Eukaryota > Metazoa > Chordata > Crocodylia > Gavialidae > Gavialis > Gavialis gangeticus. The sequence goes on along the minus strand of NW_017729026.1, from coordinate 50,569,311 downwards.
AATAATTGTACAGTAGAAGCAACTTGGGACAAAATAAACTTCCCATGCTTCATTAGAGATTGACATGTTTATGTGCAAAAGTGAGGAATCTACAAAGCTTATCGATTTGGATTTTGAAGGAAGCTATTCCAAATGCACTACTGATTATTCCCAACTAAAATACATAACACAAACAACAGATAAGGGAGCTATCAATACATACATAGACCAAAAACAGTGCTTTTCCTACTGAAGAGAGCAGCCCAGACAGTAAATTTTGGTGATCAACCAGGATCTTTTCTCTCAACATAAATGCAAAAAAAGAGAGCGGCTTGCAGTACAAAAGTTTAAATGTGCTGTTTCCTTCAATGTATACAGAAAAAATGAAGTGCACCCCAAACAAATCCAAGGCAGACTGTCACAGAAACATTTCCTTAGGTTTAAGGCAATAGTGGGCTATGTTTCTGGGCCTGGTATGAGAAAAAAACACTGCTGTGTAACACCAAAATATTAAAGACAAAAACAGTTTCAAATCCAATATCTGTAGATAACCTTTACTATATATACTTAATATATCAAGATGAAAGGAAAAGACAGATAATTTTCCACAGTCACATTCAATACTGATTTTGTCCCAGCACAATCCAAGCTTTATAAAGAAACAGGGTCAGTTAATCTGTATTTATCAAAAGTTAAGATCAAGTCAGTATATCCATAGGTCTGTACTACTACTTCAAGAATTCTAGTAGTAGGACAAGACAGCTTAGTTATAGCCTAAGGGCATATTAAAGTGTTTTTAAATGCTTTTGAATGGTGAAGCAAGGAGATTCACTACTTTTCTCTGCATGGCACAGTCCTTTTCCATCATAATCATAACATATTATATTTTCTGTTCTATTAATAATATCGTCTTAGATGTACTAGTGCCTTTTCCTTTTTAAGCTCTTGGGAGATCTGTATTACTAGTATTATTTGTTTTCAGCAATGTGCGCTGTGTCTGGTATGAGCTTTCCAGACGTAAAAAGGGCCTCTGGAAATTGGATCCTTGAGCCAGTTTACCATTACAGCTATACACATTTACACTAGCTAAGGGTTTGACCCTTCGTCCCTTAGAATATAAATTCTTACTATTACCTCTAATAATGGATTCAGGTGATTCTTTACCTGAAGGGGGAAAAAAAAGAAATATCGTCTGCTTGTAATAAGACAGCAGTGTTTTCAAGGGGGCAGGCAGGGGAGAATAGGAAGAGAAGTTAAAGCCTTGAAAGAGACACAGTGTTTGTGCCAATGTTTTTAGTAATAAAAGAGGAATGAAAAGACAGAATAGGGAGTTGGTCCAGAACTAAATTTTAGAAGGGGAAGCACAGCAGAAAAGCCAGATGGGATATTAACATGGGAGCAAAAGTCAGGTCAGAATGGATGCATGGATGGGAGGGACTGAGAAGAAATGAAGGAGTAGAGTTAAGCTCTCAACAGAGGGGAAGGCTATTGAGGAGCCTGGGGAATAACAAGCAACAGCCACAGAAAGAAAAGGAGAAAAGAAGGCTGGTATATATTTCAAACGAGAAGGATCTGGGTACGAAGTAAGCTTGGAAGAGTTAGGAGACTTAAGAGCAGGAGCCCTGTTCTGCCCCTCCATGGCAGAGATGTAAGGTCACAAGAGAGAAAACATAATTGAGGATGAACACAGCTATGGAGGGGAAGGAGGGGGTGGAAGACCCTCTTTTCAGCAAGTAAAAAGAAACTGGAGAAGCACAGAAAATCATATACTGCAGCAAGTAAATAATGAAAAAAGACATTCAACAAAAAGAGAGGACTGGCAGGCATGAAAAAACAAATGCTGTTTAGAGTGGAACCACTGTGGCAAGGAAAGCAGGTACTGGTGAGTTTGGGAAACAGACAAGATATACATAATGTTGGCAGACATGCTGTCACAGATGTCTGGACAACAAGGCAGAAGCAGCAGCATAGATGGGACAATGTTTTTTCAGAGTGAAGTGTTGGAGACAAGAGTATCAGAAATTGACGCTGGTAGGTGAAAGGAAGTTACAGAGATCATAATAAAAATGTCAGAGTGGAGAACTATAATGAGGTAGGGAGATAATTTTTGGTGGGAGGCTGCGAAGTGGGTGAGGAGACCGTGGCAACAGGTGAAAATCCAACTGATAAGAGAAGGAAGCACGTGGGTGACAAGTGGGAGGCACAGACAGTGACAGTGGAGGTAAAGGAACAGAAGCTGACAATAAAAAAGCACTCTTTAAAACTGAACTGAAAAATCAAACAGTGAAAATATACCAACTACAAGAGAAGGTCCTTGACTTAACTGTACACGGGGTGTTGCACCAGCCAATACCTCCAAGCTGGTGTCCTTTCTTGCCTTCCTTCTATATTCTTATCCATTCTGTGAAGTGCCTTCCATACCTCTGGGCATGGAGTAAATTACAGTAGAGAATAACAGCAGACATCTCAAGGCACTAGTCAAACCATCTCACTTGATAAACAGGAGCAATGCTGAATTAACAAGATATAAGGAAGAAAAAAAGCGCAGGAGGCATTTGATGCCCATGGAAAGTAAGACTGAGTTTAATACAGGTGTGTGGCTATGTTTGATTATAAGGACAAAGTCTCCGTATAAAATATTTGTAAGTGACCTGTTACAGAAGATTAAAAAAAGACAAACACTTTTGCTATAGTAGAAAAGGACGAATGCAACAGCCACACGTTGGCCTGTACAAGATGTATTGGATTGCAATTTGAACAGTCAGCATGAGACATTCTCATGGCTTTATTTCCCTGGAAGGCGACTTCATATCCATTAGTCCTCAGACTGCTGGATATAGAGGCATGAAAGACTTAGTAGAATACATATTATTTAAATAATCAGTTTGACACCCCCCAATACTAAAACTGCTGGCTTTCTTGTGAAAATTACTCTTGAACAAATATTTCATGAGCTACATTATTTGACCAAGAATTTAGACATCTAAGTTAACAAACAAAATGCTATGGTGCTAGTCACACCAGGCATGGTTTTTATGAATGCTCTTTTAAGTGTAGTAATTAATCTTGTATTAGATTCTAAAACGCCTCTACCAGCTTCAAACTCACAGACAGCTGGAAAATGCCTACTTATACTAGTTTGTGCATATGAGTAATTCTATTTGCTAATTACTCTTCCAGAAAACTGAGGCAGCCAGCAGCCACTCTAACATTTTGCTAAGTAGAGTGCAATACTGCATCATATTATCATATATTGCATAAATTAACAGGAGGCTATTGCGGTAATATGGTGAAACCAGGTAGCTGCAAAAAGGAGTGAAAGCTGACTAATTTGCTTTCTAAAGGTTTTTTGGGAGGATAAAGAATGCTGTAGAAACCGAAGGTGCACCTGGGAAGAGTAGTGTTTTTTTCTAGTTAAAGCAGTGTTCATAGAAGTTGTCAGGGTGTGTTTACCTGCCTGGTGATAGATTAAACAGGATTTAAACCTCTGAGCATTTTCATTGCTCTACTAGCAACCTACATCACCTACTATGCAAGGGACTAGATGCAATTTGAAATGGTAAGCACATGCAGATGCAGCCTGGTGCTTCCTATTGCTCCACTTAGCTCCTGCAATATTCATCATCTCCATGATGGACTAGATGGGATTCTAGCTCATGATTCTTTCCACTAATTCACTGCACTGTCCTCCACATGTCTCAAACCTTGTGTGGATGGCCCAGCCAAAGGAGAAAGGAAGCAACTAGTGTCTCTGAACCTATTTTTTTCCTTTGGCTACTAACAAGAGGCAGCTGACAGTGATATCTGTAATGTGAATGGGAAGAAGTTTTGTTTTGTTTCGATTTTAATACAAAAAGACATCTCTGACTAAGTTTTCAGGGCTACTGACATCATTGTTAAGTCAAAGGTCTTGTTTTATTACATAGTTAAACTGTTACAAATCAGTCCTACTTAAGTGAAAAAAAAGGAGTAAGTATCTGTATCTCTGCTTTCTCTTCCCAGTCACGGGGATATGAAATTACTTGCACATTACCATGGGTAAAAAAACCTAAATCTGACCAATTATGGACATACTCCTGTGTTTACTAAGCAGCCTTTGGACACAACCACAAGGCACAAAGCAAAACTACACAGCTTGTTCACTGAATGCCTGCAGTAACGGTTTCCTGTTAGTGAGAGATTTCCTTGAAATCACTCCACAAATGCACTGCAACCAAACTGTAAAAAGAAACCACTTTTCTTCTCTGATTGCCCACTTGAACTTTTTAAGAAGGTTGCATTTGTTTCTCCTTGGTTCTACAGTGCTGTTTTGACAACTGACTTGCCCTGAAAAGATTGCTAGATCTATCACAGTTACTTTTGCCTCCGATCCCTCCATTGATCATCACGCATTCAGGTACTAAAATAATCACAGATTTATCATCATAATACTCTGTGAGGTCAAATAGAGTAGTGCTATTATTCCCATTTTACAGATGGGAAACTAAGACACAGAGAAATTACGTTCATGTCTACCCATGTCAGTTTTAGGGAGCACAACCATGAGAACACACCTCACCTGCATATGCTACATGCTGAAAAGTTGTTGTTTAGCTGGGGGTTTTTTGGTACATTCCCAGTGATGCTCTCACACTTGGTTGCATATATGAGAAGGGTGCTGAGTTCATTTAGATCTGCTTTAACTGTGGCTACAAAACATTTTTACAGCAAGCAGGACTTACAGAGCAAGAGGGGGCGAGGTGTTTTCATGCCAGTGCTTCCACTGGTGTCCAATATGGCATAGGTGACTTTTCCTAGCTTACTTTTCCCAAAGTCACACAGGAAGTCTGTGGTTCAGCAGGGGATGGAACCCATGTCCCCCAGGTTCAAGGATACCACAAATTACTAAACTATCCTCCCCTTCCCATGCTAGTCTCAATCTAAAAACAGCAAAAAAGCCAAATGTGCTAGAACCTTCAAAAGATACTATCATGACTGATAGGTTCCAGATCAGAGCTACCATTTAATTCTCTTGCAACTGCTTGCAAAGTATGCAATGTGTCAGTGCTCTCAGCTGAGGATACATGCACTATCCTACAATAAAGCAGCATATCAGCATGTGAGAAAGAACCATGTAATTTTTTTGAGAATGGCAACTGTAATGTCACCAAACACACACACTTGCTATAGCCTGCTTTGTGGGTAAAGTAGAGCTTCTTTATTTTTACTACACTAGTGTTTAGATGCCTCAGCCAAGATGTCAGGCACTTTAAAAGCATTGGGTCTGAGACAATCCCAGTCCCAAATGTTTGCAGCTTAAACCAACAAGAGACACAAAAAATGGACATTAAATTTTTGTTTCATCAGCAGAGTATTTACCTGAAAACATCAGCAGAAGGGTATAGATCAACAATTCTTTTTTAAGAGAGATACTTAAGAAACTGAAGCATTCAGATTAAGATACAGAAAGCGGAGGTGAAATAGCAACACAACTTTCACTCTACCTGTAACTAGGCAGGTAGCCAGAATTTGGCACCCAATGATAATTCATAATCTTCAGACTATTGGACACTAATAAAAGTTTTAGCATCCTTGCTGCCTTCTCAACTGAGTTATGTATGAAGTACACATAAGCCATACACATTACAATGGGCTCTAAAGAAACCACTGTTTTCAGCAAACTCAAACCAGATCAGTCAGGGGAAAAAAAAAGTGTCAGCAACAGGTCATATCTACACCCAGAACAAAGTTATAGTAAAGAACAGCTGAATTTAAACAAAAGAAGGAAAGAAAGAAAAAAAGAAAAAAAAAAACTTCTGCATGTATACACAACAGATGTTGAAATAAAGTAAGTTTTATCTATCCTTATGTATCCTACTACAACCACTATCTGTACAAGACAAATACAGGAGAAAGGAGTCGGTCAAACTATGCCTATAAATCCTGTAAAATTCTAGAGAATAAAAGTTGTAACACTTTATTTCATGAAGAAAGAGCAATGTAGCCACAACACACACTTTTACCCAGGTAATCACCGGGTAAACGTCCAGCAATGCAATTCCTGGCATTGTGCCCCATATAGTGGAAAGTCCCTAGGTCAGAAAGAAAAGTACTGTGGTATGAAGTGCATGTAGTCTCTCACCTGCTGGTGGTAAAGCTCCCACATACATCTGCAAAAGTGCATCTAAAGCTGGGAGTGCACATGCCTTAGACATCTCCTAGTGGCACAACTCTTGTGATGCTCCATGTGATAGTTTAATAGTTGGTAGGGTTGGAAGGGACCTGAACAGATCATCAAGTCTGACCCCCTGCCATGGTCAGGAAAGGATGCTGGGGTCAAACGACCCCAGTTAGGTGATTGTCTAGCCTCCTTTTGAAGACCCCC
>NW_017729026.1:50557510-50557968 GCF_001723915.1 Gavialis gangeticus | reverse complement strand
TAGTTTCTAGGGTTGGAAGGGACCTGAACAGATCATTAAGTCTGACCCCCTGCCACGGTCAGGAAAGGATGCTGGGGTCAAACGACCCCAGTTAGGTGATTGTCTAGCCTCCTTTTGAAGACCCCCAGGGTAGGAGTGAGCACCACTTCCCTTGGAAGTTGGTTCCAGATCCTACCCGCCCTGACTGTGAGTGCCTCCTGCTGTCTAGCCTGAACCTACCCTCAGTCAACTTGCGGCCGTTATTCCTTGTTGCTCCTGGTAGTGCTCGGGGGAACAAGGACTCTCCCGTTCCCCGCTGGTTCCCCCTAGTAAGTTTACAGACGGCCACTGGATCCCCCCTCAGCCTTCTCTTGTGAAGGCTGAACAGGTTCAGGTCTCGTAGCCTCTCCTCATAGGGCCTACCCTGCTGCCCCCTGATCATGCGAGTGGCCCTCCTCTGGACCCTCTCTAAGTTGTCC
>NW_017729026.1:50550046-50552510 GCF_001723915.1 Gavialis gangeticus | reverse complement strand
TCCCTCCTGAAGTGCAGCGCCCAGAACTGGATGCAGTACTCTAACCACAGCCTGACCAGTGTTACCTAGAGGGGGAGGATCACCTTCTTGGACCTGCTGGTGATGCTTCTGCAGATGCATGCCAAGGTGTGGTTAGCCTTACTGACCGCGTCCTCACATTGGCGGCCCATGTTCATCTTGGAATCAATAGTGACTCCAAGATCCTTTTCTGCCTCTGTGCTGACAAGAAGGGAGTCCCCCAGCCTGTAGGTATGCTGCTGGTTCTTTCTTCTTAGGTGCAGTACCCTGCACTTGTCAGTATTGAATCCCATCCTATTCTCATCCGCCCACCCCCGTAACCTGTCCAGATCTAGTTGTAGCCTGTCCCTCTCCTCTAGCGTGCCCACTTCTCCCCATATCTTAGTATCATCCACAAATCTGAACGAGGTGCTTCTCACTCCCTTGTCCAAGTCGCTGACGAAGATGTTGAACAGCGTGGGCCCAAGGACTGAGCCCTGGGCGACCACACTGCCCACGTCCCTCCAGGTCAAAAATGACTTGTCCACCACCACTCTCTGGGTGTGGCCTTCCAGCCAATTTGCAATCCATCTGACTATGTAGGCATTGACGCCACAGTCACCTAATTTTTTAATGAGAATGGGGTGAGAGACAGTGTCAAACGCCTTCCTAAAGTCCAGAAAGACTACGTCCACTGCGACACCTGAGTCTGAGGATTTTGTGACCTCATCGTAGAAGGCAACGAGGCTGGTCTGACAGGACCTGCCCCTAATGAACTATAATAATGATTAAAGCCACTGTTCTCACGCTATGCAAAGAGGTCATTTGCACTTCCTTATGATGGGGAGAGTTAGGGGAGGGCATGTGGTGAACCCAATCCATCTCCAACAAAAGTGTACCACCATTTAACACATGCAAATCAAGATCAACTGAAATACATCTGCCTAAAACAGGGGTGGGCAAAATACGCCCCGTGGGCTGGATCCAGCCTGCCAATGGATTGTATCCGGCCTCCAGCTGCTCCAACAGTACTCCACACGGGGCTGAGACCAGCCTGCTCCCATCTGGGGCAGCCCACATCACACTCCCACTTGTGCCAGCTGATGGCCCTGACCCTGGCCAGCATGCACAGCTTCACAATGGGGCTGCTTCTGGTGCAGCTGCAGTCGCCCAGGTACTGCTCGGCTCACCTTGCCTTCAGCGGCCTCTCCTCCTCCTGCCCGTTGTACTGCTCCGGGCAGCAGGCAGCATGGGGTAGTGACAACAGCTATGCAGAGTGGGGGCAGCCATCGGCCAGATGGGGGAGAGGAGGTGTATACCACATCTGCACTGCCGAGCTCAGCTCTGCTGCACGTGGCCCCTGCCCCCTGCCCTCAGCCAGATCTTGGGACCTAGCTCACTGGCAGCACCACACACACACCCCCACACCCTATACAAAGGTAAGACTTTATTTTGAGGTATTATGCAATCACCTCTGTACACACTACTGAAAAAACAAATCAGGACAAAAAATATTTTTGGAGATAAAATTAGAGTATGTTATAGTCTGTGTTTGAGTTTTAGTTTATGATTTATTTTTTGTCTATCATTTGTTAAAATGGTATCTTCTGAAGATTGTGTGTGTGTAGCCCTTGACAGCTCACCAAAACTCATTAAGTGGCCCCTCCAGCCAAAATAATTTCCTACCCCTGGCCTAAGCCAACTGCGATCTGAACTGTATTGCTGTAATAGATGGCCTCATATAGATGCCTATATCTACTAGTTTTCACCATTTTGCTAACTGACCTACTGCTCTGAAACATCATTTCTTTAGCTTATATATTTAGACAGCAGTATTTCTGAATATATCAGCATCAGCAAATCAATATCTTGGGTACTGAAGCATTATTTCCAGAAGCCTGAGGAAGTGATTAGAGCAACAGTCAAGTTAAATCCCAGGAAAAGGGTAAGCATAAACTTGTACATGCATACACTGTGTGTATACTGCAGAGGGCAAAAGGATGTCTGCTGTTGCCAGACCCTCATGTAAAAAAATCACGCAGAAGCTACAGTGATGGGCAGCAGCAAAAAACCTTACGGCAGGTAAACTGATGCGCAGAGTTTTGAGAAATAAGAATGTTATTTCTATTACTATATGCATGGTTCTTAATTTCAAATAAATACAGTTCAGATGTTGGAAAAACAAATAGCTTTCTCTGCCTTTTTTTTCCCCCGGGGTCCCCTCAGAACATATGGAACGTAAGTTTGGCAGCTTGCTATTACATATACATAGAGGTGCATCAATACATCGGTTCAATATCGAATCACCATCTATATAAGGAAAATTGACAGTATCAACAAATCGGCTTTTTTTGGCTGATGTGGCCAATGTCACCAATAAGTGCCCCATGCATGCGCAGCCACAGCACAGCACATATGTGGCCAGGAGTACAGCCCAGCAGCGTGGAAAGCAGCTGAGTCTGGCTGG
>NW_017729026.1:50543626-50545046 GCF_001723915.1 Gavialis gangeticus | reverse complement strand
GCAGCTTGCTATTACATATACATAGAGGTGCATCAATACATCGGTTCAATATCGAATCACCATCGATATAAGGAAAATTGACAGTATCAACAAATCGGCTTTTTTTGGCTGATGTGGCCAATGTCACCAATAAGTGCCCCATGCATGCGCAGCCACAGCACAGCACATATGTGGCCAGGAGTACAGCCCAGCAGCGTGGAAAGCAGCTGAGTCTGGCTGGTAAGTCTGTGGTGTGGGAAGGGGTGCATGGTGGGGGGACAGATTAAGGCCCCAGCGGTGAGGGAGAGAGTGGGGCTGTGGCTGCAGCTGCACAGCCAGGGCAGGGAGTGGGACAGAGCCACAAGTGGCTCATCCAGGGTGTGCGGTGGGGTGCAGCCCCTGCTGCTGTACACATCCCAGGAAGGCATGGGGGGGGATGTGTGCCCCAGATCTATGTGTGGGACAAGGCTGGGCTGCCACTGTGGGCTGGGGCTAGTGCTGAGCTCTTCCCAGCAGGGATGGGGTTGGGCCAGGCTCCACTCAGGGCAGATGGCAGCAGTACCGGGGCGGGGTAGGGGGCTTATGGTGAATTTTGGAGTGGCTGCAGCTTCCCCTCCCTCAGTGCTGCCAACCTGCCCAGAGTGCAGCTCCAGCTCTGCCCCACCCTGCCAGGAAGAACCCAGCACCGCTCCTAGCCCCAGCCCACAGCAGCAGACCTCCCTCACCCCACGCAGATCCAGAGGCACCCGCCCCCCACGAATCTGCCATGCCCTCCTTGGGTGTGTGTAGTGGCAGGAGCCACTGCCCCCTTCCCCCCCCCAAATGAGCTGTTCGTGGCTGTGTCCCATGCTCTGCCCCAGCTGTGCAACCCCTGCTCCTGTCCTAGCCCCAATCCCTCCCTCATCACGGGGGCCTCAATCTGCACCCCCATGCCCTTCCCCCACAACGGACCTACCACCAGATGCTGCTCTCCAAGCTGCCCGGCTGCATATCGGTAATTGGATCGGTATCAGTCGATATGGCTTGTTAAAAATAGGCCATTGGTATCAGCCCAAAGAATCTCCTATCAGTGCACCCCTACTTGTACAGTATTACTTTTAAAGGAAGCCAACAGTTAAAAACAGCCTGCTAACAAAAAATCCTTCAATATTTCCCAAAAAATTCATGTTTCCCTAATACATTTCAATGCAAAAGTAAAAATGATTAAGTTCATACAGCTATGACTCTTCATTTCATGTCTTCCGAGACCTCCACTGTATCTCCATTCAAGTTTCTTACTGCTCCCATTGAGTCCCCCCACCTAGCTCTAACTAGACTTACTAGCAGAGTACAGTCTAATAAAACTGGAAAGGAATGTGTCCTGAAACCTTAACTAGAGCAAGGCCAATGCACTAAGGGATTTCCTTCTGACTTTTCCTGCCTCAGCCTACCCCATGTTTTG
>NW_017729026.1:50532606-50538626 GCF_001723915.1 Gavialis gangeticus | reverse complement strand
TTTCAATAGTCAGCATTTCCATAGAATTTCCCATTCTTCCAAATGCAAATAATACACTGCAAGCTCATATTACTGACAGCAAGTATCTCTATGCAATAGGACTATCAACATATCTACTTTAATCACATGGAGAACATATGTCATCTTGGTGGAATATGTGTAGTAGCAGCAGGGAGGAGATGGGAGAAAAAAAAATTAAAAAAATCAGGAAATGCAACAGACAGACTGAAATCCTCTCTCTAGGAAATCATCATTATTGGATACAGTTCAAGGAATGTTTCAACTATTTTTGCACAAGCAGATAGCTTATTAATAACCAGGGAAGATTAAGAGGCTACCTTTAAAAACTCTGCTATACAGACATTGCTTACAATAGTTCATTTCTGTGGTTGAAAGATTGCTTCTTTTGCCTACATGAAATCCAAAGGGAAAGCTAATCTCCTCCTGATTTAAAGCTGACAGGTGGTACATCCATAATTAAAGATGACCTAACATACAATGCTCTCATTTCTGGCATATTATCAGACACTTAAGCAAAGCAATTATCAGTAGGCAATCTTTTCTGTCAGCAGTGATAGGATGAAATGTTTCTCTGGTCACGAAGATTTTGTAATGATGCTGCATGCATGTTTGCAAATACTTTAGCAATGTATTACAGATTAAATCAGACACTGCTGAGGAATGTCTCCATCACTTAAGACAACTAGGCAGCACTTCTGGCTTTGCAGAGCACCCACACAGAGACTAGTGCTGGAGAAATGGTCCACAGTGACAGTTTCCCCACGTCCCCCCAAAAAAACTCTGCCATGCTATTTCCAAGGACTCCCAGTACAGGATGCACTTGATGCCATCACTACTTATAGGAGGCTTCACCTTCCCAAACTCTCATGGCATTGCCCTCATTCTGCCATTTTTCCAAGCTGTTTTCATTGTCCTCTTCTCCAACTCCTGACTTTGTGTCTCCTTCTGTGCTATGCCTTACGCTTGAACAGACTGACTACTAACTTGTGCCAAGAATCTTCCTTATTTTTTTTTTTGAAGGAAGAAAGCCTACTGAAAACCCATCTGTTCCATTAAGCATTCCAGCTGTAATGACTACTAGAGCCACACACTGTTTGTTCTGCTTTGCACCACACACTTTCCATCCTCTTAGATCGTGAATTTGTCAGGTCAGGAATTCTGTTCATCGTATAGCACACTATATCAATTGTGAAGCAACTCATGCATCTACAATCCTGCAAAATACTGCTACTGTGAACTTATATAAGTAGTATACCTTTTTCTTTTGCAGATCTCAAAAGCAGTTCACTATATAGATAAGCATTATTGTCCTCACTTCACAAATGGAAAAATGGAGAGAACAGTGTAATTTTGTATGAGCTCATATAGAGTCTGTGATAGAACTGGAAATCAAGGCTAGATCCTTTTGTTTTATCAGAAGATTATGCACCTGCAAACAGTAATGTCTCCTTTAAAATCCTGGGGTGGGCAGGGAGAGGGAGAGAAACTTTTTAACTTAAACTCTTTTTCTTTTCAAAAGCATCTTTGTGGAATCCAGAGGGAGAGTCATCAGTTCATAACATATCAAAAAGCCACTTGAGAAGATGGACATTTTTAAAAGGGCCTTCTTGGAAAGTAAAAATCAATACAGGAGAGGAAAGCCTAACAGTCAAGTGGTTTTCCTGATTTTGGAGAAGTTGGGGCTGTGAGAAACATTATAAACCACAATTATACACAGAGGCATATACAAGATTGCACTTTACCATATGAAAGAGGTGCTTTTAAGATAGAAAATTACTTTAATATTGCAGTAAGACAAGTGTTTTCTTTTCTTTTTCTTTTTCCGTTTTTTTATTTTTTTAAAGAGTGGCTTATGATAATGGCTTTTCAAAGCAAAAGTAAAGCTGCTTTTCCAGGAAAATAGTGTTTTAGAGACAGAGAATTTCACAATGCCAGTGGTGTGTATTCTACTGCATTTCATGAGATCTCTCATTATTTAAATTCCTATGTATTTATGTCATACATGAATAAATGACCTTATTGTTCAGAACATGTCTTTATGGGAACATCTCTGCTGTTAGGATTAGTGTTATTTTGCATTTTTTTTTCCATACCAAGTCAGAACAAAAGTCTCTTTTACTGCAGTTTTGGGAACTTCATGCAAATGGCAGTTTTTACACATCAGTCGTCAGTTTAATAACACACTTATGCTAAATGTAAGAGTAGCGTTAATGGTAATGGATTGACTTTTTGACAAGCAAATCAAAGTTCATAGAGAAGTTTCTGTTAAAGCAAAAACTTTATGGTTCTGTGTTATCAAGTGTTAAAGCAAAAACTTTATGGTTCTGTGTTATCAAGTGTGTTAGTAATGAGAATTAAGATTAAACTATTGACATGTTAGATAGCTGTGTGCACTTGAGCCACAGGCACTTTCTTCCACAAGGTAAATTTACAGGGAAATCCGTTATTCAAGGTATGATAGATAACAGCAGCCTCCTGAAGGGAAGGATTGGGATGGCAAGCAAGAATGGGTGAAGAACATGGAACTGTTTGTGGAACATAATAATTTACCAGGTAACTCCCATAAATGATTCAACATGCTCAATCGCTCTCTCAGAACCTGAGCATTTCCTTAAGAAGTCTGAGAAATAACTGTACAGGCATATGTTTGTTTGCACTCTCTTCTACCCTTCTTACTACTTCAGTGCTATTTAGAGTCCAATCTCACAGCCCTGAACTCGAGTAAACGACCTAATGACTTATTGCTGGACTGTTTATATAAATACTGCAAGATCAGCCCCAGAAAGACAATGATGACGTAGTAGATAGAGTTATGGTGGCACGAACAAAAACATTCTATAGAACGATGGATGACAGAACACAGGTTATTTTTAAAACAATGGCTAGACTACTTCACAGAAATGAGATCACAGATTAGAACACTTTGGTTTGCAAGCATGTTTCTTACAAAGCTCAGAAACAATATGAATTATGAAGTGCTTTATTCCAAACCAGTTGGATTTCCAAGTTAAAATACGATAGGATAGGGCATGGTAAAATAGAAAACTTTCACACACAAATGCAACACACCTAGAGACAACCTGAATAACTGTATACTGTACAATCTGTGGGCGCATACCTATACATCAATAGACCAATACTTTTGTACTAATAAATATTACTTTATGTATGGTAGAACAAAAATAGAATTTTAAAGAGACAAGTACTCAGATTAGTTATACTCTGCCCACCCTCTCTATGGCTTTTTTTTTTTGTTTTTTAACATTTCCTGTTGATGGTATGCTAAGCATTTTATGGATAACATTTTTAGGACTGAATTTTGCTGTCAGTCAGCCATATGACTTTTGCAGAAACCTTTGGGAGCTACCTGAATACAAGTCCTCAACTTGATCTTCACTGTCTTAACTGAAGCAAGTCAGATACTGCTTAAACAATTTATTAGATCAACCATGTGGTATTTTAATTTGTCTTTTAGAATTACTGGGTAAAATTATGAACTCAGCTCCACTTGTTTGTACTACGTCATGATTATCTTCATGCCATTTAAAAACACGTGAACTATTAATCTGAAATGTTTACTACTTTTCTTGCACTCCCTTCTCAGAGTCTTATCCCCAGATTGTTCAGTTTTGCCAGATTACTTGGCTAATATTCAGACCACTTTGAATGGTAACTGCAGGTGAAAAATGACACCTCAATCCAATAATAAGCTGAAACCTTCTGACCTAGTTGTGCTGCATACATTTTTCTGCTGTCTGGGAGGCTTGCCTCATATCAGAGGTAATGAGCTGCTCATAATTTTGGAAAGGAGAAACTGAGTGTACTCCCTAGCCACTGTTTACAGCAGGCATGTTCGGTGACAGTTTTAACAAGTTGGCAAGTGGAAAAGACCCAGTTAAGCAGTATAAAATCTGTCAACATTTTGTTGGATGCTCCACAGATAATACTATTGTGTGCCACCAAAGTGATATTTGTGGTCTTTGGGGAAGTGCTGGCCTTACCTTTTAAAGCAGATCTCTCAACTTATTCAAGAAACTTCACTGAGAAAGTGATTTGGAGGAACAACATTGGGAGCTATATTTTCTTGCACTAAGGCATGGCAAACCCAACAGCAGCTGGTATACATTGGGGAGCACATGGGGTTTTGGTCAAAGAAGGTAACCCATGTACTAGATACATGTGTATATTATATGGGTAAATGATACCTTAACCCTGCTTCTAGACTGTCATTACTACGTAAATCATCTAAGCTTTTACATAGCCCTCACCACCCTGGTATCTGAATGTGGAAAAGCCAGAGTGAGGAAAGAAAAATTTATGCATCAACACTAGATTTTCCTCAGCCATACTTAAGGACCCCCATTCAAAGAACTTCGGAAAGACTGACTAGTTTGGCCTCAAATTTTCAGGAACGCCTATTCCCAGCCAAGCAATGGGAATAGAATGCACTTATGCCCTCTGAAAAAAATCAGACACGATATGAACCAAGACATTACGTAGATAAGTGAATGTCATCCAGAAAATGTTACTGCCTCACCAACAAGCTTTAACTAAAATTAAAAAAAAACCATTAAAAAACCAACTGAAGAGCTTTACATGGTAAACATCAGAAAAACACCGATTTTCAACCCTGCAGCCAGTTGTTCTGTAATATCTTCTGCTTTGTGCTGACAACCTTTTTTTCCTCCACTCATTCAGACACAATGCCTTCAGGTCTAAGTAATGTAATTTACTGGAGTGGAATTCCCTTGATACCTTCTGCAGCACTCAGTGACAGTATCATTTATACTCTACACTGTCATGCCATGACACTGATACATTGGCTTTCATCGCTCATTCACTGCACAGTGTGCAATTTCACCTTCCATTGTGCCCTTTGGTAGACTGCATGTACAAATTTACTCTATTCATCCCTAATTACAAACCTGCGCTGAAATACTCTCATTAGATTTATATTTCTCACTCCAAATGTCAATCTTGCTTGAAAATTCCAATTTTCCTGAAGATTCATCCATTAGCAATAACCTCCAAAGCATTCCTTAGGAGTGCATTAAAAGTGAAACCAGCAGAGCAGAGATGCACTTAAAATACACCATTATAGTAAATCTCCATTGCTAATGTTTTGTATTATTCAAGTAATGCAATAATGACTGGCCAATTCTCTTCCTCCAGTACATGAAAAGCATAAGCGAACAATCAACTGTTATGTCAGGATCTGATCATATCGTATCACTGAGTTGCATTTCTAAGCCTTTGCCATTCCGAATGAGTGTGTAGGAGGGGATCACAGGCTGAGTATGATCTACTACCTCCTCCTCCATGCTTTTTCACAGCATTTCCAGCATATGACAGTGCAACAAAGCAGAGGCACCTGCATAAATTAAAGGCCTTGTGCACTAGAAGATCATTCCTCTACATTTCAGGCAGGCTTGCCATGCCAAAAACTAAGGGGAAAAAGCATTAAATGAGCATATGAGAAATGATTGTTTAAAAAGCCCGATTACAGCTGTGTTTGTCCTGGGAGGGAAAGGAAGATTTAAATAACCTGCCCTGCTGATTTCCTGAGGTAGATGTCCTGCAGTACAGCCCAAAAGGTTACTGAACTTCAGCTGAAGAACTCTGTTCCACTGCTAGAACTCTCTTACAACAGTCTTAATTCAGTCCCTGCACCTGCGACTGTTTACTTTGGACATCTTGGCTAGGGACAGAAGTTACGCATAAACTGCTTTCAGTGATCAGAAACTGGTTTAAACCTGTACCAGAACATAAGTTGAGCGCACATAAACCAGTTTAAAAATGGCCGAAACAGGTTTAAGATAAACCTGGTTGAATGTAGTATCAGACTTAACTGATTTGGGTCAAACCAGTTTATGCAACTTCTGTCCCAGTCCCCTTCCCAGTTTAAGTTAAATCAGAGTCCTTCAGCATCCCAGCATGCTCTGCAG
Source organism: Gavialis gangeticus (assembly GCF_001723915.1). Taxonomy (NCBI): domain Eukaryota; kingdom Metazoa; phylum Chordata; order Crocodylia; family Gavialidae; genus Gavialis; species Gavialis gangeticus. The sequence continues at coordinate 50,532,660 of NW_017729026.1, read as the reverse complement.
TCCTGGACTGCCTGTTCCTGCCAAGCAGAGCTGGCCCCACCCCTCTTCTCTCTA
>NW_017729026.1:50526021-50527606 GCF_001723915.1 Gavialis gangeticus | reverse complement strand
GGGGGGGGGGGCACCGACACAGTGCCCCAGGCTGACTGTCTTCGAGGAACAGACACCTGGCTGTGAGGACAGGTAGAGAGTGAGGGAAGTGATCTGGTTGCAGGGATGGGGGGCAACTGAGGCTAGTTACAGAGCCCAACTCACCACCGCCTTCCACTGTGGCAGTGTGGCCGGGGCTGGGGCAGCCCCAGTGGGCAGGGATCAGCACCTGCTGCCTCCAGCTCTACACAGGGGCCATAATTTACAGGTGGGCTGCAGCATGGCTCCCCATCCCCCTACATCTCCCAGCAGTGGGAGAGTGAACTATTGTGGCAGTGGCAGGGGATGCTCCTGTCACCTACCACCTACTCACAGAGGTGCCAGGTGCATGGGGTGGGCTGCTGTGGGTCAGGGGCATGAGCAGCAGCAGGGGGAGACAATGAACTACTGCAGCCCAGTCTGGCCTGGCCCCATGGCCCAGACTGCTAGGTAGCAACTAGTCTGTGGCAGCCCACCCTGAGTACCTGGCACTGCTGCAAGCAGGCAGCAGTTGAGAGGTACCTCACCTCTGCCTGCTGTTATGGTTGCCTGCACTGCCATCCCTGGCCTGCAGTAGCCTACCCCAAGAGCTTGGCACCACTGTGAACAGGCATCAGGTGTTTCACCTGCGCCCACTGCAATAGTTCACTCCGCCACCACCAGGAAAGAGAGGGGCAAGCTGCTGCAGGCCAGTTGCTGCCTACCACAGCAGCCTGTCCTGAGTGACTGGCACTACCACAAGCAGGTGGCAGGTAACAGATGCTTCACCTGCACCCACCGCAATAGTTCGCTCTGCTGCCACTGGGAGAAGGAGGGGGTGGTAGGCAAACCATGGCCCTTGAGTGGGGCTGGAGGCAGGAGGTGGTAGGCATTGACCCCCATGGCTGGTGCTGCCCCAGCCCAGGCCATGCTGCCACAGCAGGAGGCAGTGGGGAGTTGGGCTCCATAACTAGCCCCGGCTCCTTGATTCCCTGCAGCCAGGACACATCCCACCTCCCTGCAACCAGGTCACCTCCCTGCTCCCTGCCCCATGGCCGGCTGGCCACTTCTCAGAGGGATTTGGCCCAGAGTGCTGTGTCAATTCTCCCCTGCTGCTGCTGCCTGCAATGCTGCCCTTCCTTCAGGCTACTGGCCTCTGGCCTCTGTGGCCCCGGGTGCACGAGCAGGGCCTATCAGTGCCCATGCCACGCCCCCCCTCCTGCAGTAGGGGGATTAAACTCCTCAGGCTACTGAGGTCTGCTTCCCACCCCCCCTCCTGCCACCAACCAACATGTGGGTGGAGGTGGGAGGGCTGCGGACCCCTGACAGGGGCTGCTTCCCCATCCCTCTCTAAGCAGACCCTGGCTGGGTTTAAACCCCTCCCTAGTCATACTCAGGCCTTCTTGGGCCTTGCCCTGTCCCCCACCTCAACTTAATTTCCTTCCAGTTGAGGGCTGACTCTAGCACCCCCCAGCTTCTGGCCTGAGCCACTGCAGGTACATGCCTGCATTTCCAGAGTCAAAAGTGAATGTCTATTCATTTGCAAATTGGTTCAATCTATGCAGGTTAAACTAACCCACAACGATTG
>NW_017729026.1:50519497-50521021 GCF_001723915.1 Gavialis gangeticus | reverse complement strand
AGTGAGACTGTGGAAAGAAAAAAATATCAAGAGCATTTTTCTTTATAAAACAGGACATTTGGCTAATAACACAGAAACCAACAATTTTGTGATGGATAAAGCCAATAAAATCTTTTTTCTTTGGTATAAAGACTCTCCCATTATGTTTGAGTTTTGAGTCCAGATTTTTTTAGTCAATGGTAGTCAACTGCAAGGTGAAACCTTAATGAGAATTAGAAACTAGAGAGAAATTACAACATTTTCTTCTTAAACTTCATACATATCCAGCCAATTTAGGGTGAGGTTATCATTAGGAATCGTTATTATTTTCTTTATAGAAATAGAATTGCAGAATTCAGATCTTCTATGATTTTGAAAGCAATAAAATTTAGGGATACTTGTACTTACATGTGAGCTTAGATCTACCCTAGTTAAAAGAACAGAAGAAAAAGGTTAATAGAACAAAAACATTAATAGGAACACAGAAGCAGAAAATATTTTCTTAACTGCTGAGTGCAGTCCCCTATGGGCTACTACTTTTCAACACAGTCCACAAGAATATGCACTCTGGTACCTCAGAAACCACAGCCACAGACTATCCACTCCTAAACAATTTAAAATGTACCACAGTAAGGCTAGGGACAGAAGTTATACAGTCAGTTTAAAGGCATTTATACACATACTTTCTGTCCCGCAACACACCAGAGATCTGTCACTTTGGAGCAGACTCAATTAATTGAGTCTGGTCTGCATCCAAGCTGATGCATACTGTGCAGCGTCGTGTGCAGTTATATAAGCTGCACAATGCACATCAGCACGCAGAAAGTGGCAGCGGTGTACTTTTGAACTAAAGCACCTTGTATGAATTTTAGTTCAAAAGTGTGCCACCACCATTTTCTCAGTGCTGACATGCATTTTGCCGCTTATACAACTGCATGCATCACAGCACCGGGCACATTTCAAGGTGTCCAGTGCTGTGGCACTTGTGTGTGTAAAAATGCCTTAAGTGATCAGAAACTGGTTTAAACCTGTACCAGAACATAAGTTGAGCGCACATAAACCAGTTTAAAAATGGCCGAAACAGGTTTAAGATAAACCTGGTTGAATGTAGTATCAGACTTAACTGATTTGGGTCAAACCAGTTTATGCAACTTCTGTCCCAGTCCCCTTCCCAGTTTAAGTTAAATCAGAGTCCTTCAGCATCCCAGCATGCTCTGCAGTCCTGGACTGCCTGTTCCTGCCAAGCAGAGCTGGCCCCACCCCTCTTCTCTCTAGCCAGACCACTATTACTGCTCCAGCTTTAAGTGATGGGAAACCCTGCTCTGAAGTGCTGCTGGGTCTGCCTGGCAAGGGGGCAGCAGCCTTTGCTACGTGTCTTCAGCCCCCCAACCCCCTCACTGCTCCACCAGCAGGAGCAGGGGTAGGGCCAGAGCCTGGTTGCTTGAGGGAAAGCGGAGGTTTAATCCCCACATTGCAGGGTGGGAGTGCAACGTGGGCACCAATAGACTTTGCTTGTGCACCGGGGCCATGGGGGCCAGATGCCAA
>NW_017729026.1:50510406-50519436 GCF_001723915.1 Gavialis gangeticus | reverse complement strand
CCCCCATGGCTGGTGCTGCCCCAGCCCAGGCCATGCTGCCACAGCAGGAGGCAGTGGGGAGTTGGGCTCCATAACTAGCCCCGGCTCCTTGATTCCCTGCAGCCAGGACACATCCCACCTCCCTGCAACCAGGTCACCTCCCTGCTCCCTGCCCCATGGCCGGCTGGCCACTTCTCAGAGGGATTTGGCCCAGAGTGCTGTGTCAATTCTCCCCTGCTGCTGCTGCCTGCAATGCTGCCCTTCCTTCAGGCTACTGGCCTCTGGCCTCTGTGGCCCCGGGTGCACGAGCAGGGCCTATCAGTGCCCATGCCACGCCCCCCCTCCTGCAGTAGGGGGATTAAACTCCTCAGGCTACTGAGGTCTGCTTCCCACCCCCCCTCCTGCCACCAACCAACATGTGGGTGGAGGTGGGAGGGCTGCGGACCCCTGACAGGGGCTGCTTCCCCATCCCTCTCTAAGCAGACCCTGGCTGGGTTTAAACCCCTCCCTAGTCATACTCAGGCCTTCTTGGGCCTTGCCCTGTCCCCCACCTCAACTTAATTTCCTTCCAGTTGAGGGCTGACTCTAGCACCCCCCAGCTTCTGGCCTGAGCCACTGCAGGTACATGCCTGCATTTCCAGAGTCAAAAGTGAATGTCTATTCATTTGCAAATTGGTTCAATCTATGCAGGTTAAACTAACCCACAACGATTGAATCAATTCAGGCTCTGGCTTTTTGAACATCTGTCCCTAGCTCTTAAATGAGAGAAACTGGAGCAGAGTAGACTAAGCATCTCTGCAAAGCCTACTGAAAACTAAAGAGGTTCCATCTGACTCCCTAGGCGAAAAATACAATGCTACTGATTAAAAAATGAAGATGACTATGCTGTTTACCAATTGAACAATGCATCCTACATGCCATTACTGAAAGTAGTGTCTGGGTGATACCCATGGAAGAGAAAATACTGTATCATACCAATTGGAAACAGACAGAAGCACCAAATGCACCATGAGTGTGCTTACCACTTGACAGATTCTCCAGGAGTTATCTTCAAAGCAATTAGATTGAACTCATCTGTATCAGGCTTAACAACAACAAAAAAGGAAAAAAAGTCTATATTTGTATCAAATATGGAGAATGTACAATAAAAATGACAACAAATGTTTATCCTGCTCGTCAGCAGCTGGTCACCTACAGGATTGAGACGCACAGATAATTATAACAGATGTAATTTAATTCCCTGCAGAAAACACCACTGTAGAAGCTAATTACTCCTGAAGTTTTGCCCATTCCCACCTGAAATATTTCAAGCCTTGATTACTGATGCCTTTTATATGGTATATCAGCAGGTTCTACAGTGGATGTGCACAGATGTTACGGCAGAAATATGTATTTAAATAAAAAAGCAAAGGTGATGAGATGAATAGATGGTAATAATCACACACAACAGAGTTCTATTCCTAAAAGAAGGGGGTGGTTTACTTGGAGCAAATTTAATGGAATTTTATATTGCATAATAAAAAGCCCACTGCACACAGCATCAATATTCCATGGAACAACTGCTTATGCCTTTGAGTGTCTGCACTACATCATCTTTTACTGTGCAGGGCTGTGCAGAATGGGAGACCAATATTCTTGCTTAGCTTGGTTTTAAAGCCACCAAAAATGAATGTTTCTTCTGTTTTAGAAACTTGGAAAACTTCTGAAGTGAGAACAAGGCTATGGACAGGAAGGCAAGATGCACTGGAAAACAAACTGTTTTGGTTGTACCCTTATTTTTTAAGGCTTCACAAAGTATCTCCTGAATGTTTGCTTCTCTATTCACCCATTTAACGAATCACATCAAACTGAAAAGCTCAAAATGCATAGGCACACTCATTCTTTGGAAATACCACAGCTACTTCATGAGTGAAACAGGGACAGTACCAGAGCTGGGACCATAAAAGTTCTGAATTTCCCTGCATATGCTGACAACATTTCTCCTTAGTGTTTTTCTAGACAATAAACTGACACATTGTCAATTAGTATGGTCATACTAGATTTAGCAGCTCAATAAACGTATGTTTTAACTAATTTAACATACCCTTTAACAGATGTGGCTACCTGGAAAAGCCAGCACTTAGTAATCCTATCATCTAATAATGCAAAGAAAGGGGTTTTACATACCAAAGGTCATCATTAAGAATTCTTTTCCTTGCTGTTCAGCAGACTGGCAAAGAGCAAATGTATAAAAAAAAAGCAAAAAGTTATAGCTCAACAGCTCAAGCTATGCAATTGTGCTTTTGGATGACAGACTCTACAGCTGTTTTACCCAGATACCAGGACAGTTTTATTTCCCAAAACCTTTCTTATTTATATATTAGCCTTGCTTTGATACTTAGAATGAGAAAATGCTGATAAAGTGTCATACGTGGGCTAACAGAGTAAGTAAACGCCCTGCCTCTCATTTCAACAAAGACACTCTTACAAGCACCCATACATAGAACTTACCAGACAGAGGCAGAGCTGTGTGCAACCCAGCCATCAGAGCTAACAGAATGATTATGCTTGCTCTACAGATTCTGAAGCATCTGAATCTTATTTTTAGGTGTACACAAAGGGCAATAAATGGAAAATCTTATTGTAACCACTGCTTTTTCTTGGCCACCCACACTTCCAACACCTACAGCACAAAGTATACAAATGCAAAAAACCTAAACCAATGTCTTGTCTCAACAAGGGATATCAAGTAGCTAAAATCAGTTCTGTTTTTTCCAATTTATATTTATGGCTTTGTTGCATTATTTTAAACTGCAAAGATATAGTTATATTACCATATACACTGCGACGGGACATAAATGGGGCCTTTTATGCAGTCAGAGAATCTCCCATTCTTTGTTCTTATTCGCTGTCTGGGAGACAGGTACTCAAATTCACGTTTTCTACGCATTGATCAATTTTACATAGTTAATGAACAGGATATATTTCCTTTTCTAGCTCTTTCAAACTGGTGATTGAGAAGGGGCTATTTTTGACTTATCAGTGAGAAATTATACTGAATGCACTACCTAGAATCTGTTTTTTTCCCCAAAAATCCCTTCACACTCATAATAGTAGCATTAGAAGAACTAGAGACTCTCTAGTTCTCATGCTTTCATTTCATCATGCTTAAATTCCATTTCACTAAAATTTGCTGTGCAAATTACTTCTTAATTTTTATGCACGACCATTCAAAACCTAGCCACACGCAAGCTACAGTCACCATTCTCTTCTACGTTTGGCAAGTTTCTCCTTACCGCACACACATTTCTAAGCAGTACAAGTATGAGCAAAGCCATCATGAGAATATCTGCACAGGACTAACCAAAAGAGAGAGAAAGAGAGAGGAAGGAAGAAAGGGAGGAAGGAAGGGAGGTCTGGGGGGTATAGGAAGGAAAACTGAGCCTGCTTTCATTAATCATCTCACTCTTCTTGAAAACGCAAGTTATCATGGCTACTAAAGCTTCAATTATAACACTCTTGCTCTCCGTAAATCATAACAGGAAACATGTGCAGCAAGCAAGCGATTAGTATTTAACAAAATAATCTGCGACACAAAAGTGTCAGCTCCAGAAATCATATCTTTACCTGCACTTGCTCATTAACTGCAGACTAGACAAAACTGCCCATCATCTTCTAGTAATTAACGTGTAGGCTCACGCAGAGCCAGCTGCTCCAAAACACCTTGTAGCTTACACAATACTGTCGAAGTCAGGTATACTTTTTTCTCGTGATGATTTTAGGTCGCAGGATCTTCTGGTGTGTGCTGTACAGACACAGGTATCTAGTATTATGAAAAAATGGGTCATACTCCACTGGGTTACAACCACACCGCCCCCAAATCGGGCACTGAATGACTGTACAGTGCCCTGCAAGGGAAGGGGGATAGCTTTAAGCAGCAGCGAAAACAAAACTCATGTGGTGAAATTAATTTTAGTTTTCACTGGTTTAGGTTAAAGAGAAAGTTGATTTCACTGACACTGTCTTTCAGTATCTTCTTAATAAAAGATAAGCATGGGCAGGTGGGATATTCTGTGGGAAACTTGAGTGTCATGAAGGTACTGTCCCCCCCACCTACGGGGAAATGCTAGTAATCACAGTCCCTTGTGGTAAAAGGAAATGTTATCTGTCTGAGCCAAGAACTGACTCAGTCACTCAGGCTGACACACGCAGACTCCCATCTGCGCCAGATACAAAACTTCTCAAACATCACCAGCACGTGAAAACAAAAAAGTAAACAGATCAATAATAATACTTCACACCTACGTAGCGCTGCACACCTTTGAAGTGATGCACAAATACTCTATTCAGTTTGATTCGTTGTCATCAGATCAAATCCTACCATTCCTCCCAATAATAGCAACAGTATGTAGAAAGAATGCAAAATGTCACATTAACAGCTTTATGGTACTACTCAAACCACGGATAAAAAAATAGAAATGGCAATTTCTTCCGGCTAGGGTGCCATAGTTTCAGCAGAAAAGCTGGTCAAATACGCATCTCCTGCTATGGACAACAGTTACTAAAAACTCCCTCCCTCCTCAAATCCCATTCTATAAATTCTCAGGCTGGGTCATATTTCCAGTTCATACACAAACACACAGCAATTATACATAAAGTTCTAGCTAATATTCTCCAGATTATACTGCAGAACTAGACATATCTGCTTTACATTTATTTAAGAATATCATCAAAAACAGATTTATTGCAAATATTTATCAAATATGAGGCAGTTTGATGTTGCTGCTAAAGAGGCAAAACTGGTTCTGGGATCTGGAATAGACATGTCGTATACAAGATAGAGATCATTATTCCACTGTGTTCAGCACTGATGAGTCCTCACCTGAAATACTGTGTCTAATTTTGTACATCACATTTTTAAGAAAGATATAGAAAAACTGGAAAGAATTCACAGTCTGTTTGCATCCCAGATGGTGCGGGGTGGGGCACATAGATTTCATAGATGTTAAAGCTGGAAGGGACCTTGAAGATTATCAAGTCCAGCTCCCTGCCCCAGGGGCGGGAAGTCAGCTAGGGTCAAAGGATCCCAGCAAGGTAAGCAGCCAAGCACTTCTGGAATGAGTCCAGAGTAGGTGCCTGCATCACTTCTGGAGGGAGTCTATTCCAGGTCTTGGAGGCTCGGACAGTAAAGAAATTTTTTCTTATGTCCAACCTAAAATGGTCTTGGAGGAGTTTATGACCGTTGGTCCTTGTTTTTCCTTGGGGCACTCTGATGAACAGACATTCTCCCATGTCCTGATGTATACTCGTTATGTACATGATATAGAAGAACAGAGATTTTTTTTATTACAAAATTAGGTTCCATAGCCAGCTATGAAGATAAGGGTTTCAAAACTAGTTAGAAGTACATATGCCCACAGCCAACAAACTGCATGGGACTACTGAGATGCTCTAGCTGTGCACTTCAGCTTTTATTTCAAAGGGTGCTGCTTATCCAATTGGCTCTATGGGGCTGCTGATGAACTCCAGGTGACTGGATTGGTGGCACCTTTTGAAATAAAAGTTACAGCAGCATCTAAGTAGCTTGGCTTTAATTTGGCAATTTACTGTGAATTAAACACATTGTGAGCTACTCAGATATGAATGTGCCATTTCCAGTCTTTCAGCATGTAAAAGTCTGATTTAAAAGGGCGCAATGATCAATTACTATGGAGGGTAGTATTAACTGGCTCAATTCACAGGGCAGATGTAACAGGCAACAGGTCAGATATTAGGAAAACACTTTTCTAATGATAAGAAAGGTTAAATACTATAACAGGTTACCACAGATAGGTTGATATTAAGAAACATCATCTGTCAGCAATGATATAGGCATACTTGATCCTGCTTTAGAACGGGGCTGGGGCGGGGGGGTGGACTAAAGTCCTTTCTGTGATTTCTTCATCTGTCACAGGGTGGCTGGCTGAGTAGCATGCTGATTCCTGTACCACCACTGTGCTAAAACGCAAGTAGCAGGGAAAAACATTTCCATCACTGAATGGCACTCATCAATGAACCTGAGATCTCCATCATGCTCATCTCTCTCACTTCCCCACTTTCACAAAAAAACCTACACCACATCAAAACTGTATCCCAAAGCAGAATTTTGAGCCAAGAAAGGGAAAGAAACACCTTTCACAAAATCCACTTGGGGTTTCAGTACTGGTATTCATTGTACATGTATTCTGATAGTATGATGGGTGACAGTCTAACCTCCTCACAGAGACAGACAGATAGTAGTACTCTCCACTATTAAAGGCTGCACATCCAGCCTTGTAAACACTTCCTTCCCCAAATAAAAAAAGCCCATTTCTTCAAAAGTACATAAACACTTGTATATGCCTGACCCTTGAAGTGTGTACCCTGTTCAGGTTACCTGTATGTACAGTAAAGTGCAACACATCCCCATATTTCATGACATTCACCAAGTAAGTAACATTCAAGTCAGATGTGTCCATTTGTTTTCCAAAGTAGCCCTACTGTGAACACAAGTAATTCTACCATCATATAAAAAAAGCAAGCATAGAAAAAGAGAATTTTTTCCTGCAACGTCATGACAGATGTGGCACAAAATCCAGAAATACTGGACATAGGAATCCACTTCTGCATGCTCAGCAATAGGAATGCTACCTTTTCCCTTCCATACTGCCATGAGAGCTGAGAACTACTATGATGGATATAAAACTCTAGGAACTGGGTTTTTCACAGGAAGTGCTTCCTCACTCGGAGATCTGATTCTCTTGTTGGTCTAATGAAGTCTGATTTTGGCAACCACTGCATATAGAATAAAATCAATCCGTTCCTCATGTCTGAGCTGCAAGAGGGCAGATGACAGACATTTAATCATCAAATTGTGAACGTTAAAATAAAAAATATATATATATTTCTGCAGAGCAAGTGCTGGCGGGCAGGTTTAAAAAATCTTAAAGTGGATATAAAGAAGTAATCTGAAAACTTATTATCTGCAGATTATAGACATTATTTTGTGTTTTTTACTAATACCTTTAAGAGTCAACAAAAGTATTTGTATTAGTATAAATTAAGACAGTCTTAGACTGCTTAGAATACTATTGATTGGCATATTATTTTTGCCTTTTTAAAAAGAAATTATGAAACAACACTGCAAAAATGTGAACTCAGCTTTCAAACTGCAGTTCAAAATGCAGCTCACTTCCATTGTGATGTCAACAGGACAGCTGAGTAGCCATAGCCTAACATTTGCTGAAAGAAACTGTAATTTCAATAGCATCTGATCAAAACCCAATTTGTATCCCACTATCAGAGACAGTATGTGGAAACAATGTATAAGCTGTTCAAAGAAGAACACACTCTCTTCCTGACTTCCCTAGTCCATCACTATATATCGGTTTGTGAATGATATTGATGCACTAATTAAGCACCTGACATCTTGACCTCATATCTGTATCAGCAAACATGGATCCAGATGCAGGGTTGAATCCTAGGCCAGTAATGACAGTATAATTAGATGACTTTTTCAGGCAGTGTGTGTCATGTTTCAAGTTTTGCAAGGTCCTAAGCACAATGCCAACACTCAAAACTAATTTAAGTATTTTACATTTCTCCCAGCTATGCAGTTTTTTCAAGTTAATTTGGAGATCCAACATCATAATTCTGCTTGCAAATGAGACTACTGATTATCCACAATACAGGCAGTACCCCTTACACTCCTGCCAATGTCCTTCAGCTGTGACCAAAGGGTGAGATCATTTTTCTGATGCATGTGCATTCAGCTCCGGCATCCAGCCCTGCATCTGGATCCATGCTTGCTGTTTTTAAGACTGTTACTAAGCAAATGATGTTTAAGTTTGTTGTCCAACATAAATGTATAGTATTGCAAACCCTAAACATAAGTAATGCCCCCGAATCATGAGATTGCCTTTAAAACAAGAGGGGAAAGGAAGGGTTCAAATGAGTTTCCTGGTTGGCCTTCTTGCTTGTGAACTCTTATTAGTCATATTTTCAAACTTTTTCCTACAAGTCTAAAGGGACAGAAACCTGTTTGTAAATATCAGAGACTCACATAGTCAAATGACTCCAGCTGCTGGGCCTTTATGAAAAACACCAAATAACGTAAGACCAATAAAATTATAAAAGTTTGCAGTCTAAGGCTAGGGACAGACATTACACACAAACAGGTTTAAGTGATCAGGAACTGGTTTAAACCTGTAACAGAACAGACAATCAGTGCACATAAATCAGTTTGAAAGTGGCTGAAACCAGTTTGAGATAAACCTGGCTGAATGTAGTATCAGACATAACTGATTTGGCTCAAACCGGTTTATGCAATGTCTGTCCCAGACCGCTTCTTGGTTTAAGTTAAACCAGAGTCCCCCAGCATCCCAGATGCTTTGCAGCCCTGGGTGGGGCTCTCTGTTTTAGATAACTGGGCTGCCCCCGCCCCCTGCTGGACCTCTGGCAGAGATGGCAGGCACAGCAGCGTATGCCTGGCTTTCCTGTGCCCCACCACTCCCTGCTCAAGCAGGGATTCCCCGTTCCCCTGTCCCACATCACAGACTGTAGCCAGCACATGTGCTAGTTAATGCTGAGAGGTGTCTGTAAGGCAGACAGGACAGCAACCGCTTACTGTTTTTTGGAGTTAATCAACAGCTCAGCTGGTAACCTCCCATTCCTTCCTTGGAAATAGTTGTTTAAGAAGAACTTGAATTAATGAGGGAGGCTTTTGTTTTCTTAATGGGCTGATAAACACTGTGTTGTCAACTCCCTGCTGGCTGGTCAGGAGCAGCGAGGGGAGGGGGTGCTTCCCTAATCAAAATGTCCTGCCAGCACCTGGCCAACCCTGTCCCCGCCTCAGCTTAGCACTGTAGAACGGAAGGGACAGCTGCTCTGGCGCGCCCCCCTGGCTTTTAGCCTGAGCCACTGCAGGCATGTGCCTGTATTTCTTCAGTCCAGAGTGGATGTCTATGCGACACGAACTGGTTCAGCCTAGCCAGGTTAGACTAACTTGCAAAGATTGAATCAATTCAGGCTCAAGCTTTTTGAATGTCTGTCCCT
>NW_017729026.1:50496211-50505406 GCF_001723915.1 Gavialis gangeticus | reverse complement strand
TGCCTGTATTTCTTCAGTCCTGAGTGGATGTCTATGCGACACGAACTGGTTCAGCCTAGCCAGGTTAGACTAACTTGCAAAGATTGAATCAATTCAGGCTCAAGCTTTTTGAATGTCTGTCCCTAGCCTAACAGCGCATCTATCAGCAACTGAACCTATGCCACCGTTAACATTTTATGTGGGCCCATTACCACCTGCTTGAAAATGACTTTCACTTACTATCAAGTTTGTCTGCATTTTTGCAGCTCCATTTTTAGCCCCTTTTTAATACACTTCTTTTCCCAACATCTGATTTTTTAAATACAATTTTTTGCTTCAACTAACACCCCTTTTAGGATTAGCCAGTTGATCCATACTACATGCCTGGGTATACATATGTAAACTCTCAAAATGAGTTTCAGTATGTATTTGAAAAAAAAAAAAAATCTAGTGACATGTATACAATGGATAGGGATTTTTGTCATATTGCTACAGTGAAGTTCTGCATACCTACTTTTCAGCTATACAAACAGTATTAGGTAAAGTATTAACAGAATGTATACAACTCCCTGATTCCAGCCACATGCAAGTTATACTGTTTTAATAAAAGACAGAATTTTGCCAACATAGTTCAAAACCCAGTGATGGGAATATGAATACACACACACACACACACACGTATGCATACATACAGACATACATACTAAATAGGAATTTTTAGTTCGGGGCCAAGATATGCACGTTGATTATCTAGTTAAGGTTTAGCTAATCTGAAATAAAACAAAAACAGTGAGAAAATTCTTACCAGATAGCAAACTGCAAATCTGTTACACCAATGCACAAAAATAAGGGAAGACTGCCAATCTCTATGATCAACAAATTAGTTCATAGTCCTTGATTTATTGGAGAAAGAAACATGTCAGTGTTTTCCTTGACTTTTATCTACTTTCCTGACTTGCAAACATCTTACTAAAATTCATACCTTGGCCTTTATTTTGATGGCTATAGTGAGGAAACATAGGGTGCTGACAGACATGGAAAAAACTCAACACAAAAAACAAAACAAAAAACTAGCGATTTATTGGAAGAGGAATCATGCCAATTTGATCCAGCTTGGCCAGCATCTGTATAGCTCACATGCATCAACAGGGCTTTTTGGTAGTTCTATCTAAAAGCTGATTCAATCAGTTTGATCTAATAGCTGAAGCACATGAGCTATACAGATGCTGGGCAAGCCAGGTCGTGCTGATGTGATTGCTCTTCTGGGCACGTGCTGCATTCAGCGAAGGGGTGCACTGAGCTGAAAGTAAAGCACTGCGGTTTTTTCCCCCCCATGTCTGTAAGCAGCCAATGAGCACCATAACAGTAAGACTATTACAAAGAACACAACAAGATTTAAATCCTAGTGGTGGGGACACTAGCAGCTTAGATAGTAGATGCCCTTATACAGGCTACAGCAAGTCCTGGACCTTGCACCAGCATGATTTTTCATTCCATGGATTCCCCTAACGTTTTTCTGGTAGAGTTATTTGACCAGCTGCTGGTTGTCACATGTGTCTGTGCAGATAGGGCCATGGAATACGAGCAATGCAGGGCCTAGCCTTCTCCAGAGGGACAACATCTCTGCTCTCAAAAGTGAGAGCAACATAAGCAGCAGTATCTTAACAGATGTAAAAAATATTCTCTCCTGTTTCTGAAGACATTTTTTTTAGCCATGCTCAGCTTTCCTATTTTCCTTCTTGTTCATGGATGAGACTAATGCATACTGGGGGCTGAGAATCAGTAAGCACCACAATCTGCTGCTCAGATTCGTCTCTCTGCTCAGATGCTGGTCCTCAAGCTGCTCTGAAGCACAATTCATATCCCAGCAAAAAAAACTCTTCAGTTAGGATTCAGTTTTATTACTGTATTTTCTCACATACAGTATGCTCCAGAACACCTTGCGTTTGAAAAGCAGAGTGAAGAAAAAAAGATTTTTCCAGAGTTATGGCTGCCTAGAGCAGGGACAAACCTAATCTTCAAGTTGATTCACCCTCCCCTGCCTGCTTAACTACAGCTGAAATGCTACCTGTGTCTGAAGACTGGTCCCTATGGGTGGATCTATGATTCTGAAGAGGGCTAAAGAGTTTCCAAGGCTGTGAAATGGAGAACATATAGCAAGATTCCTCAAAGAAAGGTTAGCTTAATCAGTGGCACCAATCATTAGCACCTCTGGACTGAATCACTGCAGTCAACTGACTCCCTTAGTTGCTTAAATAGTAATGCAACAACTGCTCCACAGTGAAGAAGAAAGTAAAGCAGAGTTCTTCTATCCCAGGCAGAAAGTCAGCTTCCTACTTAACACACACCCCCCAATTTTGACAGGCTGAGTTTTAGGGGAAAGGTGCTTCATACACTAGGAAATATGGTAAAAATGTTCAGCCCATGCTTTCTCCTAAGTTTGGCTGCTTGTGGGTTTCCATCCTTAAGAAGGCTCAAATCTTCCTTTACATTCTCCCTCTTGCACGCAGGATAATTGCAACAAAGCAACGACTCTTTACAGTCAGCTTCCTCTTTCTGCTGAACCCTCCCTTCAGGTTTAAAACTGCTCACAGATTTCACAAGGCCAGACTGGGTTCAGCCCATCTCCAGGCAGATCACTGATCCCTTTTTGTCCTGATCCAACAGGGGCTTCAATCAACTCCTTTGCACCATTTACAGTAACGTGCAATTTTTCCTACAGCAGAACATATTCTCATTCTCTGTGTGCACGAAAGCACACGTGAACTATCATATGGTTACTGCTAATGTAGGACCCCTGTCATTGTTACATTATTACTGAGCAGCAGGGAGGCAGCACAATCTAATAATTAAGGGAAGGACTAGGATTCAGGACTCCTGGGTTCTATTCCTGGTTGATACTGCCAGTGACTAGTTTTATGATCCAATGTGTTATTTTTTTCCTACTGCCTCTTTGGTGGTCTTTGATCAACCCTTAACCAGCCACTGACATCCTTAAAACAAAAACATCTAGAAAAGTTGCAGCCACAACATAGATAAAAGAAAACTTCAGCTTTAAAAGGTACTGCTAGCCTTGCAATATCCAAATAAAATCTGGTGAAAAGTGATGCACCGGTTGTCACTCAATAGGAAGTAAGAGGGAAAGTACAACCAAGAGGAAAAGACTCTATCCTAAAATGTACATGGCTGGGCAACTATGGGACTACAATATCAAGAGCCAGCCTTTTATGAGTTTGAGTGTGCTGTGGCATAAGCTAGACATTAGGATTCACTGAGGTAAATTAAATTACATTCATGCATGTACATGCACATGCATGTGTGCACACGCACACTTACCCAGAAATAAAAAAGGGGGAAAAAAACCCCAAATACTCAATTTAAAACATGTTTTTTTACCATGGTAGCAGAATACTTAGGTCTGCAGAATGACAAAATTCACAATCACTAATTAGTTTTAAAAGCAAATAATAGTCCTCAGTATCCATTTATTCATAACCTAATGTTTTCTGTTGAATTACAGCTTTTAGAATGCTTTTTGAAGTATGATATTTATTGCTGGGTTTTTTTTCCCCCCAAGGTATTTTCATTCTTTGAATGCTTTTTTTTCCTGGAAAAAGGAGCTTGAATTAAGACTTACATGTAACTTTTCTAGGTTCTGTGCTAGCTAATATTTTCACGAGGCAGGAAACTGGGTGAATGGAGAAATTAGGAGACTACAGCAATCCATTAAGATGTGGACCTCTGCAGCGTCATGGGGCAAAGTTCTGGCAGCTGAGCTGATATCAACCTAAAATACAAAAAAACCAAACAAGCTGTCATTTACCGAAATTCAAACACAAAATTTGCATCAAGAATGGTTTTCTTCTTCTACTTCTGCAGTTTTTTGCCTGGAGTATCCTTGTGAATTAGGCTATATGGCTCTCCCCTGTTGATCATCATCAGCAAATGTAGGAACCAAGGAACACAATCATTAAGTTATTTCCGTAAACTAGACTCATTGATACATTTTGCAGCTCATTAACTGTATCCAAATAGTTTTGGCTGAGTATAAAAGTTCTTCAGACCCAGTATGGCTATGTCTATTTTGCATCAAAGGGTTGTCTCTGAACTAGTTGTTACAATTCAGGAATGAGACTCTGGAGTCATTGGAGATAGTACTCTAAAAAAAAAGTCAGCTCAATGTGCAACAGCAACCAAAAAAGCCAATAAAATATTGGACATCATTAAGATGGGAACTGAAAACAAAACAGAGAACACCATCATGCCACTGTACAAATGCATGGCGCGCTCCCGTCTTGAATACCATGTACATTTTTCTCCACATCTCCAAAGGGAAGTAGTAGAATTAGAAAAGGTACAGAGAAAAAGCAAACCAAAATCATCTAGGGTATGGAGCACTGCTATGCCAGGAAAGACTAAAAAGGCTGGTACTCTTCAATTTGGAAAAGAGAAGAAGGGTGAGGAGGTATATGACTGAGGTCTATAAAATCATGAAGTGGGTGGACAAAGTGGACAGGGAATTGTTATTCATCAGGTCCCAGAACATTAGAACTATGGGCCACCAATGAAATTAGGAGGAGACAGGTTTAAAATAACAAAAGAAAGTACTTTAAAAAAATGTAACATACAGTTAACTTCTGGAATTCACTGCCACAGGAGGCAGACAGCATAGCCAGAGTCAAAAAGGGACTAGACACATTCATGGATGATAGAACTATTATATTTACTTAAAAATAAGGTGAGGTACATTTTCCCCCACCCCCATCAGCACGGGGAAAAAAGCTGCTCATCTTACATATGTATACAAGGAAATCTAATTAAACACATTGTTTATCATTAAACTGATGCCAAAAGCAGCACATGCTCAGTAATGGAAACCAACTATAAAGTTGATAAAATGAAGCCAACACTGAGCATGACCATAGAACAAATGGCCCAGATCGGACACACATTCTCATGGGAACCTATCACAAGGACTGATTAGTTCAGCCCATCTCAATAAGATGTACAGAAACATCCCTTGTATGCAATCCCCCTTAGCGCTGACTCTTTTTCAAGTCATAAACAGCCACTACACACAGAATACATTTTGACATCCTTTTTACTCTAACAGCTGAGCTGTACCTTTCTTTCCCATTTCCAATTATTCCTGTTTCTTCACCAGCCTTAAATATCTGGCAAACATCATATGGGGCCCAAAAGGGTTCACCAAAAATCCCTCCGTCACCCCTTCTCTCAGCCTGCTGCAGATGGCTAGTGTGGCCCCACCCTCCATGAGATGGGGCCAGACCAGGTTGCCCTGCACCTCATCTGCATATACATTTTTGGAGGAACTCAGGATTTGTGACAAGAACACTGGTTCCAGTCACTATAACTTGAAATGCTGCTGCCTCTGCTGGGGACCAGCCCAATGAACTATACAGTAAATCATGAACTCTTTGGCTTTGGACTAATATCATACAGTACTTGCAGTACTTTCAAAAAGGGTAAACTGCATCAAGTCTGGATGAACCAAGTCTATAGGCCCCCATAGAAATGTGCATAGGTGAAAATTACTATAGGCACATTTATTTCAAATTCAGTGTTCTCAAATTTGCCTCTCACTTCCATGCACTCAGTGAGAGCAGGGTCTGATAGTGGGGGGGGGGAGGATGGGAGGGAGAGCAGGTCAAAGATGCTGCATAACTCCCCCCCCCCAATTTATCTTCCCTGCTGTAGCAGTGGGAGAAGAACAAGTTCAAAGCAAACCTCCCTGGAAAATTATAATAAATTTATAAATTTACATATATAGAGTCCAATTATCATGGGGTTGTCTTATAGTTGAGTAAATATGGTCTTATTAGCTGTTGAACAGAATAGCTGGAGATGTTTTCTTTGGTGCCTCTAAACCAATAAAGGTAGATGACATGGAGGATAATGGATAGGGGATAGATCACTCTAGGTATATCTGGTTCAATGGTCTCCCTCTAGAGCATCCACTCCTGCCACTGTCAAACTGGATGGACCACTGGTATTACCCAGCATAGGCCTTCTTATATTCTTAGCTCACACTTAATTTGTGGACTATGTAGTAAGAACTACCTTTTTGTATAGCACTTGGCATTGTGGGGTCTGGATCCCTACCTGAGGTTCCTAGTCGCTACCTACAGCATAAGTAATTAAAATGTAGTCTTTCATATTCATGAGGAAAGGCAGTCTGCAAAATACAAACCCTTTTGATATTTATTGGCATAAAAGATTCACTCCTATTATTCTATTGATTTCATATCCAAGGAGAAAACTATTCAGTCTTTTTTTTTTTTTTTTATTTAACCTATAACAAACAGACTAAGCAGGCATAAAATGACAACTTACTTCCAGTAATAATTAGTTTTGCCAAATCTTGGTTTGGATTTAATCATGGATTTTAAACTGACAAATGAAGTATGCTTATGCTGTATTCTACAAGATTCCAAGGACGGAATTAATTCTTTATTTCGTTCAACAGTCTTAAGGTTATCATGGATCAAAGGATGGGGCAAAAACGAAACAAAACAAAACACATAAGTCCTGTGCAATTAAATATTAACACAAGTAAGATGACAGCTACTAAATCTGCTTGTGCAAAGAAAACAGCAAAAACTTACATGGATGAGCAAGAAACTTAATCTAAGCTTCCCAAATATGAATGGAGGGTAACTGATGCAGTGCTATCTTTCTGAGAACATTCTGAACTGAAGGAAGGGAATGTGAGCTTCCTTTCTGGAAGTGTTTCTGAAACTTATTTTTAATCAAAGGCTAAAATCTGAAAAAGTTAAATTAGCTTTCCCCTGACACCTTATCTTAGTATTTTTCAGAGGAAAATGCTAAAGACATCTACAACTTTTAGGAAGCTTCACATGTCTGCATCCCATCTGCCCATAAATACAAGTATATGAATACAGCTGGGAGCCATGGAGTAAAAAACTGTGTATGATTTATTCCTAGCATAAAGGTTGAGCAACAGGAGAACAAAAGGTTTGGATGCATGTTTTTACCTGTACCCAGCCTTTGATGCACTCAGGACAGTTTTAGAAGCTTCTAAAATGCATTCACAAAAGATTCCAATGAAAATTTTCTTCATTCAGATTTTCTGACAAGAATTAAATTTGGCTAAAAAAATATAAAAAAAGTTGAAAACTCAAAAACTGGAAAACACTTTGCTAATCCAAGGTTTGTACCTAAAATGCAACCTTGTCAACCCTTCTAAATAACCTACTTCCCCTGAGTAAATCTTTTGGATAATGACATGCTAGATGATTTGTCAACCCATGCTGAGTTCTCTATTTTTTAGCATGTGTATACTAAAAGAATAAATATATAATGGCTCAGCCTCCTAATTTATGCAAATGTCTTCTAGATAGACAAAGAATTCACTGAGAAGTGGACCATAGAGGATAAACACTTAGAAGCTTTATGATCTCAAATGTAACCAATATCCAAACTGTCTCTAAGACTAAAAAAAAATACAGTTAAGTCTCTCAGATCACAAGTCACAAGTAAAACAAAATTGTTTGTAAAAGTAAAACAGGAAAAAAAAAAAAAAAGAAAAACTGTCGTTGACCCAACGCACAGAAATAAACCAGACAATGTAATAGAACCCTCTGCTTTTTCAATGACCAATTGCACTTTCAAGCTAAAATTACATTTGCTACAGCATGTTTGAAGAGAGGGAGAGGTGAAGGGAGGAAATAGGAAGAGAAAAAAAGGAGACTTTCAGTGCTACACTGTTCTTGGAAGGTGTGATTGATGTTCACTGCTGTAGAAAGCATGGGACTGCATCCCAAGAATTTCATTCCTTTCTGCAAATGTCTCACTCTCTCTCTCTGTTCCCTAGATATTCTTACCCAACGGCAGATGATCCACATAGCATCAGGTTTTACACATGATCTACAACATGAAAGCAGGAATCTCTCTGCCTAGGGGTCATACTAGGGTAGGATGAAACCTAATTCTCTATTGCATTTTGCTCAACAGCTACACTATTCCATGGTTTCCATTTTAGAAAGCAGTTTTTCGTTGGGAAACCAGGGAAATGATTTCAAGAAAAAATTTCAGTAAAGTTGAAAACACACGAAACTTACAAGACATAAAAAGTAAGCTCATCTGAAATTAAAAGCAGGACTACAACCACATACAGCGAGTTAAAGCAACATGTTCCACAGAGAGAAAAATGCACTCTGTGCCTCCAGTATCATACACTTCAGGCCTCTCTAACTTCTGAGTGGCTGGAGGCTTCATGGCTTGTAGGCACAGTAGTGGAAGTCATGGGCCCCCAGGCCAGGCCTCCCTACCCTGGGTGCACTACATGCTTGCCTCTCACCCTGCTGTAGTGTGCAGCTGTGCCACCACTGCAGCATATGCACTGGTGCAGGTACCCCTCCCCCCCTCATCTGCACCATGCACCTGCTGTTGCACTGCACCCCTTGCTTCACCCTGAGCTCCCTGTACTGTGCTGTGCCACGACATCCCATTCTGTTGTGTGGGAATGTAAAGCAGCAACTGGAGAAAGGAGGGAGAGCTCAGTGACTCCAGCTACTGTTGCAGTTGGAGGGATTCACAGCTGAACTGGGGGCCACAACTGAACCTCTCGTGGGCCACATGTGGCCTGCTGGCTGCCAGTTGGATAGCTATGGTATATTTTAAGGCCTCCATCCTGTAAACATCTGCATGGGCAGTCATTGTACCTCTGGAAATCCAAGTACAGGACTGCAGAGAATTTCCAAAACTAAACCTTTGGTGCTTTTACATAAAGCCCCAAATCTTGGATTAATGTGAATACAAGATAATCCTCACTTTTATTAAAAATAAGTTTCTAGCTGTTGAAGAAAAAAAAGCTTGAAGACATTATTTTAAAAAGGAATTTATTTCATGAAAAACAATACAGCTCAGTGTCCATGAACAAGAAGATACCTTTAGAAGGATTAAAAAAAAAAAAAAAAAAGGAGCTGTTATACAGGTCTCTGGGAGTATTCTGACTTTGAAAAATATGTTCCAAACTTAGGATACAATATCATTTGTGCTTCAACCCGGTCAAAGACTAGAAAGAGACAATAAAGGGGGAGGTCAGGATAGAACAGAACCTGGTGGCTTCCTATAAGTATATAAAGGGGTGTACATCAAGATCTGGGGGAATGCCTGTTCACCAGGGCACCCCAAGGAATGACAAAGTCAAACGGTCACAAACTCCTCCAAGAC
>NW_017729026.1:50474387-50491211 GCF_001723915.1 Gavialis gangeticus | reverse complement strand
CAAGACCGTTTCAGGCTGGATATAAGGAAGAATTTCTCTACTGTCTGAGCCCCCAAGGCCTGGAACAGATTCCCTCCAGAGGTGGTGCAAGCACCTACTCTGGACTCCTTTAAGAGACATTTGGACATTTATCTTGCTGGGATCCTTTGACCCCAGCTGATTTCCTGCCCCTGGGGCAGAGGGCTGGACTCGATCTTCCGAGGTCCCTTCCAGCCCTAATGTCTGTGAAATCCATGAAATATGCAGCTGCATTTGCAAAAATAAAAAATAAACAATCCAATAAAAAAATTAAAACCATAGGAAAAATAAATAAATAAATAATCCTATGCAGGGTTGAGTTCTTTTATACTCCAGCTAAGATGAAGGTTTGAAAACAAGCTGGAGGAAAGGGGGTTGTTCAGCATTGCAGCTAACAGCTGTGTGGAACCTCTGAGGTGCTCCAGATGAGTTGAGAAGCAAAACAATAAACAGCTGAGCAGCTCTTCCTTAATTTGGCAACCCACTGGGAGTTATGCAGGTTGAGAACCACTTGGATCTGAAAGAACTAGGTTCTAATGTATTTATACAAGAAGGACAAGTACATACTTTGGAATGGGCTTCCAAGGGAGATGGTGTTCTCCCCTCCCTTGGGGGTCTTTAAGAGAAGACTGGATAGGCATTTGGCTGAGGTCATCTGACCCCAGCACTCCTTCCTGCCTAGGCAGGGGGTCGGACTCGATGATCTGTTGAGGTCCCTTCTGACCCTAGCGTCTATGAATCTATTATACATCACTGGCAAGCTAAGGAAGTACAGGCTGGATGAAGTGGATAGAAAACTGGCTGGATCCTTGGGTTCAGAGGGTAGTGATCAACGGTTCGGTGTCTAGTTGGCAGCTGGTATCAAATGGAGTTCCCCAGGGGTTGGTCCTGGGCCCATTGCTTCCTCAGCTTGACAAAGGGTATTTATATCCAAAAGCTTGCTAAGAAGAATTTTTCCAGCTATTTGAGTTGGTCTAATAAAAGATATCAGATTTACCCAAAGAACCTTGTCTGCCAAAGGGAAGTTAATACATTTAATTGTTAATCTCTCCAAATGATTAACAAAACAGATTACCAAATGACACAAACTGGCTACTGGTGCCCTACACAATATGGTACTAAAAATGCTAATATATAGAAAAAGTCTTATTTGATATCTTGTGTCAAATTTTATAAGAATTCAAATGGGGTGTAATGTATTTCTCCATAAGGGCAAGAGAGTTTGGTCAATAAAATCACTAACATGCTCCAACTAAGTAGGAATGGAGATCACTAAAACTACCACAGACTCTCTTTACCAGAACTAGAGTCCCAAGGCTAATGTCAGGTTTAACAGTTTTTACCCTGTTAAAAGATGGCTCTACACCTTTTGTACTAAATGACAGTTCATTAGTGTTATGCTCTGGGGCTCGCATGTGAAGCACATGGATTTACTTTCTATTCCACTAAAAGACTGACCATTCTAAACCGTTGTCATCATCTAATCATTTAAAACTCAAAGGAGATGTTCTCCAAAACAAGCAAAGGGGCCATATAACCAGCTAATATACCAGTTGTCTCGAATGTTTTTTTAAAACTCATAAAGACATGAAAGATGGGTTAAAAAAAACACAAACCTAAGCAGGTTTAAAGTCTGACTAAAACTTATCTGTCTGCTTTTCTCTAAAGTCCTCTCTCTCTCACACAAAAAGAGTGATGTTTAAACAGTTTTAGGAAACATGACAGCGGCCCTACAGTGTTTCTTTTTTTTACCTGCATGCATAGGAAAGAACTCCTGATCTCTTATAACTAGAGCAGAGCTGTACTTTAGGAACAAAAGTTGTATAAGTGCTTGGAAACCGGTTCAGATAACACAACAGAAGTTCAATGCACATAAACTGCCTTCAAAATGGCTGAAACCAGTTTAAGATAAACCTGGTTGGATTTAGTATCAAACTTAACTGATTTAGGTTAAATCTGTTTATTCAACGTCTGTCCTAGATCCCCTCCAGATTCAAATTAACTCTCAATCCCCGCAGCTTCCCAAGATGCTTTGCACCTTCCTCACAACCGCCCCCTCCCTCCCCCCACCGCCTTGCAGGATGGGCAGACTAGGCTTGGCCCAAGCTGTCTGCTCCAGACAAGCAAGGAGGTAAGCTCTAGTGCTCCCCGGCTTCTGGCCAGAGCCACCACAGGCATGTGGCTGCATTTCCAGAATCAAAATGAATGTCTGTTTATTCGCTTATCAGTTAAATCTGCACAGATTTAGACTAATTTACAAAGATTGAATCGATTCAGCCTGGGCCTTTTTGATTGTCTGTACTTAGCTTAGATGGTTTCAGATTTGGATGGTCAGAATTGGATAAGCATTTGAGAATTCAAAAGAAGAAAAAAAATGTTCACCCATTTGTGGAACTTCCACTAATATTCAACTGATGAGGTAAAAGTCTGCTTTAAGTTGGGGCATCTAGAGAAAAGCTCACACAGTAAAACTGTACAATTTTGGAACATTTTATCTGAAATGAAAATCTGACCCTTCTCACATCTAACTATATAAGGTTAAGGAACTGTGTGCTAGCCTAGGAATATGAAGCAAATTCTAGTTTGTGTGTAGTCTAGGTCTTGCAGTTGAATTCAATAGAAGGTAATATTGACTCATCTACTAATCAGGCCATTTCAGGTCATGTCCCTTATGTTAAGAGTCAAATGCTGCTCCTTCCTTCCTCTGATGCAAACCTGTTGTCAGTTGGTCACAATGGATGTGAAGGAAACAGAAAATTTGCCTAATAGGCCAGACTCAGATTTAATTTGTACCCATATCAAGTAGGAATTAAATCAGTAAATTACAAAATAGAAGTCAAGTAAGAATTGGCCCTCATGCTACTAACTCTCACTAGATTGCTCTTTTGAAGCACGAGGAGACAGGATATGATAATGCCGCTCCATTTTTGAAAGAGAGGCTTTTTCATTTCTTCATCTTCTCAGATCAAGTGGGGAAAGTTTTTTTTGTTTAAAAAAAAGATTTGGGGTTATTTTTCATTCAGTTACAGCAAGAAAAGTACAATCATAATGGGAAAGGGGCTCAAAAATAATTCCCTGTTGTGCGAACTTAAGACTACTTAAAAAGAAAAGCCAATAAGGCCATGCACACTAATGCTGAGAAAAAGGAAATGGTACTTCATTTCAGCCAAAGTCATAAATCTTACAACTGAGTCTCTAACGGCAAAACAGCAAGCTGGGGAATTTTTATAAACAGATAATTAGCTATGAGCTGATACCAGGTTTACTGTACTGTGTATTTTGTGTCAGGAGCACTGTGTGTTGTTTTCTGAACATTCAAAATAAACTGCTATAAAAAAATTAACTCTCAGGAAAAAACAAAAAAAATGTTAGATGTAGATGTATTTTTGCTCTTTAGACAGCTAATAATAAAATTCTTTTGAGAAGAGCTGAGAAAGATTTTCAAAGAAGAAAACGCCACTATGTAGCACTATGGTTATAAGGCTGATATCTCTGCTACACAGTCAAAAGGATAAAACAGAATAGAGATTAAGGGTCTAATCTAGAAGCCAATCTCTATGCCTGTTTGCAGTAGCACAACCGAGGGAAGATGAACAGAACAGCAACTCTGAGCATCATCTTTGA
This sequence comes from Gavialis gangeticus, assembly GCF_001723915.1. NCBI lineage: Eukaryota > Metazoa > Chordata > Crocodylia > Gavialidae > Gavialis > Gavialis gangeticus. Next base: position 50,487,569 of record NW_017729026.1, on the reverse strand, counting down.
AGAGGGGTGCAAAAGCAGCTGTTGGCACAGAGGTGGTTGACTGTACTGCTGCAGTCGGCACAGCAAGAGCCAAAGCTTCCTTGGGTGTGCCATGGCTGTCTTGGTAACACAGTTACAGTACTACCCCTCTGTGTCTGTGGACAAACAAGCAACTGAAAGTTGTCCATGCTGGCTCCTTAGTAGGCTGGTTTATCCAAGAGAAAGTTCAGCCCACTTGGCAAGCTCCAATAGAAAAATGAGAAGCAATTCAACAGCTAAAACGTGTAGAAGCTGTCTAGAGTAGTGGTTCTCAACCAGGGTGTCACAGCAGCTTGGGGTGCCTTGAGGTCCTTTCAATGTTAGCACTGTTAGGTTTACAAACATAATTCACAAGATAAACCCAGAGACTTCAAAAAGAAATCCAAAGTTGTGATCTTTATGAGTTCTTTGCAACAGCAAGAATTGCTCTATTTTTTTTTTGTAGTCAAAAGAAGAGTGAAAACTAAGAGCTGGTATTTTCTGAAGGGTGTCTCCAGTCTATTCCATGAGTGCCTTGACTCTAAAAAGGTCTAGAAGAAAGTTCACTGGCCTCGAAGAGTCTCCTACCTGGCCCCATGTAAGGAACATGACACTTCCTGTCCTGAGACATACTCTTGCTTTGTTTTAAACTGAAAAACGTATTTAACTTATTGGAAGATGTACGCTAACAGACTTAACCAGTCCTGATAAATGGGGTTGGTGGTTAGTTACTGAATGTGATGGGTGATTGTACTAAAAAGGGCACACATCAGGTAGGGTCCTTCCCCCTGAGCCATTCGTCTGCAAGATTCCAGGGCACATGACATTATATCAGAAAAAATCTGATTTTGAGGAACACCAGATCTGGAAATCTTCAGCCAAAAGGGCTCTCTCTCACTGACTGAGGCTGAGAATTGAACTGTCCAGGCAGCCACTTGGCAACCTACACTCGTTAAAATCCTCCCTTGGCTGACAGTTTAGTCAGACAAAGGAAATACAACTTTTTCTATAGGATATTTGAGAAGGCACTGAGCTCTGGGTCATTCCCTTTCCTTAAGCATCTGGGTACATCATAGGTTCTCTATGTGGGAAGGTAATGGTCAAAATCAGTAGCCAAGTTTTGGGGGAAGCAGTTCAGTCACAGTTCAAAAGAAATTAATTCCACAAATGTATGTAGTTACATAGGACTCCAGACATGCTGCTGTAGGCTAGCAGCAAAAGAGACTGCTAGGGCCTCCTTGCATTATACAGGTTGTGCTTACTTTTCATCTACCTTCTTCATTCTTTCTGCAATACCATGCAAGGGAAAATAATATGCAGGATTTCTCAATCACACTCCCGTGCTGACCTGAGAGGTGTCCAAAGACATGCATCAAGCCCAGAACAATCAAGCTTTTGGCTCTGTCTGCATAGGGTTCAAGAACAACACTCAAGTCCAAAACTCAGATCCCCCTATTTGGTATTGTCTGCTAGACTGAAAAGTGCCTTTACACTGCTGGTGCCTTTACACTGCTAAGCTGCCTTTACCCTGTTAAATTACAATTATGAATCCTTAAAGATTTAGTCAAGTGATATGTGGCTGTCACAGACATCTTTAAAACACATCACTGGCTGCCCTCTGAGCTGATTAACTGGAGACCACAGACAAGAGACTTGAAAAGACGGATCCAAATTTAACCTCAAAGTGGAAAATGTCATTCAGGCAAGTGTATCAAATGAAGTTACAACAAAACAAAGGTGTTGATTACTATTTCAACAAAGCCAACAATTCTAGCTGTCACTTGGCCCAACAGTCAACATGCCCTAGAACTTAAAGCAGTGGTAATACCACCCAAATGGATACGTGTACCAGTATCTCTGTGGTGGTTCTACCCTCTGCCCCCTTAAGTCCTGAGCTGAGAAAAAAAAATCTTGCAACAATCCTGACCATGCTACTAACATAAATCTAAACCAAAAGCCTAGATTCAAGGAACCTGGTACAAGCTGTTTTATCTAATAAGATAACAGATCATTCAGCTGAACTTCAGTTCAGCTGGTCTTCAGTACGGTTTTTGTATTTAATATTACTCCATTTGGGTATTATTTGGCTTTATTTACAGGATCTTAGACTAACTGAAACATTCTGTAATCCTGTCTAGATGTTTTATTATTAAAAGCTACACCTCCTACTCACAAACACCCAAAATAAATATTCTCTAGCATAGTAAACATTCCAGCAAGAGTTACCTTAGCAAGAACTATGAATAGGCATTCTTTTAGTTTGGTAAACTGTAATTAATAAAACGCTCTGGATCCAGAACAAACTAAGTTTATAGAACATTTACTGCTGTCTCATCAGCCTTGCAAGGAGATCTGCAACTTCCTTAGTAAGTTACAAAGAGCCTTTTTTCCCCTCTTATATTGTGATTTTCATATGTGGATCTCAAAGTCTTTTTTAACAAGGTTGTATGAACCCTATTTTACAGTTCAAGGCATTTACGTACAGTGGCTATGACTGCATCATCAATGCTCAGTGACAGAACTGGGCATGGGCGCAAGTCTCATATCCTAGCATTAAATAGCAAAAAAAAGTGCATCTGACCATTTGAAAACTTAGTCTTTAAGTAATGTTTGTACCTTTTGTATCGTTGGCTTTAATGATTCTCAACCAGAGTGCTGTGACACCCTGAGGTGCCTTGAAATTTTTCAAGGGTGTCATGCAATGCTAGCACTGCTAGGTTTGAAAGCATGATTCACAAGATAAATATCACAGATTTCAAATGGGAATCCATAGTGTCCCAAGCCCTCTGGACTGTTGTAGTCTTGAAGTTCTTTGCAAAGAACTGCCCTATTGTTTTTCTGCAGTCAAAAAAATAAGTCAAAACTAAGAGCTAGCATTTTCTAAGGACTGTCTTGAGTCTAAAAAGGTTAAGAACCACTGGCTTACATGATTATTTGTACCATCTTTCAGAGATTCAACTCAGTTCACACCTCTGTCCCTGAGGACAAACAACATAAAAGTTATGAATTGTCCTCTTTTTCCAGTAGCAGAGAGCATTGTATTAGCAAATGATGAAAGTTCTGCCAAAACCACAGCCTCTTCATACTCGGAATGTGACTGATTGGTGTCAAGGTACAACGAACATATGTCACTGTGCAGTATAAAAAGCAACCAATTCATTTAGTTCAATTCTACTGTTGTAGATTATTTTTTTTAAATATATTAGATGCCCTCAAATGTACCAACATCCTGTCCTGCCTAATACTTCTAACAAGTTCTATCAAATGCCATGACAGAATCAGACAGCACTACAGGCAATGAAATCATTCGCTAGGAATTCATTTTTTATTCCAAAAATTAGACATGTCAGATAGTTCTGGCATAGCTTACCACAGAGCCTAAGGATTGCATAGGCTTGACAAAAAAAACCCTAAGATTACTAAAGCTAAAGCTATTTAGTCATATTAAAAATAAATAAATAGATAAAACTGCGGTCTGCACTTTGTTTCAGTTTGCGAAGCTAATTTCCGGCCACCGTTCAGAGAAATATTTTGCATTTCAATTTTTGAGTCACCAGTTTTAACAAGTGAACTGTCTGGAATTAGTAAGAATGGGATCTGATGAAAATATTACACTTTGATTCAGAAAGTTTTTTTCTATTGCAGCATAGAAAGTGTAGTTTTTATGTGGTGACTCATGAATTAGTTTTAAGTAGTGAAAACAAGGAAGGAGGAATGAGAGAGACATCTTCTGCATCATGCCCAGATTTCCAGTGGGGGCAAACAACAGGGTCCAAACATTTTAGACAAATATATTGAAGTGTTTTTGCAAACGCTGCTGCTCCTCTTGCGCGGTTTGCGGTTATAAAATGACACATGACACTCCAGAAGCAAGCCTAAATCACATACATATGAAAAACATTCCTGAAAAGAATCTGTTACGAAACCGAAATTCGGAGACCGCCACAGTGCTGCACCTAAGTTGAGTCATCAGTTCCCTTTACAACCTAATAATCAACACAGAGTCAACCAGAATGACTGATCTGGACGTTAAACGTGGCAGTGTTTGTATGCGTGTGTGCATGTGTTTGTTTAAAGTGTTTCCCTATATAAACAACTTGTATTTCAGCTTGCAGACATGCTTATATTTGCAGGATCATGGGGAACATCTGTCAGAAAAAAAATTTTCCTCTTTAGCCAACTTCACCTATTCTGAATCATTTGTTACAAAACCGCAAGCCAAACGTGGGTCTTTTATTATGATGCTAGTTCTCAATGTTAGCATCATGATCTTGCCATAGTTTTCTAATACAGACAGCTATTAAGATTACAATCAGAACCTCAAAGTAAGATCCACATCCCTTCCCCTTTTTCCCCTACCCCCTTCGCCCAAGTAGCCCACAGGGATACAGACCTGTTTCCTTTCCTGTCAAACAATGAGAACAGCTCTGTTACTAAGAGATAGAGAATGTTTTTTGTTAAATTTTTAATATGTTCATAATGGGGGGTGAGGGGAATTAAAACTCTCACCTCTTAATATAAGAAGCCACTCTACAGCATTTGCATAACAGAAGTGATGCCATTACTGATGCTTCTTATGGCACTGCCTCTGTCCCAGGCAAGCATGATATTAACACTAGATGCCGTTGATCCCTTGATGTATGAGGTCCAGCTTTTCTGAACCCATGACAGCCTGCTGGGAATGGCAACTGCTGGTTTTATTAACTTAAAATAAATGAAGGAGACTACTGATGGAATAAGTAGGAATAATTCAGGAAATGTGAATTTCTGTCCTGGAACTGCACTGTTATATTTGATGTGATGCAACGTTCCATAAATCTCACCCTCCCTTTCCCCCAGAAACAGTGACACAGCTATGAGTTGCTTTTAAATGCAAGGTTTCAGTCTGGCAAAGGATCTCTACATACTCGTTTGTCAATTTGCATTTTAGAAACCCTCATGTGGGAGAAACATTTGCAGAGCAGCTCCTGGATATAACATTTTTCCCTCTGCAGCAGTAGCGTATCTAAACTGAAGTTATCTTAATCTGTTTCACTCTGTGATTTGAGTCTGCTTCTTCCCACTTCTCCTGCTGCAGAAGCTGTGGATAGGAACAGCAAAGAGATGAACAAGCAGAGAACCAAAAGAAGAGGTCTAAAAGGAGAAAACAAAAAAAAAAGGAATAAACATAACAGGAAAAAAGACATTTACAAAATTAGCTGAATGATACACAAATCAGAGAATCACAGGAAATTAGGGCTGGAAGGGATCTTAGGAGGTCATTTAGTCCAACCGCCTGCTCAAAGCAGGACCATCCCCAACTATATCATCCCAGCCAAGGCTTTGTCTAGCCAGGTCTTAAATACCTCGAAGGGTGGAGATACCACAACCTCTCTGGGCATCCTGTTCCAGTGCTTTATTAGCCTCCTCATGATAAAGTGTTTCCTAATATCTACCCTAAACTTTTCTTGCTGCAACCTGAGACCACTGCTTCTTGTTCTGTCATTTGCCACCACTGAGAACAGTGCCAATGCCAACAAGCCATTTCTTAATTTGGGAGTATATAACCATCTGATTTGTTCCACTGGCCAATGGATTCCAGTAGTAATAATGAGACCACCACAAACTAAGCATTTAAGAAATGGTACCACTTCACATCCTCATTAATACAACCCCAGGCAGATGGTTTCTGGAAATTGAATCTGAGTTGCTTTTTATGTATCTAATTCAAGAAGATTTGAAAATCTGAAAATTTTGAGATTTCTGTATAAAATATTAGGCAGGCACGGTTCTTTGAGTAGATGTGATATCTTTTATTAGACCAACTGGATAGCTGGAAAAAAGTTCTTAGAAAGCTTTATGGCACAAATCACCCTTTTTCAGGTGTATGGAGTCTCTATGCTTGAAGAAGGGTGATTGCGCCCAAAAGCTTGATAAGAACTTTTTTCCAACTACTCAGTTGCTCTAATAAAAGATATCACATTTACTCAAGGAATCTTGCCTGCTTATGTCCTTTGGTCAACATGGCTGCAACCAAAAACCCAGTGTATATAAAATGTTTGAATGGGAATATTCAAATGAAGGGATGTGTATTTAAATGGAAAAAAACTCCATTGTAATGCGGCTGGAATAGGAAAAAGTTTTCAGGCAAACAATTTGTGTAAGGCCTTTAAACACAATGAATAACTGCAGTTTGTAAAACAAACCTTAAGCCATATTCCATGGAACACCTTATATACCAGTGATGTTCAACATTTTTATCCTGTGGGCTAGATGGGTGGCGCCTAGTCTTGTCCACAGGCTGGATCAACCAGTGGCTGATCCAGCATGCAGGGCGGATGCAATGCAACCTGATCAGGGCATGTGGAGGGCAGCTTGCCCCCAATGCAGCCATGTGGTGCGAGGGATGTGGCCTGGCCTAGAACCAGCTGTACCAGTGAGTGGGTATAGCTCAGCCCTCATCTGGCTGTGGGATGAAGGGGCATGGTTTAGCCCTAATTTGGCTGCACAAGGCCAAGGAGGTGTGGCTTGACCACAACCCAGCCGCTCAGGGCTTGAGAATTTGGCACCAGTGAAGGGGTGTCAATATTAAGTGCCACTGCTTCCTTGCCATCAATTTTTTTGCCCTATGGGAAGCCCGATGGGCTAGGGGCAATGGCCTGACTGGACCTGTGGACTTGAGTTGAGCACCCCTGTTACACGCTCATTAAAATTATGTTAACAAGTATATAGGTTTATTTAGACCCAAAGAGAAGTCCAACAGGTAACTTCAATATTCCAAGTATTATCTGGGGATCTAGAAAAAAAAGGTTCTGTTTTATTTTCTCCAATAATATTACAGTTTACTTGCTTTCAACCGATTTGCAACAAACTGGATTTCCATTATGTAGGTATAGGACCAAAAACACTACTATATGGGAAGAGAGCCAGTGCACCTAATCAGTCTCCACAGTAGTAGTAACTATGAGACTTAGCAAAACAAAGTAATGGGGCCTTCTGACCTTGACTTCCATAAACTCTTTGAAGTACTGTATTATTATGCTAAAGACAAGGCAAAGGGAAAACTACATAGGGCTTGACACAGTACAGTACCCTTGCACTATGAAGGAAGCATGTAATATAGGATTAGCAAGTGGCTTCAGGAGGGCATTGTAAATGCTAACGAAATACTTGTTGTCTGATGCTGCATATCCCCTGGCAGGGTATTAGTTTATGCCACAGACAAGTTGGTAAAATTTAAAGCAAATACCTGTGTGTTTACACTTTCTGTCTAGTCCATTTTGCAACAATACCCTGATGAAAAAAATATAGACAGCAGGAGACAAGATGTCATTAACCACTCAATATGCAGACAAACACTCATAAAGGCAGCTAAAATAATGACTACTACTTTTAAATCAAAATCTGCTTCCCCATTCCAATAGGATTTAAACAGAAGATGTGGGCACAGCTTTTAATTCTTAATTTCTTTCAACATACAAAAGGAAGTGTGATTTAAAAACTGTGTTGAAATTTAACTGCGTCATGGAAGCTAGTTGTCTCTAAAAGGCTCAGCAAGCACCCACATCCTTGAGTGCAGTCAAAAGTCACTTATGAAAGGCTACCCTTGTTGTGGAATTTGAGTTAAAATGCCACCTCCTGGCTGCTGTCAGTTATCTTTGTAGCTCTTGTTTTTAGTTTTTAATTATGTAAGAAATTAGTTGTTCAAGGGTAGAGTTTTTATGACAGACACTATATAAAGCAATGTTTTGTATTACTGTCTGTAGAGCTACTGCGTGGGAACCAGCAATGTCATAAACACTGGCACAAAGGTCTCTCTTATCCTTCTTGCCAAATAATAGTACTTCGGATTAGCACAACAGTGATAAGCTTCAATACAGTCTGTGTATTTATTTACCCCAGGGTTTGGTGTGGACCCCATCTCTAGTAAGAAATATAAATCAGGTTGGTGTTCTAAATTTGGTAAAAGACAGGAGTAGTTGTAATAATCTCCGTCAATTAGATGAAATTCCTCCTCACCCATATGAGCATCACGATCCTCCCAATCTCTTTCAATTACCACATTTCATGGTGTACAATTTGACATGGTGTATAAGTCAACCCCATTTTTCTGATCAAAAAAGTAAGGAGTTTTATATATCTGATGTAGAAGCTGACCTAACTTTTTGCATCAGAAATATGGGGTTGACTTATACCAGCCTCTGCGTGCCCTCACTGTGAGCCTGGGGTGTGGAAACGTGCTGCAGCACCACTTGATATAGTGTATAAGTCCAGGTGGAAATTTAAAAGGTAAATATTTTGCTCCAAACCTCAACTTATACACTGTGACATACAGTATATTAAAAATCCCTCAGCTTTTCCATTGAGTTCTGCAAACCAAAAACTTACGCTGCTTCTTCACTGATGGAAAACTGTGCTGAAAAGCTACATTTTTCATATGATCATTTTCAGTAAATTTCATAGCAGAGAAGCAATAGAAAAAGCAATATTCACAATAAGTAGTTTTTGTTACACCTGCAGCTAAACAACAACCTCACAGCACGATGCACTGCCTCATGAAAAAGTTGTTTGGACAATTAATGCCAACATCTGTGACAGAACAACATTTTTACGATCCAGTGCAGTTACCCTATGAGTGAGAGGCTCAGGACACTGGATGAAAGTTACTAAGATATGTGTGCATCATGGGAGAGGTACTATTTATTTAGGTATATGGAACAAAGAATCTAACAAATTAGATGCATTATTAGATCAATTTGTAAAGTTTCACTGATTTTCTCCAAGTTTTTTATGATCTACATAGCTCTTATGAAAAACTCCCCAGTAGTTTTACTCTAGTGGGCACTTGTGTAAAATTTGTGTAAAGAGGCCCTCCTTGATGATTGTGCATATTGTAATAAAAGTAGGTATGTATCTGCCAAGAAATGTTTCTATGTAGAAACTGGCATAGTGCAGCTTCCTACTTGGTAAACAGCAAGAGGAAGCTCTGAATAAATATTTGTTTTCCCTGTATTTATTTCCTCTATCTTAGGTCCGGTAAGACAAGAGGATGTTTAATGATTGAACAGATTCAGATTTTGTCCTATGTACGCAATTTGGTTCACACATATCAAGGCCCCTGGTCTCAGAGATGTGTTGGGGATTCATTCATCATCATAATGAAACCAGACAGTTTACTTCCCCTTTTCTACCCTCCTCCTGTCACCTGGAGGACAAATTGAAATGACAGAAGTTAGTCATGTAAAAATGACCTGAGAATACTAAGCAACATGCTTTAGTCATCCACCTCTACCTCCACCTAAGATGGTTCATTTAAAAAGAAAACATTTCCTGTCCACTTTGGAGACTAGAAGAGAAGGTCAAGTGTCTACTTAACCAGAAATTAGTAAAAGATCAGAGGACATCTGCTTAACTTGCTAATGAAAAAGCAGAAAGCAACTTGTTGTAATCCCTGGACATTTCCATTATTCATTTTGCTGTACAGCATAGACCTTATTGAAATCTGATCCTAGATAAATATAGTCTTATGTTTAAAATCAATTACCTCATGTTAAATAGCATTTGTCCTGATAGGCAAAAGGAAAATTACTTTCTCACTATACAGCTCAATGACTTCAATAACTGGCTACTTACAGAAGATGTGTGGTATTAAATCAACAATGGAGAACTAATTTATTGTCAGGGCTCCAAACTCCAATCTTTTGGAGCTATAGTAGTCTTAAGCTCTCAACTTACTAGTAAGTGCCCAGTGCTTCCCATTCACTTTTGCACATTGCAATATATAATCCTTCAGTATCCTCAACCTGCAAAGAAAGGCAACTCTGATAGCAGCCAAACAAGAGACTCATTACTAACGTGGGAGAGGAAAGCTAGTGACAAAAGCATCAGTGCTGGTATATATACTTTAAAGGGGTAAGGGATCCTGGTGATAGTTACTGGATAGTCTTAAAGTGACCAGAAATGTTTCTCTTCCCTTACCCCTGAAAATTATCTCTTCAGATTTGGACCTTTGGAGCAGGCAACTCTAAAAGCCACCCCTGACTTTCTGCACCCAACCCCAGATACGTACCAATATAAATGAGAAATACCTCATCTGAAGGCAGTGGAACTGCAACAGCATCAAACTTGTTGAATTAGGCTCTCTGCATCACCCTGACTCTCCAGACACATTGACAAAGCTTCTCCCTCTCCTTCAGCCATGGTGATGAAAAACTTTTCTAAACGGCCCCCCAACTGAGAAACAAAGTAACAAAACTGAATGCAGTTTCAGGAGCGACAGGGGTAATACTAAAGGAAAGATGGGACACTGGGAAGGACAGGGACATGCTGTGTCTTGAGAGAGAGTCTGAAGAGAAGGGGACAGAGAGGTGACTTGATAAGAGTGAGTGTGGAAGATGTGCAAGTGGTAGAAGAACAGTCTCGCCGCATGCAGTTCAAGGATGGGGGGCAGGTAAGAGAAAGAAAGGTCTGGAAATGATGAGAGAGAAAAAATACCACCATTGAAGGCTACAGGGTACAGGCTAAGGCAGGGGTAGGCAACCCCCAGTATAAGTGCCAGAACATGGCATACAGAGGCATTTTGCTTGGCACATGCACCTTGGGATAGATGGTGGGGAAGGAGCCATAACAAGGATTGTGCCCCTCATAGCTCCCCTGTCATCCATCCCAGCACACCAACATTATACAAGTTGAGGTTGTGAGTGGTTTAGCCACTCTGCCCAAAAATATTGCCAACCCCTGAGCTAAGTGGAAAGGACAGACCTCTCAAGAGGACAATACTAGGTGCAATCAGCAGGAAAATGCCCAGGTCTGACTGAGAAATAAGGAACTTCTTAGAGGGAACAGAAAGAGGGATGAAGTGGCAAGAGTCAAGAACAAAGTTACTGCCTAGCACCTTAAGGGAGAAAGTCAGTTTGCTAGGAAGGGGAAGAAAATACCAGGATGAAAGTTACTGTTAACAGCTAGGAAAAAGTTCAAGAGGTTTCATAGACTTCATAGACATTAGGGCTGAAAGGGACCTCATAAGATCATCAGTTCCAGCCCCCTGCCCAAGGGGCAGGAAGTCAGATAGGGTCAAAGGATCCCAGCAAGATAAGCATCCAAAGGTTTCTTAAAAGAATCCAGAGTAGGTGCTTGCATCACGTCTAGGGGGAGTCTGTTCCAGGCCTTGGTGGCTTTGACAGTAAAGAAGTCTTTCCCTACGTCCAGCCTAAAATGGTCTTGCAGGCTTTTGTGACCGTTGGACCTTGTCATCCCTTGGGGTGCTCTGGTGAACAAGCATTCCCTAGATCCTGATGCACACCCCTTATGTACTTATAGGCTGCCACCAAGTCACCCCTGAGCCTGTGCTTCTCCAGGCTGAAGATCCCATAGCCTCTCTTCATAAGGCCTGTTCTCTTGCCCTCTGATCATGCATGTGGCTCTCCTCTGGACTCTTTCAAGCTTCTCCACATCCTTCCTAAATTGTGGAGCCTAGAATTGGATACAATACTCCAGCTGTAGCCTCACCAAGGCAGAGTACAGTGGGAGGATAACATCCGGGGTCTTGCTCGAGATGCATTGGTAGATGCAAGCCAGAGTTTTGTTTGCTTTGCTAGCTGTGGTATTGCATTGGTGGCTCATTTTCAGCTTGTGGTCAGTCATGAGCCCCAAGTCTCTTTTGGTCATGGTGCTAGCGAGTGTAGTACCGCCGAGCCTATAAGTGTGATGTGGGGTCCCCACCCCTGAGGTGGAGCACCTTGCATTTCTCCATATTGAATGCCATCAGGTTTTCATCCACCCACCTTGCAAGCCTATCAAGGTCGGCCTGGATCACCAGCCTATTCTCGAGTGTGGACACTCTTCCTTAAAGTTTGGTGTTGTCAGTGAATTTAGCCAGTCCACTTCTGACACCAGTGTCCCGATCATTTATGAAGACATTAAAGAGTACAGGTCAGAGAACGGAGCCTTGGGGGACCCCACTAGTCACTGAGTGCCATGTTGATTCAGTTCAGATGAGTATTTGTGAAATACCAGATGAGTCTTTGTGAAAGCAAAGACAGACAGAAAAGCAGGGGGGGGGGACAAAACAAAAGAAAACAAGAGAAGGGTACACAGGAAGGTGTAAAAGAGAACAGGGATTAGTTGTCCAGGGGGAGGAGGGAAGGAGAAAGTGGATAAAGAGACTAGAAAAGAAGAGAGGAAAGGAGGGCAAAAGGACAAATAACATGGGAACAGGGAAAGTATTTCTGTGCAGAATCAAAAAGTTAAAAAGATGCATCTCTCACCAGAGTACAAGCTTCTCTGTAACTTCAATACCCTGTTAAAAGGCTGGAAACTACTGTACTAATATTCTGAGAGGAGAACTATCTAGTATTATGCACCATCCCTTAATAGGCAAATAAATAACTCCAGCATCCTAGCCCAAGAACTATCAGTCCTGGTTAAGACTAAACTCTATGCAGTTTCCAATTCCTTTATCAGAATTACCATCTTCACTTGTAGCAGGCTCTGAACAGGAGAACCGTAAAGTCAAAGACTAATGGGCTCACTTATGGTGCAGAAAGAAGTGCAGCTCCCTGCTTCAACTCCGAACACTTTGAAGGAAATGTGCTAAGTTACAACGATCCCCCGTACCAAACAGAAGTTCACTGTTGGATCAAGGGGTAGGGAAATTTAGCTGCTGGCTGGGAGCCTGCAGCTATTTTCCCCTAGCAATGGTCCCTCCTCCCATCCAGGCTGTCCCTGTTTTCAGAAAAGGACTGGGGCAAGGGAGCAGAGGGAGTTCATTCTAGGGGTTCCCCAGTTGGTGCTAGAAGCCGAGGTGGGTGAATTGGAGCCCCCTATCTTGGGAGGGGGGGAACTCTAATTCACCTGCCCCACTGTCCAGCAGGGGCAGAGAAAAACCCCAAACCAAAATCCCTCTGCTCCCTGCCATTTTGAAAACAGCTCAGAGGCTGGCAGGTAGCATAGACACAAGTTACATAAGACACTACATTTTGAAACATCTTCATCTGACCCCTCATGAAACAAGGGTTCAGATTTTTGTCCAACTGGCCATTTTTTAAGTGGTCTGCAACTGTACACTTGTTTGGTCATGGCTATAAACTGTTTTCTGTGGCCAGATTGGGTGAAAATTCTCACTTCTGTCTGCACCCTTAATACTTATCCAAAGTTCAAGGTGTAGAAATGTGTCAATTAAAAAGGAGTAGGGGAAGGAGAACCGGG
>NW_017729026.1:50467240-50473917 GCF_001723915.1 Gavialis gangeticus | reverse complement strand
GTGGGGAAGAGGGATTAAAAAAAACCAAAAAAAACCATATCAGTCTTGCCACAAACTCTCAAAGAGATGGCTTGACTTTTCTTTTTCTTAAATTACCCAGGTTTACACCTTTAAGAGATCATCTAGTCTCAATAGTCCTGTCTTCAGCTCTGTCAGAGTTAAGAAAATACTGCTACAGGACACTGAGACACAGATATTTCTGTCTAGTTGAAATACTGGGAACAAGTCATATTTTTGGTTCCTGGTAGCTCTGCGCAGCACATGTATCCAGTTCAGTATTTGGCAGCTTATGGCCCATGAACTGGATCTGGCCAGCAAAGAGGTCAGATCTGACCCAGTAAGGGAAGCTGGTGGATCACGTCACACACAGCTGCCTGTCCCCTCTGCAGCACCCTTCCTGCTGCTCTGTTGTGCCTGTGCTTATCCTCACTGAAGAAGGGCTGGAGGCTTGAACTCTCTGCAGGGCAGAGATTTGGTCACATAATGGGATTGATGCACAAAATTCTTTCTAGTGGAAGTTCATCTCCTCCACCTGTAAACTACTGGAATTCAAGATTTTCCAAGGGAGACAGGAGAAAAAAGCCACACTTAATCCCCTAGCTACCTGAATCACCCTCACTGCCACAGTATCTAAGACTGTTTACAGACATTAAAAAAATAAAACAAAAACAAAAAAAACCTCCACACATTTTATCAGAAAAGACCATGTGTTAGTTTGACTTGGCTTCACAGTGTCTGCATAGATCGGGTGCTTCAGCAGGGCTTATTGGCGCTTTTATCTACAGCTGATTCAATCAGCTATTAGATAAAAGCACCAAAAAATCTCCATGAAAGCTCACGATCTATATAGACACTGCAGAGCCAAGTCAAACTAACCTTCTGCCTTTTCTGGGCATGAGATGGGCTCAACATGAGAGCATGCTGATCCTAAAGTAAAATAATGTTTTGTTTTTTAATGACTGCAAGCAGTCTAAGTGACGGACAAGTGTCAGTAGAATTTATCATTAAAGACCCGGTGAGGAAGGGAGGAATTAGCAACATATTAAAGATAGGCTAATAAGCTATACAGCAATTAAAGAGTTTACCCAACACCCCAGAAGAAATGTGTAGGTCAGTAGAAGAATTCCAGTCCCATGCCCTAGTGTTATACTTTCTTTCCTCCTCTGGCACCACTTTTAGATTACTGCATGTTTACTGATCAACGCAGTTACTTCATTTAGTCAGTCATAGCATTCTATTATGCTGTTTTCTACACAAAAAAATACAGCCCAAACTAATGTTTACCAGAACCTATTTTCACTATTTTTTCTATATTCCAACCTTAGGTTCACATGAGCATCACTTTTGCTGTCACTTCCACAGTTCTTTTATCTGTGCTCTACATTTACATAATCACAAGCTTCATTAAAACATTTCAGTGATATTTAGATCTAGTTTTCTTATTTACAGTTTCAAAAATGAAAGAGAAGATACTTATTAACAAATTTCTATATGTATACAAGAACAAAATGGATATATTTGGAAAATCAAAGCTATAAAATGCACATCAATTCTTTGATTTGAGTCTGTCTTAAAACACATGCTCAATATTTCTATATAATATATCAAAATATCTGATCAGCTGAGGAAGTCCTGCTATTAGACCAAGGAGTTAGAGTACCTAGGATGAATTCTTGGTTCCGCTACTGAATCATTGTACAACTCTGGACAACTTATTTAACCCCACTGTCACTAAAACTTTAACATGGGTAGAAAAGGCCTGCCTTATTTATCTTTACAATGCTTCCCTGAAGTTTAACTGGCATTTGAAAATGTCTACACCAAATGTAATGTTACTACGAAAGTGTACAGTCCTATATTTATGTTAGCAAGTGAAAGTTTACCATGAAAACAATATTTCACAGAACAATTTACAGAGGCTACCCCCTATAAAAAGGGTCTAGCATTTGGGGATATCCTCCCCTGCACTCATCCCTGCCCAAACCAGCCAATTTTCACCTGTGTACAATAAATACTATTATAAGAAATGCTCCAGGCATTTGTGAGAAAGTGTTACAAACCTACAGACTTTCAAGAATGCCCTCTTCAGTGTGAATGTTTATTTGAGTGCAATCCAAACTAACCATAACTAACTAAAGCATATCAGGACACATACACTCTCTACTGCTAGTGAAACTTTCTGCTTACTTTTACCCCTTTGTGCATACCCAGCCATCTCAGGTGACAAAATAATGTGAAATTGTTATGTCTAAGACAGCTGAGCACCTGCAAAAATAACCTTCCAAAAATATTTATTATTTAGTCCACTCAGCAGCTGGAAAAACAATTACTTACCAAAGACCGTTGATATTTCGTATTACTTAACTGTTGGAAAAGCTACTTGAGAAACATTATTAAAGTTTACCTTGGTTGTTTAAAAATCTCTCTCATATTTGGGACTACTCAGGCACTGGACAAGCCACTTTTTCACACTATTGAGTGGCCATATGTATCTCAAGGTAAAAAGACATACAAAGTGAGATTGTTTTGAATCTGATAATCAATTAAGGGCTTTGGCATAATTCATTTTAAAATTGCTAAAGCAATACTTCTGAGACCAAAGGTCTCAATCCAGCCTAGGATTAAGTCAAGACCACCTCAGAATGAGCTACATGTATAACTAGATCAAATACATAAATCTAGCATTAACGTCAAGTATTCTGCACAGTGCAAATATAGTAACAAGAAATAAAATACAAAATAACAGTAATAAAACCAACCACAGTCAAGTTAGACAAGTTGGTTCCCTTTGCATTTCAAAAATTCATTCTTATTTATATTGTGGTAGCACTTGCTGGGCCATTTAGGACTGAGTTCTCCTTTTGCTGTCCTATGTGTTGTATAGGACAAGCACTAAGGCCAGATTCTCAAGGCACCAAACTCCTATTGATCTGAGTGGGAGCTAAGTGCCTGAATACCACTCAAGAATTAGGGAGTACACGCTAAACAGCCAATGTATGTGTGAGATGTCAAAAGTATAAATCTTTTTACTTAAAATAGTTTTCCCCAGGCAATTCCTTTGCTACCCCACTTGTCCAGGTAGCTTAGCCAATTCACTCTACCACTATCAATGAACTTGACCCCATTCTCCCACCTTGCCCACCCACAGTTATGGAATTTGGCATAACCATCCCACAATGCCTAGTTAAGTATTCAACACTCAAAGTGATGGTCAATGGGATAAGTGGCAAACAGCATACTGCAAAATTGAGGCAAAGCATATTGTAGTGAAATTCACCTGGACCAAAAGTTTCAGCTATCAACACAGAGCAGAAGGATTTTAAGATCTATTCCAGAACAAGCAGACTGAATTGATCCAATTTATTTAATATCAAGTGCTTAAGAGACCAGATGAACTGAACTGGAATTTGTACCTTTTATTACCACCTGACATGGAAGGACTGTTTTTTTCTTAAGGTGTTGGGCACTCTGTCCCCAGGCCAGCAAAGCACATGCTTACTTTTAGTGCATGAGTTGTACTTTATAGGCCTAAATCCCACAATCATTCTCTTTGCCTAGGAAGAGGCCAGTATTGTTCAGGGCCATTTTAAAGGTACGTTGGATTGTGCATCTTAGAGAGAAGTTGTTTTTCCTACACAGGAACAGAGGAAACATGAAGAATTGTAGGGGCTGCCCTTCTCTCTCCTTGCCAGGCCAAGGGATGGATGGGCAGAGTTCACTGTCCAGGGTCAGAGCTACAGTACTAACCCTTTCACAACCACTGAGCAACCAAAACCCATTGCCTATTTGGCAGCAGCTGTGAAAAGGTTAACATAACCTTTTGATAATGCTATAAAGTGTACTCTGCCTTCATGGTCAGGACTGAGCCTTGAATATGTTCTTTTTGTTCTTTTAATTTCTTTTCATTGAATTCTGCCTTTCCAAGATAGGGTGCATTTTATATTTGGGGGCTGAGGCAGGAAAGGAAAAACAATACTTTATTGACAATACTAAAAAAACCAAAACAAATTATAAAACTGAGGGCAACGTAAGCAGGAAGGAGAAGGAATCTGTGTTAATTTAACAACCATTTCAAACTAGGACCTTTTTTGCTAAGTGACCTTAATGCCTATTTGTATGCGATTTCCTGAGAAATCTCTTGGAGTTTATAATTAAAAATGTGTTTTAATTTTTAAACACCAGCAAATCCAGCTTGGAACAGGGTTCTTATTTGTTCATGTGTCATCATCACCATCACTGAGGAATCCAGAAGGCAAAATTCAACCCTTGCTTATAGCTACATGAAATTATATGGGTTGTGTTAATATGATTAGATTAATATGGCCAGATTAGATGATAATATAGACCTTTCTAGTCCTAAAGTCCACAAATCTACAAATTATTTCAAATCAAAGCAAGTAAGTTACTGTCTGCACCACACAGAATCATGCTAGGAAGGGATTTCCAGGGTTATCTAGTCCAACCCCTTGCACAGTTGCAGGATTTGCTACTCCTAAATCATCCCTGTCAATCATTATTGTGCCCTTCTTGAGTCTCCAATGAGACTACAATTTCCTTAGGTATATTTGCACTGGAGGGTTGAACTGCTGCAGTTATGCCAACATAGAATACAATTCAAGATTATTTGCAGTTTTAGGTGTTTCACAAGGTAAGATTCCTTACTGCTCTGTGAGGATGAGGATTTACAAACTAGCTGGGAGTATATACAACTGCAGCAAACAGTTGCTTGGGACTGCAGAGGGGCATCAGCTGCCTAGGACCACTACCCAACTCCAGCTGAACAGACAATGGTTCTTTTTGAACTAAAACTGCACTAGTTCGTCTTTAGTTTGCCATGCCACTGTGAAGGAAGTGGATTAATCTGGGTTCTACTGTACCTATACCACTACAAAATAGAAATATAACCCAATGAGGATGACGCCAAAGCCACACACAAAGGCAAAAACATGCACTGACAAATGGCAAAAACCTGCATGGATTTTCTTTTAATTTCTCTTCAGATTGATGTAGAGATGCTTATATTTTTCTAGAGAGCTTTTTGCAAATGCATCTAGGAGCTATAAAATAAGCTGAAAAAAGAGACTCTGCCCATATTTCCAAGGCATGAGCCCTCTGTATGCACTTTAGACAACATGGCAGCTTGCGATGTTCACTACTACCATTTAACAGACAGTATGTTAAACCATAACATTGTAGGGAGCAATTTTAAAAAACAAATAATTTTACACCGCATGTTCAAAAATACTTACCCAAGACACAGCCCCTGGCAGCTCTTTCCAGGGAAACAAATTGCAGCTTTAAGCAGTTTACTGTCTCATAAACTGGCTGTTGTGGCTCAGCTCCTCTCACAGAAGCAGCACCTACAGATATACCTGAAGAGGAAACACAACCAAAATGCTTTGTGAGCAAATATGTAAATCCACTTAACTCTGTTTACCAAGATAGGTCCAAAAGCAGTTTCAATGGAAGTATATAAAATTTTCCAACTGGCTTAGAAATGCAGCCTCTCTACAGCAATTACTGAAGGACACCAGAGACGCATCTAGAATGGTCTTTACATTTCTTAATTGCACGTAAGAAAATAATATATTAGTGCATCAAATAAGCCAAAACTCAGTAAAGAATCCTTATTTTTTTTCTTTCCTTAGATGGAGGAGATGACGGTTATAAGCTCTTAAACTGAGAGGCAGTTGAAATTCTGTGGCTTATGAATATTTTATTGATTTTTTTGTGAAAGAAAATGTCTGCCTTTTTTCGACTACTTCATAAAGCTGGTCAAAACTTTTAAATGTTAAGCCTTTCAATGAAGAAGTATATTTAAAAAATAGCAAAAAATTTTCACACTTTTTTCAGCCAGCTCTACTTGGATTGTTCTTAAGGAACGTATGATGGAATTCAGGCCTTCACTGGAATCTGTGGCAAAACTCCAGCTGATTTCAGTGGGAACAGAAATTTCTCATCTTAAGCTCATATTCAAACAAATATATATATATATATAAATAAATAAAAGATGAAGATACTAGTACCATTAAAAAACAAGGTTTTCTTGTATGTGTGTTTGCTCATTAAACCGAGGCACAAGCAATTAAATGAATGGGCAAATTAACACAGACCTGTAAGGGCACTGCACTGGGGGAGCTACAGTTGCTTATTTTTTAAACCAATTTTAATCTGCCACTGCAGGTCTGTACTGTTGCTTTCTATTAGATACATTTCCTAGCCTTCCTGCTCTGTACTGAATCCCTTTATTCCACCCACATCCTATCATAACTCATATTGCCTGGACTGTTACTGAGACTACTACCGTCACAATGAGCTGGACAAGGAAGAAACAGTGACACATCTTTTTGCTAGGCTTGTATCAACTCATCCATTGTACACAAGGCTGATATTCTTTAAAAATGTTAAATCCCTTCTAAAAGTAGTTACTGGACCTGACTACGCATGACAGAAGATTAATTTTTGAAAGCTTAACCCTATATAACCCTATATGTTTAACGATTTCTTTGCCTCTGTCTTCCTAAGTAGGGACCAGAACAGCCACCTCCCTGCTGGGCCCCCCTCGGGCCCTGGGGGGAGGCACACTTGGGCCAAGGGTTAGCGAGGAAGTAGTTAGGGAGCTTCTAGAGGGGCTGGACGTATTCAAGTCAGCCGGTCCGGACAATCTCCACCCTAGA
>NW_017729026.1:50464307-50466560 GCF_001723915.1 Gavialis gangeticus | reverse complement strand
GCTAGGGTCTGGAACCAACTTCCAAGAGAAGTGGTGCAGGCACCTACCCTGGGGGTTTTTAAGAAGAGGTTAGATGAACACCTTGCTGGGGTCGTTTGACCCCAGTACTCTTTCCTGCCATGGCAGGGGGTCGGACTAGATGATCTGCTCAGGTCCCTTCCAACCCTAGAAACTATGAAACTATAAAAGTGGTTAGTCACTGCTTTAGAAACTGGGACAGATCATATTTTCCCAGTCAACTCTTGAAAGGGAAAGTTGATGTTCTGGTCTTGGAAAGTATTATCTGACTGCAAGTTATGAAGACCTAGAAGTTTTTACTAAGATTAATTATTCCGTCAACTGAATCAAAGCAAAGGCTTGTATTTATTTAGCCATGGGGCAGGCAATTATTTCAGGTGGAGGGGCCACTTACTGAGTTTTGGCAAGCCATCAAGGGCCACATGACAGGCATCCAGGGGCAGATAAATAAATTTTCTAAATTTTTTATGGGCTCTGCAGGCCAGACAGAATGGCCTGGTGGGCCACATTTTGCCCACTCCTGATTTAGCCATATGAAAATAATGGATTATTAAAGATGCAGGTAAATTTAAAATGCTGCAGAGAATAAATTCTTATCTAGTCTATCAGGAGCCACAAAGATGAAGTTTACTAAAAGACCCTCCTGATGGCCTGGATTCCCCCAACACGAGTCAGATTCTGAAAAACGTTAGTAGTGGAACACTGATGGTATGAAGAAAACTTTAAATTCCAAGTGTTCCCGCTTAACTGATAGTTTTGGAAGAAATAAAACCACTACCTCAAGTTTTGGCCACACAGATTGAGATCCATTTTGTACTAGTCAATGAAGTTTTTTCTGCCTCTCTCTCTCATTTCAGGGTAGACAGCAAGCTGCTGACACCTCACACTAAAGTTGTTCACACTGCAGAAAGTGTTTACCACTCACAACTGATGCTCAAAATTAATTTGCAGCAGCAGCAGCAGCAGCAGCATCACCAGCAGCAAAGCTTTGACAAACTGTCATGTGTTGACACAGTCATAAATTGTTGGTTAAAAAAAGTAACACTTTTTCTCTCTTCTGTCACCTCATACTTAAGACAAGGGATGGTAGAATTATGCAAAGTTTGAGGGTTTGTAAGCTTCACAAAACAAGTTGGGTTGTGAAATTTATTTCCCCATCAGTTAAACCCATGCTTTATTTTCATGAAGATTCAATTTTTAAAAATCCATTACTATCAACCAAGGAGTGTGATGTAAAGAGTGGAGAAAGTTATCAAAAATAACTGCATGACACTTTCTTTTCTCTCTGGGAATGTTAAGATCTGACCAGTGAAAAAGACTGTATATTAACTATTCATGGCCATGGAAACCACCCACCCATTTACTTTAAAAGGGAAAATAAGGGTTTTTATTGTTTCCAGCTGGTACATGATGTTATCTCGAGTGAACATTTTTTCATAACTAGATTCTTTCTAGATGGCTCTATATGGGGAAAAAAAAAAGCTCTACGACATTCATCAGATAAGGTCTAAATTGATCCCTCTGAACTTAAGATAGTAACTGTTAGTCAGAATCTAGTGCACTGTGGGAGACTATAAAGAAATTCATCTTGCAATGAGCAGGACAAATAATCCATCTTGTTCACCCATTGGGTTTAGTAATGGAAACCTCTGTGCTTCTCACTGAAACGAGCATTTCAGCATGTAAGCTATTTGTTAAGTTTCTTCTAGCTCCAAACTAAACTGGAATATATTAAGCCAAAGAAATGGTGCCAGGAAGAACAGAAAGATGGGAAATAATAGACCTTGACCAGATCTATCCATGTCTAAATTCCCACAGTGCAGGCCCAACCACATAGAAGGAGCACCAATACCATGACCAACCATACCCATCAGATATTCAGACTTCTCATGAAACTCAAACTCTAAGCATAGGTGACAAAACCAAAATGATAAAAAGCATATCATCCCACAAAGCATGCAATAGTTAAGTATTTTTAATGCAACCAACATACTTCAATCTTATTCTTATTAACAGGTAGCTTCCATCATGGAGTCATAAAGAAGCAGGGTTGGAAGGGACCTAGATGGAATCATCTAGTCCAATCCCCTGCTTGAGGCAGAATCACTGCTATCCAAACCATGCCCTACAACCTCGAACCTAAAACTGTTAAACCCGACACAAGATCCTAATCCACCACAGGTAAAGCAGGGGGACCACAGCAGCTGGAGTACTGCGTCCAGTTTTGGGCTCCAG
>NW_017729026.1:50445390-50459307 GCF_001723915.1 Gavialis gangeticus | reverse complement strand
CCTAATCCACCACAGGTAAAGCAGGGGGACCACAGCAGCTGGAGTACTGCGTCCAGTTTTGGGCTCCAGAGTTCAAAAAGGATGTGGAGAAGCTTGAGAGAGTCCAGAGAAGAGCCACGTGCATGATCAGAGGTCAGGAAAACAGACCTTACGATGACAGGCTGAGAGCTATGGGGCTCTTTAGCCTGGAAAAGCGCAGCGTCAGGGGCAATCTGATGGCCACCTATAAGTTTATCAGGGGTGACCACCAGTACCAGAACTTTTGTTCACCGGAGTGCCCCAAGGGATGACAAGGTCAAACGGCCATAAACTACTGCCAGACTGTTTCAGGCTGGACATAAGGAAGAATTTCTTTACTGTTCAAGTCCCCAAGGTCTGGAACAGCCTGCCATCGGAGGTGGTTCAAGCACCTACATTGAACTCCTTTCATGAGTAAATTGGATGCTTATCTCACTGGGATCCTATGACCTCAACTGACTTCCTGCCCTTGGGGCAGGGGGCTGGACTCGATGAACTTCTGAGGTCCCTTCCAGTCCTAATGTCTACGAAGACTCTGAAGTCTTGCTTCTGCAAAGGTTAAAAGTACACTCAGGAGATCCCAAAAAGAGTGGCCACACACTACAAGTTCATCATAAAGAAAGTGAAAATAGAATCATAGAAATTAAAGGCTAGAAGGGACCTCAAAAGATCATCAAGTCCAACCCCACTGCTCTGGCAGGAATACTGCTGAGATCAAATGACCCCATCAAGGTGTTTGTCCAGTCTCCTTTTGAAGACTTCCAAGGTTGGGGACTGCACTGCCTCCTTGGGAAGTCTATTCCAGATTCTGGTCACCCTTACTGTAAAGAAGTTCTTCCTTGCAGCCAAGCTGAAATCATCCTCTAACAGTTTATGGCCATTGCTCCTTGTCCTCCCCTGGGGCACCCTACTGATAAGTTTTTCCTCCCAGTTCCCAGTATTCACTCCTTACAAACTTATGGATGGCTACCAAATTCCCCCTCAGTCTTCTCTTCCCCAGACTGAATAGTCTCAGATCCCTTAGTCTTTCCTCGTAAGGTTTGTCCTCCAGGCTCTTAATCATTCTTGTGGCCCTTCTCTGGACCCTTCCAAGATTCTCCACATCTTTTTTTGAGGTGTGGCACCCAGAACTGGACACAGTACTCCAGCTGGCATCTCACCAGTGCCGAGTAGAGAGGAAGTACAATTTCCTTAGCCCTGCTCATGACACATTGGCTAATGCAATGCATCCCAGTATACTATTAGATCTGTTGACTACAGCGTCGCGCTGGTGGCTTATGTTCATCCTGTGATCAACCATAACCCTGAGGTTCATTTCAGCCATCATGCTGGCCAGGACACCTGCTCCTAACCTACGTTCATGTCGCTGGTTACTTCTCGCCAGATGAAGCACTCTACATTTATCCTTATTGAACTGCATCTGGTTCCACTCTGCCCACCTTTCCAGCTTGTCCAAGTCTGCTTGGATCTGCATCCTATCCTCTACCATGATCACTTTTCTCTACAACTTAGTAGACTTCATTAATGTAGATGGAAACGTTTTGGAACTCAGGTGCTCAGATATCTTCTGTTGTAGTAAATAACCATTTGGAAATATTGTGGGGAGAGAAATTTAATTTACAAGGTTAAAATTTCACACACTGTGCTAGAAACACAAAAACAGCTTTCGATCTCTTTAAGTGGTTAACAGAGGTAACTGCACATTTCTGACTGAGCCCCTTGCTCAATCTTTGGCTAGACTGGTGCAGCACCAGCCTGCACAAAATTTCTACAAAGGCTGATACATGGATTCTTGAATCAAAGGACTCCTTCTAATAAAATATTAAATTAAATGAGATTTCTAATGGCCCATTAACTCTGTCAAATTGCATGTGTTTTTCTCTGTAACTGTGTTCTTTTAAAAATGTGAACCTTAAACCAATATCACATTTTCCTTCTGAAAACTGAAATAGAAGCCTTACTTTTTGGGAGCCAGATTTCATTCAAGCTATGCAGTTAACATCAGTATTTTTTAACTCTACGCAGGCATAAAATTGGTCAGTATATACCAAGTCACTTCCACTCGCAGACCAATTGCATATGCCCATGGACAGAATTTATTCACCATCCGAGATCTTTTTTCTGACAAATGAAAATTGATTACTTTTCTAAATCTAATGGAAACAGAGACACTGAGGCTACTACTTAGCATTACATATTTACGTCATGCAGGCAAGATGGACATTAACTGTGCTGCTGGGTGAAATGATATCATCCATGCTCAATTAGTTTAGATTGCTTCTCTAAATACACAGCAATCAAATGAAAGAGAGAGAAAGAAATAACCCAGAAACTAGGAAAAAAACCCCAATTTATAAATACTCTGAGTGATTCACATGAATACATTCTGCCACTGGACCCCACCCAGCACGCCTTGAGACTTCAGTAGAAGATCAATTCTATATTAATGAAGTGTAATGTATTAATCAGGCTATTACAGTGGTTTGCTGTAACTTCCTTCTGTTTTACTCAGACTGTACGTAAACTCAAATTTTCATTTTACTACAAGAAAACTAATGCAATCTAGATTGTTACACTGAAATAATCTGAATTATCCAAATGATCAGCTCCAAACTCCCTCAAAGCTTTTGTTCCTACATAGAAGCTTGGAGGAAGGGACTTCACCAGCTTCAATTCCTAGAGTTTCCTTGGAATTTGTATTTTGGGGTCTCCCCATAAAAAAGGCCTAGCACATGCCCAACAAAAAAAGGAATAGAGTTAGAGCTGACAGAAAAAAGAGGGACTTTTTATATACGTCCTGTGGGGGGGTGGGGGTGGAAATCTCATTAATCATTTTGAAAATTCAAGATTGTTTCAACCCCAGCTCCATCAGCAAGTACTAAGGGATTTGCTGGATGAAAGAAGCATTCAAGCAGAGGTTCACCGCCGCACTACTGCTTGCTTCTCCCAATTGTACATCTTCACGAGAATTCGAGAATTATTATTTCTGCAGGAGATACCCATCATTGAATTTGTGAGGTAGTAAGTGATTGCTGATTGTGGGGAGGGAATAAGTTCAATGGTGTATAGGTGAAGAATTAAAGTGGAGAACAAATGAGTTCCTCGGGACTCTCTATACTATAAGCTGTACTGATGTGCCATCCAAGGTTTTGGGGGGCAGAGGGAGGTACAATGTGGTAGAAGCTGGGTTGAGCCCAAATTTTCACATCCTCCCAGCCAGTACAGCCTTAATTTCAACAAACCATGGAGCCACAAGCACGCCACAAAAATACATTCACAACACTCCAGTTCTTCAAAGCAAAGTGGAACATTTGAATCTTATTCTGCCTTCCTTATGACATCCATATGACTAAGGTGAAAACACTAAGTACAATGTACTGTGAAACATACAGCGTGGTCACTGCCTGGATTTGATGTACTTTGTGAAAGATAAATGCCTCCAGCTGGAAAAAAAATGAGTGGCTCTTCAACACTATTATATTCCCTGAACATCAGAGTTCCAACCAAGAGGAAATAGTGTTCTGCTGCACCCAGACACCGCTGAACTGGTAGGTTTTATTAGCCTCTCCTCTCATAAGACAAGTGATGTCAGTGGCTAAATAGAACATGGGTAATTTTCCTGCTTACACTGTACATTTGTCTTCATATTACTTGAAAGGTCACAATTTCAGATCTGTTATCTTTGAGATATTCCACCCACCAGCAAATAGGGGAATGATTCTTTTCAACATTCTGATAGAGCCACCCTGTATCATTTGAGGGAGGACTTTAAAAAAAAAATTTCCAAATGAGTGGAGTCTTAAACAAAGCAAAGTTTGCCACACGTTCTTCATTTCTTTAGCTTTAAAAAGGGACTTGAATTAGATGTTTAATTCACCCATATTTGAAGGTAAACTGTTGGCAGGAGTGGACCCCTGCCACCTGCCTGATACCAAAGAAGCATTTTTCTACCAAAAAAAGCCCTGGGAAGAGAAAGCAAAGGAAGGAAGAGGGTGCTGAGAACCAGATTCTGGTTCAAGTTTCTGTTTACCACAGTTTGGATTTAAAGCCCTGTAAAGCTGAAGGAACTAAGGGGGCCAGATTCTATTCCAACTATCAGGTGTGTAAGCCAAGTTGGGTGCCTAAGTGCAAAATTATTCCACACTGTTCAAGTCCCAGAAGATCCATTAATGCATCTATTTTGTAACAGAGACCTAAGCCACATATAGGTGTTACATTTCAGAGAGGACCGCAGCTCTCAGTAGAAACCATGAGTATACAAGTATTCACAGTTTCCCTTAGAGCAAAAATAGCAGTTTTGAGAGAAAAATACCCATCTACAACCCAGTAGATGTCACACTGGGGAAGGTTTCTTCTGGACTCAAGCAGGTTGGAATAGGATTATATTTAGCCACCTAATTCCACGTACATACCTAATAGGTGGATTAGAATCTGGCCCTTAGCTCCTTCAGTTTTACAGGGATTGAAGTCCAAGCTGTGCTAAAGGAAAACTGAACCAGAATCAGTTTTTCAGCATTTTTCCCTTCCTTGCTTTCTCTTCCCATGACTTGTTTTTTTTTTAAAACAAAAAAGTTAGCCCAAAGTGGTTTTCAAAGTCTATACTCCACTGAAAAGCCAACAATTGAATTTTCACTTTGTATAGGTTTGATCAAGACACCAGATAAACTACTTCCATGTTCGTGGATGTAATACAGGAACTGAAAGCTTGGATCACACCAAAAAAGTCCATCTGCTCTAGCATAATCTGTCTTATGCTACAGCACTGGGTAGGTGCTTGAGAGAAGAAAAGTACAAGAACTCCACAATAGGTAGATTTGGAATAATCTGGTCATCTATGCACATACTCTCTAGGTTTCCTTCTAGTCTACTGTAGAGATTGGCTTAACCTGTGCAGTATAATGTTTAATAGATACTCCAAAACTTTGTATGCGTTACTAGATGGCATTGATCAACGGTTCTCAACCTTTTTAAACTCAAGGCACCCCTTGGAAAATGGTACCTTTAGTTTTTTTTTGTTTGTTTGTTTGTTTTGTTTTTTTGACTATGGGAAAACAAGAGAACTGTTTTCTGTTGCAAGGAAATTCAAAAGACCACAGCAAGTCAGGACTTGTGGCACAGGACTTGTGTAACCTTTTATTACACCAACTAAAGACATTTTTTTTGCAAAAATCTACTTGGTCTAATAAAAGATAACACCTCTGTCACAAGTCCTGATTGCTTTTTCCTGCAGAACAATACAGCTACAACCTGGATACCTGACACAGCAAGTCAGAATATTTTTAACGCTATGGATTCCTATTTGAAATCTCTGGGTTTATTTTGTGAATCATTTTTTGCAAATCTAACAGTGCTGACATTGTATGGCACCCCCAGGCATACCTGAAAGGATCTCAAGGTACCTTTCAATCCCCTCTGAGAATCACTGGTATCGATGTAAGGGCAATAAGTACACATAATACAAAAATATTTATATTTATCATATTACTATGATGTGGGATACTTTAATAAATAAAGATAGTATTTCTCTTCCCTACTGACCCACAAAATCTGCCTGGTCACTGTTTCAACTTGTGCCTATAGCAGTGTTCAAACCTTAATTTAAAATTCTCCAGCTCCAGGAAAGAGTTGAGTTGCAAATCTGTCATATAAAGATGCATCAAAATACCTCTTTTGTTAAGCAATGGTGTACAAGAGCATCAAATCCTAAGTACCTTTCATTAATAGAAAGACAATGGCAACCTGAAGAAAAGGAGGAGGGCCACCTGTTCGGTGAGAGGACAGCAGGCCAGGCCCTGTGAAGAGAGACTGAGGAACCTGAACCTATTCAGCCTCAGCAAGAGGAGGCTGAGGGGGGACCTGGTGGCTGCCTACAAACTCATCGGGGACAGCAACAGCAAATAGGAAGAGTCCTATTCTCTCCAGCACTACCTGGGGTGATGAGGAACAATGGTAATAAGCTGGTGGAGAATAGGTTTAGGTTGGAGATCAGGAGGCAATATTTTACAGTCAGGGTGGCCAGAATCTGGAACCAACTTCCTAGGGAAGTGGTCCTCGCCCCTACCTTGGGCAAATTAAAAAAGAGGTTAGATGATCACTTATCTGGGGTCTTGTGAACCCAGCATTCATTCCTGCCTGTGGCAGGGGGTCAGGCTAGATGACCTGATCAGGTCCCTCCTGACCCTACTATGAAACTATGAAATTCAAAGTCTGAGGAAAAACAGCAAGTAAATTAAGAAAAGCTAATACCACAGAATGGAAAATAACCCCATTAACTGGGATCAACCTTTCTGCAATTATGAAAAACATACAACTGAGGTACAACCATGACACTTAGGCCTCCTCTGCACATTACAGGTGTTGAGCAATTAACTGGTTTGCATTGTATCACACCATAAAAGCTCCAGCCAGCTCTGAAGTTAGACCTCAAAAATATGTACTAACTTTAGAGCTAGTTGCTACTTAACTTTAGTTTGCACATGTAGCAGGGCTTCCTCTGCTGCTGGGAGCCCCATCTATAATGTTTAACAGATACTCCAAAACTATGTATGCATTATTTACTGTATGGCAAAGATCAGTGGTTTTCAACCTTTTTTCATTTGTGGACCCCTAAACATTTTGAATGGAGGTATGGATCCCTTTGAATTGTAAGTGTGGGTATTCACATACTTTCAATTGATCATACTCAACTTTTGCGGACCACTTAAAGAGGGGCCCGTGTACCACAGGTTGAAAGCCAATGGCATAGATTAATGGTTCTTAACCTTTTTAAAACTCAAGGTATCCCCCAGATTAGAGGCACCCGTTGGAAAATGGTAGTTTTTAATTTTGTAACCACAGGGGTGCACAATGCCCAGTAAAATCCAGGAGATCATAGTAGTCACAATCCCTAGGGTTTGGGGGTGCAAAGCCCCCGGGGCCAGAGGTATGCTGCAATCCTTTGGCCCGGGGGTTTCCTTGCACCCCTGGGGGTAGGGGGAGATCACCGCAGTGGGGATCCTCCAGCCCACAATTGCGTGGGGCACTGCTGTTGCGTGGGGCACTGCTGTGGCTGGGAGCCTTTCAACTGGGATGTATGGGGCTCCTAGATGTGGGAGCTTGCTTCTTGCACACGTGGCATGCCAGGAAGCGCAATTGTGTGAATTGTGCATTAGATCCCATTGCACTTTTACATGCAAATGTAGAGAGGGCCTTACCTGGGCATACTCCTTTAGCAATACAAGACTAGCAAAACCACCACAATGTTAAACCTGTTCAATTAAGATCAAATTTACAGCTATTCAGTTTATTTATATTGCTCCAGGAGCACACACAGGTAGCAGTTAACACTGTGATAGCTGATGCATGCTTCCAAGCAGCAACACCCACTCCTGTTTTGAAGCAGTTAAAAGGAAAAAAAAAATGTGCTGCAGAAACAATATGAGGTTGATTGAGTATTTAGGCTGTTCAGAGCTTTTCTGTACATTGTCTCCAGACAACCAACCACTGGTTGCTGGTATCCTAAACTTTATGGTTAAACATCTGCAAGGTTGTCAGCTACTTGGTGATCTGTACACCTTTTCTGACTCTTTTAGGGATAATATTTAAGCCAGATAATTTTTGTCAGCTTATGCATTGAAATGCTCTTTGCTGCTTTGACTGGAATTGACTTGCCTCCAGGTCAATTCCAAGCCAAAATGAAAGAATCAGTTCCAGGTCTTTCAGGGAACTGTCCCACCCATCACATCTACTGAAACACAGGACCATTACTAGAAGTGCCAACACGTATGTTCTATTAGCTCAACCCTTTCATAACCCTTCATGCTTTTCTGGTAGTCTAAATTGCAGCAATGCAGGTACCAGTCAAGCAAGAATTAATATCGTAAGAACCACCACTTAGCGGCATCTAGCTTCAGTGGCTTTAATGCAACACAAAGTGGAATGTACCCCCTCACTGTTTTGTTTGTTTCAATTTTTGGAGCCAACTCTGCAGATTTGCATAGAAAACTCTACTGAGAACCTAATAAAGAAATTCCTAATAGTCAAGAATTATGGCATGTAAAATGTCAGATCTATTCAACAACATAACTTCTTGCACTGGCAATTACAAAGCATGGAAAAGTTGTCTGGTTGTAGGTGGAGATCTCGCATAGCATGAAGGGATGCAAAGCCAGGATGCTCCATTCCCTAATTAATCCATTCCCCACCTCTCTCATACACTCTCTCACCATCTGGAATGCATTGGTTTAGATTTTATTCAGGCCTGGTTTAAAGACATTCATTTTCAGCTGTCAGAAAAACCTGCTGGAACGCCTTCCTCATTACACATTGCAAAAATGATTAGCTACCTTACAAGGCATTTCCCTTTGGGAACTGGAAGGGGTGAAGAAAGGGGATGCACAGTGACAGTTTGTGGTTTCTAATGTAGCAATGAAAAAATAAATAAAGAAGAGGAATACAGGATCTAATGTGTTTACATTTGTCAAAACAAGTTTCCTGGAGACAGTGAGGTTGTGTGTTGCTGAGCTGTCAGTTCCAATAGTATGAGGCAGCAGTTTGTAGTGTAAGGTCATTGACTGACCTACTTTCTCACAGAACAGAATTCATTTGCTAGTTCCGTACACAAACCTTTTTTTTTTTTTTTTTTTTTTTTTTTAAAGGGCCACTCAAACCCACAAAAAGCCTCTAACAGCCTTTTTAATCAACTCAGAGGTTTGTTTGATGCCAAGTGAGGATAAGATACTACATTACCCTGGCTCAGGGCTCACTTCCTCAGTCAGTTTATTCTTTCAGAAAAATCCAAACAGATTTTTTTTAAATGAGGTCATGTTGCAAATGCTTCTCTCCCTCCCCACAGTTTAAACTCTTACACTATACCAATCCCAATCCCAGCCTCAAATCCTTTACAGACATAAAGATGATAGCACTTCAATATGCAGCTCTTCTCCCAAGTTGTTCTTGAAATAGCTGCCTGCCACAACAGCAGTCGTCTCTAAATAGACAGAAGCATGAAATGGGAGATTTACAGGATTAAGGCACCCTGCTATTAATAGAAAACAAAATGTGTAGGCTAAACATACACCTGCTTAAATCATTCTAAGTACCGACTGATCTAATCACACACTAAGGAGTGCTATACAGCAGTCTTGTGCACCTTGAGAGAGGGCAGTAGTGGGAGAGAAGTGAATGCAATACCTTATGGTAGGGCTCTTCTTTCACAAGCAAATGCTACATAGTTGCTGCCCTAATTGCATGGCTACATACAGGTAGACTGACAATCTACTTTTAAGTAGGAACCTAGGTATGAAAGGGACCTCCTGGGCCATCAAGTTCAATGTCTGCATTAGTAGGCAACTGTTTGTCCAAAGGGATCCAATGAAATCTCTCTCTCCATTAAAAAGCATATTTTCTGAAACGAGGTCATGGTTGCAAATGCTTCTCTCCCTCCCCCCAGATTAAACTCTTACATTATAGCAATCCCAATCTCATACCCTTTATAGCCCCAATGTTTGGTTTCAAATAAAAAAAAGCACTCAAAAGCCACTATGATTTGGAAATGTTAAGAAAAACATTTGAGATGGTAGCTAGTTTGCACTGTGGAAAAGAATACTTAAAAAAATTTTGGGAGGATGGCAGGAACATCGGACAAAGAAGTTATTAGCATTCCTATGACAGTGGGAGAGGTAAGTAATTAATAGTTACTGTTTCTGAGAGAAAATTGCTTGTACTGTGAAAAGCAAGCCTGATGGCTGATGTGATACATGTAGTAATCTTCTCCATTTTGGGTGGATGGAGTGCTGCCTAGCATATCCTTTACCATGAGGGATTTTAGTTCTTTTGGGACTGCTTCAAAGACTTTACATAAAACAGCATGTGGGAAGGAAAGAGCAAACAGGAGACACCAAAGAAATGTCAAAGAGCGTACCTAGAATTATAATGAGAACATGGTCCACAAAACCTGGGAAAGGAGGTAGGGTGAGAGCTGTTGCACCCCCACATACAAAGCCATCATAGGGTCTGTTTTCATCCCTTGGGTTTCCTTTAGATGAAGTGCATTAAGGGACTGTGCAGGCACCACTTTTATAATGCAGAAGGTCGACCAAACAATCTTTCTTCAGTATTAATAAGAAATATTTTCTTATTCCTGAACAGGCCACTGTGGCACAGGTGGGTATCTTGATCTCTGTACTAGGGGTGCACCAATAAAGATTTTTTTGGTCGATACCGATAGCCAATGATTAACTAACCATATTGGCCAATGGCGATCCGATAACCATAAATTTAGTAACAGGGCAAGGCATTTTAAACTTGGGACATAAATAAAGCTTCTTTTTGTTTGTTTTGCATTTATAAAACACATACACGTGCCTCCTTCCTTTGATGAGGAAGGGGGTGACTGCTGCATTCCCATGTACGTTGCCCCCTCACCCACAGCTCCTACCTGCAACCCTGCTCCCCATGCAGCTGTCCTGGGCGGGGCTGACCCTCGCATGGACAGTGGCACCAGGTCCCATGCAACTGAGCTCCCAAAACTTCCAGGGAGAAGCCAATTTTGCAAAGACGCCTGGGCTGGCAGAGTGGAATACCCCTCATGCGGTGCCTTACCCTGTCCGTGCACAGCCCAATGTCTCTGTGGCAGCCCCGACGTTCAGGTTGCTGCTGCATGCGTGGTGTTGCCATGGCAGTGGCAGCAGCAGGAGCTGGTAATGGTCCCTTTGATGCTGAATGCAGCACCCTGTCACTGCTCCCCGGTATCCCCTCCTCCCACAGCTCACTGGAACCTGTAGTCTGCCACGGGCTTGGGAAGGCAGTGGACTGGACTATGCTCACCAGGGCACTCCAGGCACTCAGCCATAATTATCAGCTACAAGAACCAAAAAAAGACTATAGCCAATAACCTAATTTCTCCTTTTATCAGTGCTGATCTGATAGCCAACTGATATATCAATGCACCCTTACTTTGTACTTTTAAAATCAATGTGGAGCTGCAAGCTTCTTTAAACAACTTTGTACAACTTTCCAATAAAACGCATGTTTACCTCAAAGAAAAGTAGACCTAAGAGAGGAATAGACTCACACACTTAAGGAATAGGAAGTGCCAAACCATTAAATAAAGCCATTTAAACCTCTTTTTCTCTCTCATTTCTCAATCTCTCTCAACAATCAGTCAATTTGGGGAATAATTGCTGTTATGCAAATCTTTGCACTACTTCAACTAAAAAGTACCTAAAACGAGGGAAATTTTACTTTAGCTTGCACCTACAATTTGGCTGGGTATTTTATATAAAATAACTCAGATTATAGCTAATTAAGTTTTGCTGCATAAAGGGTTTAACTGCTTGCTCTTAGGATTATCAACAACCACTCACAAGTGGAAAAGCTGTGAATTAATTATGCAAGTCATGTGTGTGTGTGACATTAAAATCTTAATATTCTGTCACATTACTGCATAGTATGCACACACAATAGTTGACTGACCTTGTTTAGAACATTTTAGAGCCTTTTGGTAATTTTACTGTTGCCATTTTTCTAACTTCCATCTCAGGAGGAAGATAAAGGTTGTAACTTGCAAAAATGCTACAACCTCTAAGGGAGACATATATAGGTTTTCTGTAAAACAACACATTTCTCAAAATCCTCTATCTTGGTACTATCAAGAGCTAGAAGTATGTGCTATGATAGTTTATGCCCAGTACAAAACTTAGATTCTTTTGTTTTCAGTTATACAAGCCTTTCCAGCACACCCTTATCAGAATTTAAAACCACCATGATTATTCCCTGTCCATTAGTCATGACAGTGGGAGCCAACCTTCTTGGCACCTATGCCACAACTTAGCCCCAGTTTCTCCGTAAGCACCACTTCAATCCCTTTCCCCTGCCCAACCCACTACTCTGCTTTCTGTTCCTGGCCCTGTCAGCCACTGTACTACCAATGGCAATCTGCTACATCACCCGCAGAGGCTGCCCGTGCCACTTGTGGCATGCTGGCCACCTGTGAGCTACATGTCTGTGGGAAAGACAGATTCCAAGTTTTAAAAGGAGAGGACTTTTCTTCAGCAGATCTTTTGATTAATCAGTTTTCAAAATGGCAGCTATCAGGGGTAGTTTTGGCAGAAAATAATTAGCAGGCAGAGTGCAAGTGAAGCGGTCAATGGAAGAAATTAATTTATTGTGCGATTCTGCAATGCATGAAATAGAAATCAACAGCCTACATGAGGTGTATCTATTGATTCATACCACGTAAGTGGTGGCGATATCCTTATGATAAATTGTATTTTCCATGCATGTTTGACAGCCTCCCGTGCCTTGCTCCTGTTTATCCATCTCTACCAGGATTTAGCCTGACATTCTAGATTTTTGAGCAGCTTGTGACAGTTGCCATTTGAAACAAGTAAATTAGGCTGCACGCTCTCTGGGCAGGGTCTGTCATTATATATTTATACAGCATATAGCACAATGGGGCTCTGACCTAGTTGGCTTCTGGGCACTGCTGTAACATAAATGATAACAACATAACTGTCAGAGAAATGCTTCTCTCTCTTTCCCAAGAACTAAATTTGTTCTGCAATTCCAGAAGGGCAAATATTCAGACTTGGAACAATGATAGGCTTTAGGTCCAACACCTTATGACCTATCGGAGCTTGAAACAGGAAAGCTACAAAAGCTTTCTACATTTCTGTCTACATTTGAGAATCAGAAAGCTCCCTCTTCTGCTCATCTAAACTTATAGCCCTGGTATATCCAGATACACATTGCATTTAAATTTGAAACACTTCCCAGATACATTTAGGTAAATGTATTTTAGATATATTTTAGGAAGTGCTAACAGTTAATCAGCTCAGTTTGATTATATCATAATTGCCAACTGCAGGTTCCTGAATTATTCTTTGTTTCTGTTTTTAATGGACAGCTGCAGAATGCATCTGATCCAAGAGAAATGCTCGTGTCCCTTTGTTTTTTCTCCTACCAAGCCATAAGCAATTAGATTTCTGACACCAAAGGAATCATCAGATGCATAAAGAACAGCACCAAAAAAATTTAGAACCCTAAAACTTTTTAAAGTCCCCCCCCCCATAAAATATATTATACTGACAATACATGATAATAAGCTGTAAGATTTTTATAGGCACTTATTTCAGATGACCTGCATAATTCACACACATTTGTCACTTGAAATTCTAAACTCATGACAATAAAACACTTTTACAAGCCCATATGATCATGCGCATGCTTTCTTTTACTTTATGTATACAAGCACCTAGAGTTTAGGATCAACACTTTTTAGTAACTCAACTTAAATAAAAAACCAGCTTGATATTCACTCCAATATGCTGACTGATCTCAACCCTAGTATGATTTTTAAAAATCTGCAATCTTCCTTCCCAATGAACATTACCCAACATTCTTCAATCCTGAAGCCAAGTCTTCTGCTATGCCCAGAAGATTTAGAGGCAGTCCCTTATAAATTCATAAGCACATACCTAGAGCTTAGCCAAAGCATGGATTTGAAGTTTAGGAGGGTTTCCCCTCTTAGGAGGCCAAGACACCAGCTTCCCCATATGTGACTGTATGAAAGAAAGATGAGATTAACACCTATGGTGAAACAGAGTAGTACAGAAAGTTTTAAACCAAAAATACCAGAAAAGACCTGCTTTGTTTTTCTGACATGTACCACAGGAACATGTGTGATCATCAGAAGGAATTACAGTTGATTTTAATTTACACTATATATTATTTGGGGGAGAGGAAAGGAAGGGAGAGGGGAGGATGAGAAAGAATTGAGTAATGGAACTCAGAGCAAAGCAAAAAAAAGCAGGAATACTTTAAACAGAAAAGGTGCAGCAGTATTACTAACCAGGGAAAGAGATTTAAGATTTAATGCACAAACATGGTAAAATCTCCTTGACAATGTGTAACAGTAAG
>NW_017729026.1:50426245-50440390 GCF_001723915.1 Gavialis gangeticus | reverse complement strand
ACAAACATGGTAAAATCTCCTTGACAATGTGTAACAGTAAGCAAAATGGGGGAGGGGGAGGATAGTGCTGAATAGCACTGAATATGAAAATGACTGGAGGAACACAAGATAAGTCACTGGAGGTCATGTCATTCCCAAGTAAAGTTCTGCCTGAATTATTGGATCAAAAAAAGAGTAATAATCCCTCCAAAAATGGCATAATGCACAGAAACAGGCAAAACGAACAATCTATACTTCAAAGATTTTAAGTTATTAAAAGCAACTGAGGAAGTTAGATCCCCAAGAGTTTAAAAATAGATAACTGCAATAACTGAAATATACAAAATAATAGAAACAACAGAGCCTCAAAATACACTCTATATACTTACCAAGACAACTAAAAACTGCAAGGGGGGGGGCAGTTTGAATTGGGAGTGCAGCAAAATGAACAGTTACATATATATTTGCAAGACACACAAAATCGTAGATTTTAGGAAAGTGTTCTCTGAACTTGTCTTAATTTAAAAGGTAATTTTCTAAATTAAGAGAGAGGGAGAGAAGAAATATGCCATACAACATGGAATGGAGTAAAACAGCACAGGCAAAAAACCAAAAGGTTCAAAAAGGATGTTCTTATAAAGTTGGAGACTCCATGAAACTAATTATTTTAACTCATTTCAGGTCTTTTCCAGATATTCCCCAGTCTCATGGTTTCCCCCTCCCTCCATCGCTCTCACTCTTGCATAGTTTACTGCTCTCTTATGCACCTTCCTAACAATCTAATTTTCCCAGATTCTCTCTTCCCAGCTTCACTGAATACCAGAAACCCATGTCCATACATATGCAATAAGAACAGCACACACAAGCTCTTCTTTTTCCTATATCAACATTTAGAATATCACAGACAATTCAGGGATCTTACAGGGGCTACATACACCAGAGACAGGATTACTGTGCAAACCTGACAAGGTATATGAAGTGGACCAACTGTCAATGTAATCTCAGGATCATTTTTATTTGTGCATACTCAGAAGATACAGAAGATTCAAGGAACACCACCAAGTTCTTGGTAGCTGAGAAGTAACACATATTTAGAAAACTAAAACAGTTAAGTGCAACATTTGAAACACCTTTCCCCAGAAAGCAACCAGAGTCCCTTGACAAGAAGACAAGAACAACTAATCTACTCTAAGTATTGCTCAGTACACAGTGTTAGAAATAAATGGAGAGGTCAATTACCACGTATACATTATATTTAGACATCTACTATAATAAATTTAGCTGATGCAAAGAGTTCTGAAGACAAATTATTATCCTCAAAACTCTTTACAGAAACACCCCAACCCACATGTTAACTTATCATCAGCACTGCCAAAGTAAGTGATGGTCGGCAATTTCAAAGGGCTGGATTACAGCATAGGTGCTATAGGCTTTATCAATGATTCATTCACTGATGTGCTGCAATTGTGGTTGATCATGCTGACTAATACTGTCTCATTGTTTCCACAGCCTCCTCCATCTGTCTGTATCCAGCTGTTGTTTCTAGTCTTAAATGTTAAGTTCTGTGGAACTGGGACTTTTTTGTCTTTGTTCAGTCTGTGCTGTACCTGGGACAACAGGCTCCCAATTCATGGTAGGAGCTCTCGGGCATTCCTACACAAATAGTGTAAGTTATGAAAATACTAATAACAGTTATAATATATACCAGTTATAACATATATGCCTGGGGACTCAACTCCTGGAGTCAGAGGTTGGGACTAGAATGCTAGCTTCCACTTATTTGACCAGCAGTCTTTTCTGCCCAAGTGCAGGGGGGTTGGACCCAATGATCTTGCGAGGTCCCCTCTAGCCCCTAACATATATGAATCTATTAATTTCCACCACCCCCCGTGTATATAAAGAAATTCTTTTAAAAAAAAGCGATTGGAATATATTCAATGCTCATTAGGATCCCCTAAGAATTCAAATACTTGAAGAGGAGTAAAAGGCCTGACTCATCTTTACTTTGGAATCTGTTGCCATCTCAAGGGGTGAGGTAACAGAATAGAGCTCTGAGTGACCCCAAAGTTAATAGAAAAACTGTACCTTAAAACTTGGTGTTTTTTGTATGCAACAGATGGGTGAATTTTCATGGTATGTACTATTTGTGTAAATAAGGATTATTTGTGCCAGGGCACTCTTCTCAGAAACCAACCCAAGTATGACCCTTTATGGTGAGTAAAGTAAACCAGACAGTTATAAGCCTAACAACCCATGAACAGAAAAATATCCACACACAGGTGAGACACGACATTTGAACTGTGAAGGAAAATCCAGGAGACAGAGATACAGAAATAACCTAAAGTGATACAGGAATTCAGCAGAAACTTCCACAGGAGGTAATGAGGAAACAGCAGATGGAAGACAGACAAAGCAGGAAAATTCAGAAACACAGACCATACTTACGAACACTCTAAAAGTTTCTGAAACAAAGTAGAATTGTGATCTGGATACTGAAATGAGCAACTGCCCAAACAAGTGGATGTTTGTCTTGAAGAGACATGCAGGCTGCTTCAAGAACTTGAACCATTTTGGTTATTACAGGAACAATCAAAATTGGTCCCAAATTATCACTATGGATGTTACAGATCTGTCTAACGTGACAGATAGAATAAAGCCGTAATTCCCAAGCAGTTCCCCAACATTAGACTCTCTGGCTTTAAGGCTTCTTTTGTTTTTAGCAAATCCATTATAGCTATTTATAAGTGCGCACCTTTCTTTTATATACCTATATCTATCTGCCAGTTAAGACAGCTGAAACTTCAGCAACTTGAATTGGCTTAGCAGGTTCATCAACTCTTTGTGACAGAAAAATCTTTCCACAGTGAATTACTTCACTTGGAAAAAATGAAACTAGCAAATTGCTGGGTATAATTTGTGCCTTAAATAATAAAGCAATTAATGATATTTTAGCTACACACATTCTTCTCTCCAGAAATAAACCTGTATTTCATCTCTTCTAAATTGCTTGGTCAGCATCAACTGAGTGCAATATAAATCTTTCCCCTGCTGCTTCTGCTATCTAGGAGAAAGAAAGGGGACAGAAGGTAATCTTGCGTTCTGTATTCACTGACGCATCATTTTCATGCTATAGTACACTGTAATTTGTTTCTAACGGGATAAACCTCTTGATGTCCTCTTATATTGTTCTCTCTCCCTCCCATGCTCACACGTGCTCATGCACAGACGCACATACACACGCGTACCACAAGTGGCACTAACATTGTGGAACTGGCAGGTACAACGTGCAGGGACTATGTACAGCAGAATTTCAACATCTATTGCATATTTCAGTAGTAGCACAGCTGTGATAATACAGAGCAACACTCCATAATTAAGACATGTTTTTATTCTGCTCCACCCACAGATTCTGGCAAGCAACGGTCGCTTAGTCACTGGACACGGTACATTCCAGTAATTCTTATAATTTCAAATTAAGTTTTTTTATTTTGTAGCAGATCAATTCAAAACAAAACAAAGCAAGCACATGGATTTTAGAGCACTTTGACGAGTTAACCAACAAAAAGAAAGGGGCTCTCAACCTTCACTGTAATAGAACTGAATCTCCAGTATCAATACAAGTATCTAAACAGAAGCTGTCATTTTAAAAATTGTAAAGTAAAACATTCCCTATGTAACAGATTACTAAAAAACATTATATGGAAAAAACATGTTACTTTTTGTTATCCAAGGGTCAGATGTGGCTCCCCTTTGTTTACAATGATAGTACCTTCAACCCTGCCAACAATTATTCACCTGCTTTGTGATCATGAGCAGTCCCATAAAAAGTTCCCTGGGACTACACATGGTAGCAAAGTTCAGCACTTGTGTACAAGTTTGTTGGACTGGCACCTAGTACGTAACTCAGCAACTTGGCCTGCTGACATCAGTGAGACTTCTTGACACCTACACTATAGGACAGCAAAATTTGGTAGAACC
The DNA here is from genome assembly GCF_001723915.1 of Gavialis gangeticus. Taxonomy (NCBI): domain Eukaryota; kingdom Metazoa; phylum Chordata; order Crocodylia; family Gavialidae; genus Gavialis; species Gavialis gangeticus. The sequence continues at coordinate 50,436,433 of NW_017729026.1, read as the reverse complement.
AGCAGTCCTTCCTATTAAATTCAAGTTTAGTTAAATAAATCATTAACTCAACCCACACCTGTGGTGTGTAAACACTTAGTCCCACTGATTTCAGTAGGACTAACCATTAAGTAAAATAACTAGAGTGCAATTCTGCAAACAGCTGCATATATACTTAAGTTTTTCTCATATTCAGTCAAGTTAACAGGAATGATTATTGTCATAAAGCAAGCACAGGTAAATGTTTGCAGGGTTGGGATCTAGTACCTCACTTAATGACTAAATTCACTGAAATGCACAGAACTACTTGAGAAGTAATCTGCAAAAGTAAGGGTACAAAATCTGGCACCAATTGTTTAGTGTATTGGTTCATGTCTTGAATTCTCCTGTTTAGGGTAATGAAAAATCAAAAATGTCAGGTCCTCAGATGCTGCAACATCTAGGCTTCAAAATCATCAGGGGGTATATTAATTTGTCTTAGAACAGTTCTTTTCATTTGTTTTAAAAAAAGGAAAGTTTTCTACTAAACGTTAAGGCTTTTTAAGCACATGTTGAACAAAATCCAAGTTTCATGCCATATTTGAGAGTTGACATATTTTCCTTTCAGTATCCTGGGATTCCCAGAGGATTGTAATGTGCAGATAAGAAAGAGACACTGACCTAGCTCATATGAAAGTAGTACCATATTTACCTGAATATAAGATGACCCTGATATAAGACCCCCCCCCAATAAATAAGATTCTATATATGGAAAATCTATAAGTTTGTTATAATTTTCCAAGTATATAAACTATTTATTGGAGGTGTGCCTTGAATTTATCCTCCTCCCACTGTTACAGCAGGAAAAATAAGTCTGGGGGGTTCAGGTAACCCTTTTTTGCCTTCTACACCCCCTTCCCCCAACTTCTGCCCTCGGCAACCCCTTCCCTCCCCGCTCTTACTGACCCTGTTCTCCCTAAGAACATGGAAGTGAGGGGCAACTTTGAGAACACTGACTTTGAAATAAACATACCTACAGTAATTAATATACAGGCAAATTACTTCAGGTACTCAGACTTGGTTCATCCAGAATTGAGGAAGTTTACCTTCTTTAAAACTGCTGGAAGTTTTAGCACAGCTACCCCATAAATACACTTTTAAGCAGCACTTTTGTACCTATACGTTTCCCTCACTTTATGCGGATTTTGTGTGTGAATTCACTCTTATGCAATGACCCTTTTTATACCAAAACTTTGTTATATGTGAGGTAAATTCACTCTTACGTGATCAGTGTGGTGGAAGCCCACAGTCAGCTGCTTTGTGCAGTGCATTGTGGGAACTATGCGCACCAAAATATAGTCTCCTGTGTGGAGCTCTGCTCCCTGCTCGTTGTTTGAGATGTGTTTCTGTAGTTACCATCCCAATTATGGTAACATTCACCACCACCCTGTGCTTGTGTGTACTGTCTGCTGTTGACAAGTACCAAAATGGTCTTGTAAAAGTGGTAGAAATGTGTCTGGGGGTCAGTACAGTTGAAGTCTTGGAACATATCCCTATTTGTTACATTGTAAAATGGGCTCCCTTTATGCAAATTCAAGTTATGTGCCATTTTCCATGAACGTATATAAAGTGAGGGAATACTTAGATACAGTACAAACTATACATGATACTATTCCAAAGCCAAATGGCTCATGATTTGCCATATAGTTCATTGGGCTGGGCCCCAGCAGAGGCAACAGCATTTCAAGTTATGGTGACCTCGCAGCTCAGCCTGGCTCGGTATGTGAATGCACTCCAGATATTCCCCACAAAGAATCCATGTGCTAATTAGTCCCCACTCATGACTGGACCTGGGTGTTCTTGTCACAAGTTCCGAGATCCTCCAAAAATGTATATGCAGGTAAGGTGCAGAGCAATCTAGTCTGACTCCACCTCACGAAGGGCAAGGCTACACTAATTCTATCCAACAGGCTGAGAAGAAGTGACAGACAGATTCTGGGAAAACTGTTTTGGGCACTGTTTGGTGATATTTGCCAGACATTTAGGGCTGGTGAAGAAACAGAAATCACTGGAAATGTGAAAGAAGGGTGCAGCTCACCTGTGGGAGTGAAGAGAAAGTCTAAAGGTATTCAGTGTAGTGGCTCACAATGACTTGTTCAAGTCAGCACTGAGAGGGACTGAGCACGATGGGCACTACCATATATCTTGGGTTGGCAACGTTTTTGGGCAGAGTGCCAAAAACACCCGCCACCTCAACTTGCAAGGTGTTGGTATGTCAGGGCAGGCAGTGGAGGAGCCATGAGTGGCTCAATTCTTGTTATGGCAGCACAGCCCCAATGCCTTCTGTGCTGTCCAACACAAGGCACCAGTACCAAGCAAAATGCCTTTAAGTGCCAGGCTCTGGCACCACATTCCCGACCCCTGATATATCTAATTCAAACAGGCTGTATTAACCCATCTTTGTGGTAGGCTCCCATCAGAATGTTTACCCAATATGGGCCATGTGTTTTCTGCTTTGCGTTGGCTGCATTTAATCAATGTCATAGTTGGATTCCATTAATGAGCACGTGCTGCTTTTGGCAGCAGTTTAATGATAGACAATGTATTGGATGAGATTTACTTGTATGCAAAGGTAAGATGAAGGGCATGCTTCCCCATACAGAGTAAGGGGGGGACTTCATCTTGTATTCAAGTAAATATGGTATTTAACACATTTCTTTAGACAATGTTTTACATGTTAAGCAACTGCAAATTTCTTTTACAAAGAAACAATGTGGAAATAGTACAAGACAAGACATTAATCCATTATCAGTTACTAAACATGGGTGTAAAATCAACATCTCCACTGAAGTTAATGAGGCTCTACAATAGCATAAGAGCAATATTGTAGCTGTGATGGTCCAAAATTATGCAAGAGGCAAGGATTTCTTAGGGTGATATTTTTATTAGATCAACTATGTAGTTGGGAAAAGTTAAACAGGTTTTCAAAAGCAAGACATTCTTTCCACAACTTACGGAGGATATTGGACCTGACAAAGAATGTCTTGTATTTGAATGCCTGTCTAACTTTATCCCACCTACATAGTTGGTCCAATAAAAGATATCACCCTAAGAATTTGGTGTCGGGGGTCTAAAGACATTCATCAGTTGAAGATATGGTCTTTACTTCATCTGTAAAAATTCCTAGAGCTCCCTCTTTCAATTATGTATGAAGTAAATCTATGAACAAATCCAAAAAGGGGTGTTTTAATCAATTATTATCTGTCTAGATACTTATATACCCTTGTTGCTGCAACACCTTAGTCATTGTTAGAGGCCATCATTAAATAAGGGGTGGGGAGAGATACATTTAGGTCTTGGCTCCGACATCCAAACTTTCAGGGCTACCAAATCAAATGTCAGCAACTTGGGAGTCCTACAGTTGAATTGGGGTTCTTTGACAACACTGAGTCAGCCACAGCACTGATGAGCTAAGTGCCAGGAGTCTGTAACACAGCACTGGGCAGTGAATAGAAGAGTTCCCACCTGACCCAGAAATTTCCTGCTGGGTATGTTTGTACCTCGGGCATGCCTCTTTCCCCGACCCCCACCTCACTGTAACTGACAATCCATAAAAACAATCTGCAAGAGATTATGAATCTACTGCATCAGTTTCAGTTTATCTGCATTTTTTGCTCTTTTCAATATTTTGTATTTACCTCCCTACAGTACTCTTTTTCAGAATCAAAATTGGGGCCCAGATTACACAGGTGTGCATATAATTTTACTTATGGGAGTGGTCCAACTAGCTTTAGTCAGCCTACTTATGTGAACACAACCACTCACATCTATGTTTGTAAGATGCATGTTTTTTGATGCTGACTGGATTTGTTTTAATTGCGCATAAAACCTTTAAATATAAAATTATACAGCTCATGTAAATACACATCCCAAGTTTTTGGGCATCAAAATCAGCCCAGGCTACATCTATAGTAAAAGAAAAAAGTTGAACTGAGAAAGATTTGCTGGGTCCACATATTTCCAGGGGCTCAGGTCCCAACTGGCCCATGTTCTGTTGTAATCAAGTCTCAAATACCACAATATTCTGGCCTTACTCGCCCAGAAGCTGTCAGTCCTCAGAACAGGCACTTCCCCACTTCAGTGCTCACAAAGTGCCCCCTGCCCCAACTTATCTCTAAAATAAAAGTCCACATCCTGGCTGAACACAACCTAAACTCACTCTCAATGCATATAACTCAACAGTATGCTCCCTCTGCAGAACACTGCAAGCAGTGGACAAGGATAGGGGATGGAAGCATATTCTCAGGCCTCACAGAAAATACCTTGCCAGCATCCCTTTCTGCCTTGTTCTACCATGGATATGGTAGCTTGACATCTCTACTGCTTGCAGGTATGGCAAAAAGTGAAAAAGAAGAACTTCTCCTCATATAGGTCAGGTGCCAAGGTATTTAGGGCTTTGCAGGTGAGAAGCTTTTGGGCACAATGGGTGGAAACAGACAAGCAAACATGTCCATACCCCTTATCACATCACAAATGCCCAATAGTTGTAGCTGCAATCTAGGTGCTGAAGTGCTACTTCACTGTCTGTTAAGTTAATGACAGGACAGCACAATACGGTTGGAGTTTCCTGTACTTTCCAACCACCCTGGGGCAGGCACTCAGGGGCCCAATTCCACATGCCCCAGGATTTCTTACCTGGAGCTTGTGGAGTCTCCCTGTACTCCAGTGACATCCTGGGCAAAGACTGATTGGTAGCCCCAGGACCACACTAGAATTTTCAACTCACTCCAGTGTGCATCTCTGTAGGCAAAGAGAGTCAAGGTTCCCCTGCTTCCAGAGATGTGCCCTGGAGACTCCTAGGGCACATGTGAAAATACAATGCCTCTTGCTCTGCAAGATCAATGGGCAGAAACAAAGACATATTTTTTGTCCAATGAAGCAGATCAGTTGTGCCAGAACATCCCAGTATAGATGATCCACTTCATCTGGCAATGTCTATTTCTAGCCAAAGTGCCTTTCTTCAGATCTGGAAAAAAAAAAGCAGCCGCAACTTATGCTAAATATCAGATAAAACAGCAGCTTTTCAAAATGAAGCTACCCCTGCTTTTTCACTAGACCTAAGACAGCTTAACATATTCTTCAAACTATTCACTTAGCCCAGTTAAAGACATTAGTCAGAAGAGCCTTGTTTCTTGCATATTCCCTGGACCATCAAAGTTGCAACACCACTCCTACCCTGGTCTCATAAGCCTGCTCCCCACACCACTTCACTTTCACATTTTGGCACACAGTTGCACCACTGGATTTTGGCTCTGTAGGTGCCAGGGTCTAAAGACTAGCTGTCTTTGTCTCCAAAAAAATCAGAATGGGAACTGCAATGTGGCCACTGTATTTGAGGCCATGTGTATCTTCCCAAAGCCCCTTCAAATAGATAAGTACAGAGGATAGACTAGATTTTGGGACCACATATGCATATAGACTTGAAAATTTCAAATACAGAAAAAGCCCACATTTATCTGAATGCTTCTGCCCAAAATTCCCTCTTCATGATTTAGATGAGTCTGATGGTGTGATTCATGTATCCAGTTACTGCCCCAATTAGCAGAAAGTTTCAAAAACGTCAAAATCATTTCAGATAGGCTGATCTTTACTGTATGTGACAAGGAGCTATTTTACTATGTTCCCAGGCCCAGATTATGGTATTCTGAGGTACCCCTGCAAGATTAAATGGTATAACTCTAACCTACAGCAATACAGGAAGATGCTCTATTTTAGCCGCTTGTGATGTTATCAAGTCTTGCAGAGAAAACTCATGACCCTGCACTCGAGTTTTGGCAGGCAATTAAAAGAAAAAATTTTAGCATCAAATAACTTTAAACACAAAGGCTTTTACCTTGAAGTGCATACAGTGACATAGGTCTGACTACACCCTCTGCCAATTCTGCCCTGCCTCACTTCAGTGGTACAGTATACAAGTAAGGGCTGCATGGACCCCTCCAGGAAAATGGTATTCAGTCATGGGCAGCTCCTTATTAGAGGAGTCATAATGATAATAAAAGGTTAGAAAAACTGATCCTCAAGGAATCCATTTCTAAGCACTTGGAGGAGAAGGTGATTAAGAACAGTCAGCATGAATTCACCAGGGGGCCTGACCAACCTGATTGCCTTCTCTGACGAGAAGACAGCACTGTGGATGTGGGGAGACCAGTGGACATGGCGTACCTTGATTTTAGCAAGGCTTTTGATACTGTCTCCCACAACAAGCTAAGGAAGTATGGGCTGGATGAATGGACTGTAAAGTGAATACCGGCTGGAGCATCGGGCTCAAAGTAGTAATTGATGGCTCAGTGTCTAGCTGGCAGCCAGTATCAAGTGGAGTGCCCCAGGGGTCCATCCTGGGGCCAGTTTTGTTCCATCCCTTCATTAACAACCTGGAAGATGGCATAGAGTGCACCCTCAGCAAGTCTACAGATGACACCAAGCTGGAGGGAGGAAGGAGTGGAGGGAGGAGCAGTAGATATGCCAGAAGGTAGAGCTAGGATTCAGCGTGACCTAAATTAATTGGAGGATTGGACCAAAAGGAATCTCATGAGGTTCAGCAAGGACAAGTGAAAAGTCCTGCCCTTAGGACGGAACAATCCTATGCACTGGTACAGGCTGGGGGCTGACTGGCTGGGCAGCAGCACTGCAGAAAAGGGCCCAGGGGTTACAATGAACAATAAACTGAATGAGCCAGCCGTATGCCCCTGTTGCCAAAAAGGCTAACAGCATACTGGGTTGCATTGGTAGATGTGTTGTCAGTAGGTCAAGGGGAGTGATTATTCCCCTCTACTCAGCACTGGGGAGGCCACATCTCAAGTACTGTGTTCAGTTTTGGGCACCCCACTACAGAAAGGATGTGGAGAAATTGAAGAGAGTCCAACAGTGGGGGCTGGGGCACATGACTTCTGAGGACAGGCTGTGGGAACTGGGTTTATTTAGTGCAGAGAAGAGAAGACCGAGGGGGGATTTAACAGCAGCCTTCAACTACCTGAAGTGGGGTTCAAAAGAAGATGGAACTAGACGGTTCTCAGTTGTGGCAGACGACAAAACAAGGAGCTGAGGTTAGATATTAGGAAGATTTTTCTCACTAGGAGGGTAGTAAAACACTGGAACAGGTTACCCAGAGAGGTGGTGGTAGAATCTCCATCCTTGGAAGTTTTCAAGACCCAGATAAACAAAGCTTTGGCTGGGATGATCTAGCTGGGGATGGTCCTGCTTTGAGCAAGGGGTTGGACCTCCTGAAGTCCCTTCCCACCCTAATTTTCTATGATCCTGCGATTTTGGGGAGAGGGATGAAAAAATGCTAAGACTTGGGCAGAAGACATTAGAAGTCCACAAACACAGAAAGTATAAAAACCAAAGAAGAACGGGTTCATCAGATGTGTCAGAGGAGAATTTAACAAAGAATAATGAAATTCAATTAAAAATAAGAGGAGTTTAGGATCATTATGAGGGATAACTTCATGACAAGAAGTTCAGAATGGGCTCTTAAGGGAACGGTCTACGTCATTTAAAGCTAGGTTGGACAAAGGAACAGTATCACACCAGCAAGGAAATGGAACACATGATGTAATAAAGAGTTTTTTCTATGCCTAATTTCTAAGCTTATGAAAAGATACCTTGTTAGCCAAAAGGTTAACAACAACACCTACAAATTCTGGATGTCTATATGTCAGTACCAGATACAGAAGCAGAAATGAGTGAGCTAGAATGATTGGCCTATGAAAAAGAAACCAACTACTTCAGTTGTAATACTTACATATCCAGGAAATGGGATTATGCCGTACAATCAGTAGGGTGTGGCACCTCCTAACTACAAAATGGATGTTAGGTAAAAAGGAAAACTGTCCTGTGTAGGGTAAAGATGACAGGTACAGCTTGTCCAACTACAAAGCCCAGGAAATAAAAAAACACAATATAAACCATGTCATTTCTATCTTTACATCACAAAAAATAACCATATTCAACACACAAAGACAGCAAAAATCTCAAAGGATTCCTACCAACATTTACATAAAACTATCATAATTTAGAATTCCATAGAAAAGTCTGTGTTAAGATAAACATGGAAGTTTACAAACAAAATCGAGCTTGCACAGACAGCCCTCTGGATATGTGCACAATCTGGAGTTACATCATCACAGGCTGTTTTTAAACTGAAGCTATAAACAACTTCTCTTGCCCCACAGAAACGTTGGCGACAACGCGCCTTGCTCTACCGAATCTTCCTCTAGTGCTATAACCAGAGAATCTGCCTTCATTGCCTTCCCCCACACCCGCTCCCAATGGAAGGCTGCTGCCCTAGATGGAAAGAGGTTTACTGCCCCTTGTATAGTACAAGCATTCCTAATTAAAGTTCCTACTGCTCTGTAGTTAGCTAGGCTTTGACATCCCAATTTTATAACCAGAAATCATAATTTTTGACCAAGGTTAGATTAAAAAAGCAAGGCCAAAGACAAGTACCAATGACTTCTGGCTTGCTGGATATGGGATTAATAAATACTGCATTTACTTACATACCATACACACACCTTTTCCTTAAAAATCAGCCCTCTAACATTGGGATGCATGCCTTAAGCCAGGAGGCTGAGTTTCTTCAGTGGAATAGCAGCATGGAGAGGCTGTGCTGCAAAATGGCTACCAGCTTCTCTCTCCGCCAACAAGCAAGCAGGGGCAGAGTCCAGTGTTAATCCTTTCACAGCTTCTATTGAATTGGCAGCAGCTTTTGTCTGCTCAGCCGTATGTGAGAAGATACAGTACTTTGCACTTGTAGTATATTCTCGTATACATGTATCAAAGGAATTTAAAGCAGAAAAGCAGGAAATACCATTTTCTGAATCTGAATTGTTCCTTACATTGTCAAATAATGTACAGAGAACAAACAAGGCTTTCCATCAGGTCCTGAGTGAGCTATTCTCTGCCTGTCTGCATGTTAAGTGTCATAAGTTTGCCTTCTCCAAACAGGGTTTTGCACATGCTCCTCCAGCTGCTCAATGGAACTTTTTCCATGACAGATGCTCTGACTTCATTCTTCACACGTGTTCAGTAATTCCATCCTTTTCCTGGATAACTTTAAAGGTAAATGATGGGTGAACACTCACAAGCCTCCTGCTTTGTTGTTCATTCTATTAAAAACACCTGCCATTTTTCCCTCATGAATACGCTTTTAAAAAGCATTTCAAGATTTTTCTGCACCTTTGTAAAATTTCAGCCTTCATATGCACATGTTACAATGGAAATAACATTTGGGTTAAAGATTCATAGGTTTTAAACTGTAGCTTTTTGATGACTAATTTTTGTTTAAGTTGGTAAAAAGCAGCTACTGCTCTGCCAATTTGTGACATTTCCTTCTGGACTTCCCCATTAGTTTGCACGTTACTGCCAAGATACGTAAACTGACTCATTTCCCGTATTCCTTTGCCTTGTAACATAAAATTTCAGTTGGAAATTGCTGGGGTTCTCAATACAATTTGTTTTCACAACTGATTAAAAACCCTGACTTGTAATGCTGAAAGTGTTTTAATCTTTACTTCCATGGCAGTTGAGGTGTCAACTTAGATGTATTTTGTCATCAGCAAAACTGAGACCTAGTGTACTGAGTCATGCAATGTCTGTAATTGTACCTACTCCCATTTATTCCTGCAGTGAAGTGAGAGGCTATGCCAAAGCAGTAGCAGTGAGTACATCCTTCTTTGACACAAATCTTTGTTGAGCCACTTGCTCAAGCCTACATTTATTTTAACAAGTTGCATCTTGATACCAAGTCTTGTTCATTATTTTTGTTGGAAAATGAAAAACAAAGATATTTGTTCTCATACAGACTGGGGACCACTGGCTAAGCAGCAGCTCTGCAGAAAAGGACTGGGGGTTACATTGGACAATAAACTAAATATAAGCCAACACTGTGTCCTGGTTGTGAAGGTTAACAGCATACTGACTGCATTAGTAGGAGTGCTGCCAGCAGATTGAAGGAAGTGATTATTCCTCTCTACTTCACACTGGTGAGGCCACATCTGGAGTCCAGAGTCCAATTTCAATGAGCTAAGGAGAATAGTCAGGGAAGGACTGAGGTTGCGGAGGGAAGGGGAGCCAGGTGTCCAAGAAGAGTGGTCGCTCCTTAAGGAGACGATACTCCAAGCCCAAAGGCAGGTAATCCTAACACGGATCAAAGGGAGCAGGAGGGCGCAA
>NW_017729026.1:50425669-50426039 GCF_001723915.1 Gavialis gangeticus | reverse complement strand
AGAGTACTGAGGGAATTAGCTGAGGTCATTGTGGGGCCCTGGCACGGCTTTACGAGCACTCGTGGTGCTCTGGTGTGGTGCCAGAGGACTGGAAGAGGGCCGATATGGTTCCCGTCTTCAAAAAGGGGAGACAGGAGGACCCAGGAAACTATAGGCCGGTTAGCCTTACCTCAATCCTGGGCAAGCTTTTTGAGAGAATTATTCTGGCACATGTCTACGAGGGGCCAGCAGGGGACAGTATGCTTAGGGGCAACCAGCACGGGTTGATTAGAGGCAGGTCCTGTCAGACCAACCTGGTGGCCTTCTGTGACCAGGTCACCAAATCATTAGATGCAGGGGTAGCAGTGGACGTAGTTTTTCTGGACTTTAG
>NW_017729026.1:50402362-50424831 GCF_001723915.1 Gavialis gangeticus | reverse complement strand
TTTTTTTTTTGACCCCTATATCCAGGGGTCAAAAACAACAAGCCAAACAAACCATGGAAAGAGCAGCATGCACTGCTGAAAAGCAGAGCCAGGCCACACAGAGCCATGCTGTGGCTGCTACCCAGGCTCCGCCCAGCAAGATCACCACAGCTGTAGCCTTGGGAGGCCTGTAGGATCCCAGGTAAGGCTGCTGGGGCTAGGATCTGGAACCAACTTCCAAGTAAAGTGGTGCTGGCTCCTACCCTGGGGGTCTTTAAGAGGCGGCTAGATGAACACCTTGCTGGGGTCATTTGACCCCGGTACTCTTTCCTGCCATGGCAGGGGGTTGGACTCAATGATCTGTTCAGGTCTCTTCCGACCCTACAAACTATGAAACTATGAATTTTGGGCCCCCCACTACAGAAAAGAGACTCTAGGCACAGGGCAATGAAAACGGTTAGAGGTCTGGGGAACAAGACTTATGAGGAGAGTCTGAGGGAACTGGGCTTATTTAGTCTGGAGAAGAGAAAAGCGTGAGGTGGGATTTAATAGCAGACTTTAAATTACCTGAAGGGTGGTTACAAAGAGGATGGAGCTAGATTGTTCTCAGTGGTGGCAGGTGACAGAACAAGGAGCAATGGGCTCAAATTGCAGCAAGGGAAGTTTAAGTTAGATATAAGGAAAAACTCTCCTGTGAGGAGGTTAGTAAAGCACTGGAACATGCTTCCCAGAGAGGCTGTGGACTCTCTGTCCTTGGAGGTTTTTAAGACCCAGGTAAACAAAGCCTTGACTAGTTAGGGCTGGTCCTGCTTTGAGCAGGGGGTTGGACTAGCTGACCTCCTGAGTTAACCTTTCATCCCTAATTTTCTATAATTCTACGATATTCCAAAATGAACAAAGTTTGAGAGATCTTTGCCAATTCCGTGGTCATCTTTAATGATGCTTTTTAGGGTGGAAATCTGGAGGATATACAGTGTTCTGAGCTGAAACTGAGAACACCTTTCCCTCAGATCCAACTCAATACCCTCCTTTTATTTAAATGTTGTTAAAAGTGAATACTATTTCACCAATTATAGCAATTACTGAGGTCACCTTTCTTGACTAGCATCTCTTTTTCATCATCCTGGAGGCTCTTTCTAGTCTCATAATTCACTGAAGACTTCTGTAATTTTATTGATGTCTTCTTCACATCAAGCTTTCAGCACATTCCTCCATCACTTGATTTTCACCTGCAGATTTCCTGAAACTTACTTTTTAATCAAATCTTTCATAACTCTGTCATGCAAGATACTATGCCTAACCCTGATTGTGTTTTCCTTGTCAAAGCCAATAGTATTTTCAGGTGTTGACTTGTCACATATCTCTTGAAAGTGCTCTGCCCACAACTTTTTTTTTCTTTTTCTACTATTCTTATTCACTTAAATATCCTTGACAAACTTACCTTTTGAACTGATAAAGTGTTTTAATATCAGTTTTTGTAGCAGCCAGTAGCCACTTCCGTTCCTTTGATGATACCTTCCATTGACTTTCTCTAGTCTCTTTGGGTGTTGCTTTTCACTCCTGGTGCTCCTTTATCCGAGACTGATTTGTGGTGCCTTCTTTTTTCCTGGAGATATCTCAGCAGCTGATCTTTGCTTTAGCTTGTTTTCTTTCTTTCATGTGGTTCAGACCCAATTTTTTTTCCAGGGTTAAGATTTGTTTGCCTGGAAAACCAGTTACTCTTGCATCTACACTACTTTGTTCATTGGCTTTCTATTGTCAATATTCTTTTGCAGGGCTTTGTGTTTTCTTGAGTTTGATCTTTTATCCACACATATAATCATAGAATCAATGAGTCGGAAATGACCTAGACAGATCATCTGGTCCGACCCCCTGCCATGGGCAGGAAGGAGCACTGGGGGTGGCAGGGGTCATAAGACCCCAGCCAAGTGCCTATCCAGTCTCCTCTTGAAGCTAATTAAAGGTCTCAAGAGCAAGCTATGAGGGAAAGCTGACAGATACGGGACTGTTCAGCTTAGAAAAGAGAAGACTTCAGGAGCGATTTGGTGGCAGCTTAAAAATAATCAGGGTAGAGCATCAGGGGCTAGGTGAACAACTATTCACCAAAGTGCCCCAAGGGAAAACCAGGAACAGCGGTCAAACTCCTAGAAGAACGTTTCAGACTAGATACAAGGAAAAAATTCATGGTTTGTGTGACCAGCCTCTGCAACAAACTCCCAGAGGGGGTGGTGCAGACACCTATCCTGGAGATCTTCAAACGGGGACTGGATGCACACCTTGCTGGGGTTATTTGACCCCAACAGTCTTTCCTGCCCAGACCAGGGGGGCTGGACCCAATGATCTCACAAAAAATCTCTTCCAGCCCTAAACTTCTGTGAATCTGGCCACAAAAGTAAGTCACATAAACTTTCAGCATTTTTGTATGCTCAGATTTCCTAGAGTTCAAGTACATTTCCCCATCCAGTACACAGCTGGCCAAGTCTGGATCCTGGGGATTCCATTCCAAGACACTCTATGGACATTTGTGACCAGGTCATTTTTAACACTGCTCTGATTTATGGCCCCAAGCCCATGCTTGACCAAGTCTGTTATTTTCCCCAACCCTGGTCTTTATGCACCCCATTACTAAGCTAAGGTCAGACTGGGGAACTTTGTCGGTCTGTCAGGAATTGAAGAAATAAGTTTTTCTCACACCATAGCGGTTGCCTGTTGCTGACCAGCACTGTCATTTCATGAATCACAATTTGAAACCTAGTTTAGAGCAAGTTACTGGATTTTGCTATGCACAACTTGTCTGGTTTGGGAGTCATAACTGACATTATTCTATCCCAGTCTGATAATATATTTATGAAGGCCTGATGATTACAGTTTCATTTTCATCTTTATATCTTCCTATCAGCTTCTAGCCATAGACGTTTTGTTTATTCCAAGGATTTTTGGTGTCAAAAAGAACACTGTCAGTCCATTTCTTTCATACACTCAGCTTGTGTTTTTGAACCATTGTTCTAATGAGCCAGAAATCCATTTCCAAAATATTTTTTACGTTTAGCAAAAAACTTCTCAGATACTTTACTTTCTGCTGACTTTCACCAAGCCATGTCATTTCAACTAAGGCAAAGTCCATTTCTTTGGCATGCTGTTTTTCAGAATGTTGCATTTCTGGAACTTTGCTTTGTGGTGGTGGTGATGGTGATGGCAGCAGTAATTGTTGCGATTGTTATAAAGACAGGTTGTAGGACTTAACCCTTTAACCTGAAGGACCAGCATGCTACTAATTAGTCTGTCCTGGACAGACTTCCTAGGAGTTAAAAGCCTCAGAGAGTCCACAGAATACACATAAGATAGCAGACTGTTCACTGCTTTTCTCTAGGATCAAAAGTTTTGCAAAAGTACTTTAAGTTGATACCAATTTAAAATGCAGTGCTAAAAATATACGAATGACTGTGACATACTCAGGTATTATATGGCTGTAGAAACAAAGGGCTTAGACAGGGGATAAGTTTAACATGAATTATTTTTGTACACGCAAGGGTGCATACATCTGTAAAAGAGATCTGCTCATACGTATGTAACCCTTCTGCTGAGCACTTGTCAGCAGCAACAAGGTCCAAGTTCAATTTTGGGGTACTAAAATACATTTCACCTCGGCTTGAACCCCCACCCAGACTACCTGGAAAACACTAAATGAATCACTAAGGTGTCCAATAAAACCAACAACCCTTCCCTTCCAAGCCATGTGAAAACAATTCCAAATTTATTACAAAGAATAAAGAAAAAAACCCAAAGTAAATGCTAACTATAATTTTAAAACCCTATAAACTACAAAACAAAGTATATAGGTGGCAACCTCTTAGGGGCGCTTTACCCAGACCCAGGCAGTCTGCGACTTGGGGCTCCCCAACAGGTAGTTCTGTGGGCTTGCACCCCTATCCCTGCCCTTCAGCAATGGGCTGGAGAGGGGGGGCCACACCAGAGAGTCCCATCAGGGGCTTCATGGGTTCACTGAGCCACAGGGAGCTGACAGAGAGTGTAGGTCCTTCTGCATTGCAAGAGATGCCTCATTTCACTTGCAAAGCTGTAGCACCAATTTCCTCTTTCACCTGGTGGCTTTGCAGAGTTAACTGAAGTTTTCATCAGCATATCACACCCCAAAGTTTCTAGTCCTAATCCCAGTTTTGCTGGGGCACGCAACTGCAAAAGAATTCAAAGCAAAGCCAGCCAAACAGCAAGAGAGCTTGAACTGCAACCAGTGCTCACCACACTGCTTGGTCAGGACAAACAGCTACAAAAACCAACAAGTGCCAGACCCAAACTATTCCAGGCTACCTAAAACCAGGCCCAAACATGCAGCAAACATACAGCAGGGCTCAGCAACACAGCTATGCTGAGACACAACAGCTGAAAAACAATAAAAGGGGGACTCAGGCCTGACCTGCAACAGTGCCTGAACATACAACAGAAGAGCACCAGGCCTGTTTCACTGGGCCTGGACTGGGAGGCAAAAAGCCGGCCAGGCCTATTCTGCACAGAGCCCTGGATAAACAACAAGAGGAGCCAGGGCTTCACCCTGGCCCAAATCTGCCACCAATCATACGGCTGGTGAGATCAGCCACACTGAGCCGGGCTGAAATGCAATAGCTGTGGAACAGCAAAAAGGGCCCAGGCTTATGGCTACAGCCTGGACATCCAGTCTCAGCTATACCACAATGTTGAAACACGACAATCCCCAGCACAGGGAGCCAGGAACTACCAGGACCCTGTTCCTGGTCAGTCTGCACTAGGGATTAATAATACACTCATGGTGCAGTACCATCTCACTTGAGGCCCATGTGGGCAAAACTGCTAGCAAGACATGCAGTTGGGGTTCAGCCACACATCTAGGTTGAAACCACCAAAAGAAGTTGCAACCACAACTAAAACATCCCAGGCTCCAATCCTGGCTAGTCTGCTGCATGGATTTGATACCTGCCTCCCTCCTCCTTCTCCCCTCCCCCCGCCCCCCACAGTATCATCTCACTCAATACGCAGAAAACAAAAGGGGAAAGAAGAAGGAGAGAACAGAGGACTCAAGCTCTAAGACAAGACTTTCTCTCTCTGCACCTGAGGCTTTCCTGTCGCATAGCTTTTGGTTGACTCTCTAATAAAGGGTGGGGGGGAGGAGGGGAGCCTCATGGGGAGCAGGTTTTCTGGCTCCCAATTCAGTGGTGCAGTTCTCAGTAGCCACAGGAGAAGAGAGACACCCCAGCCCAGGTGGCCTGAAACTTTAATGGCAGGCAAGGTTCTTTGAGTAGATGTGGTCTCTTATTAGACCAACTGAGTAGCTGGAAAAAAGTCAGCAAGCTTGTGGGCACAGTCACCCTTCTTCAGGCATAGGACATCTCTGCTGTTCTCCTTGGAGTCTCAGAACAGCAGACTTCCTATGCCTGAAGAAGGGTGACTGCACCCAAAAGCTTGCTAAGAACTTTTTTCCCCCAACTACTCAGCTGGTCTAATACAAGATATCACATCTACCCAAAGAACCTTGCCTGCCTATGTCCTTAAATCAACACAGCTACAACCAAAAACACTGAAACTTAAATACTTTTCTGACATCATTACAGGGTCCCAATCAAGTAACAACTAATGCATACCAATCAATTCAGAGGTAGTCAGCATCTCCACACCTGGCCAGAGTCACTAAAATTGGCTTTACAGGTTCTTTTTTAAGGAGTCTGAAGACCGTGGTCTGGATATAAATGAGGGGGGATGGAAGTGGTCCTTTTCCAGCCCCGTCCCCGAGACCTCCCCCATAATGTACAACAGCCAAAGGCACATACTTACTGCACACAACATCAAGTATTGTGCATGTGTTACACATAGTAACACACTTTTCAGGATAGCTGCATACAGTAGGTGCTAGTGCAGTGCCTCACAACCAGATAAGAAGAAAGCAGGTAATACAGCCTGTTTGCCTTGAGTAAATAGCTACTCTTGAGATGATGCTAGACCAGTGCAACTTGCACCACTGTAGCTTTATCCCCAGTTTTTGCAAGGGTGACCTTTTACCTAATCTGAAATAATTATGCCAGCATAAGATTGTTTGTGAACTGTTACTCAAGTGTAAGGGATTACAGTGATGTAAATGGTGTAAAGATGGTGCATGTCCAGGCACTAAGTATCCAGACAGATGCCCATCTCACCCTATTTTACACCAGAGAATTGGGTTTTATTCCTAGACTGGCCACAAATCCAGCACACAAATATTAAGCAAGACAATTTCTGTGCCTCACTTATTCCACTTCCATCTCACCATTGGTCAGGCTACAGTTGGAGTACTGCGCCCAGTTCTGGGTGCCGCACTTCAGCCAGGATCTGGAACCAGCTTCCAAGGGAAGTGGTGCTGGCTCCTACTTTAGGGGTCTTTAAAAGGAGGCTTGATAATTACCTAGCTGGGATCACATGAGCTTAAACTTACCAGGGGTCATATAAATCCAGTATTCACTTCTGCCTAGTGCAGGGGATCGGACTTGATGATCTGCTCAGGTCCCTTCCAACCCTACATCTATGAACCTATGAATCTGTGAACCTACAAATGACCATCTCTCTCATATTACTGAGAGTGATGATATGAGGATCCATAAATTACAATGTGTAGATAAATAACCAGTCAGTGGAAAAACTGGGAAAGAAACTCAGAATCTCCTGACATGAAACCCATTTCCTATTCTCGTACACTACTTTTTGGTTCGCATCAGGAGGTGAACAAAAAGGAGAGCAGCCCCTTCTATCATACGTTTCCCCTACATATTTCAAACTATGAGGAATTTCCTTCCTTGGAAGTTCCAAGGAGTATCTGGCAGATACCCATCTTGGATAGTTTGGAACAGAGGATATTGCATCTATGCACGATGATCCTCGAGGTCCTTCCCAGCCGTATGGTTCTATGTCATGCAAGGTAGAAGACTTCTCTAAACCTGATCTTGTTCTACAAGATTGTTCTCTGACAGTTTAACAGTGACATTAACCTCAACTTTCTGGATGCCTACAGCATAATATTAAAGTACTAAAGCTTCTAAAAGGCAGAGTTTAAGAGAACAAGGAAGTTAGAAATAGACTTGGTCAAGTTCGATTTAAAAAAAAAGCAAAAGCACAAAAACCCTGGAAACCATTCCAGAAACACATTTACAAATACTGCAAGAATCAGATGACAGTATGTCTAAAAAAAATACTGCTATCAAGAAATGAATGGAAAATAATAGCAGCTCATCATCGTTAAAGGAATGGCTTTAAACCCTGATAATCTGGGATACCAAAGATATCAATACCTCAAATTTTGAAGTTTTTGAGAGCAAGAAGCAAAAATAGCTAATATAAGGAATTTTGAACTGAAGTTGAAAAAAACCCAAAACCTCTGATTTCAATTAAGATGGTCTGAATAATTTCATGGGTTTCAGACCCCCAAGAGATTATGGAAGTGCTAGAATAAGAATCTCTTGTGAAAACAGGCATTCAAATGGGTCAGGCGTGATTGCTACTGCAAGTGCCTTTGTGACATGTACAGAAGTAGGCCCCATGCCCTTTCCACTGGGTTAATGAGTCATAATTGGAGATGAAGGAGACAGGCCAGAAGTCAAACCAGCACATGCTCTATGTTTCATTTCCCCAATAATCAAGACAAGAAGAGATGGAATGAGGACTGAATAGGTGAAGCCAAGACAGTGCCTACACTGACAATACTGGTCAATAACTCCACATGTTCCCACAGGGAATGTGCGAGGAGGGGAAAAAGAATTTGGGGGTCAAAAAAAAATCTTCCTATGATTAAAAAGTAGTATGAAAAAACCTATACTATTCAAGATTTTTAAATTCAAGGTCAGTTTTTTCATTGGGGTCAAATCAAGAGAGAACATGGGGGAGAAAAAACAGAAGAGTTGCTTTTCAGCAGGTCTTAAAAAACTGACAGTATTCACATAGTTCACTTCTGGTGATTTGCTAATAGATCATTAACTGCTGTCCTCCTGGATTAAAGGCCTTGTTTAAAAAAAACAGTTTAAGCCAACATAAAACTATTATGGTACAACAGAACTATGGACCCCCTTCTTCTCAATATCTACTGAAGCTTTAGGCATCATAAAAAGTAGAAATTTGCAAAAGTTTTAAGTATGCCATTCAAATTAGTGTATAAATTGCCTTGAAATAATCAATTTATTTTCTCATGTACATACCATAGCAAATTCTCATTAGTAAAAGGATAAGGAGAGGGGGTAAATAGGTGTGGTAATGCTTACCTAAAATTTGGTGCCTATAAAATAGCAACGAACATGAAAAGATCTGAAAAATAGATCAGAAATCTGGATTATATGTAATCTGCTCAGGAAACAAGACAAGAAGTACCCAAATAACATCCCAGGAGGGGTTAATCTGTGGCCCCCAAACTCCCCCTAGCTGCCACTCCCCCTCATCACTCTGGCTGCTGCAGCGGGGGGTGTCCAGGTTCCATGTCATTTCTCTGACTTTCACATCCTGTACCAGCCCACCTGTATCGTGTAACAGTGGAGAATGCTGTCTGTCCATGCAGTGCAGGGGGAGCTTGCACCAAGGGAAGTGAGGGTGGTTGCAACCCTGGCTACTAAGTTGGACAGACTTGAGCTAGACCTTCGATTAGCAACAAGCAGCAAAAATATATGCCCTTATTAGTCTTAGATCTGAAATGGGACTCTTGAATCAGCACTAGAGGTCAAGAATTTAAGGTAGAAGCCTAGATTTTCTGGACCGTGATCACTTTATAAAGGAGTTTTCCACTGTGAAAAGGGGGATCGTGGTTGACATTGCCAATGCCTGTCTGTGTTAACGCTACAATCAGTATCCAGAAAAGGATTGCCAGTGTTTGTGTAGTGAAAAAGCCAAGCTAGCATGCTCCCTTTTAACTTGGGAAGATAGTTCAGTAAATCCAGGTGCTAACAAACTTGCAGCACGTTGGAACTTAAATAGACTAGGAAATTTAAGGGGAAAAAGCAATGATTTAAGATATGCCAGATAGCCTAAGGGTTGTAGAGTAATCGCAGACTTAAATACTACATCGC
Organism: Gavialis gangeticus; assembly: GCF_001723915.1. Lineage (NCBI taxonomy): Eukaryota > Metazoa > Chordata > Crocodylia > Gavialidae > Gavialis > Gavialis gangeticus. The sequence continues at coordinate 50,415,790 of NW_017729026.1, read as the reverse complement.
TTGTTTTTATCATGGATTTGGATCTGCAATATCCTCACTTGTTCTGAAGTGTTAACAATGAGTAGGAATCAAATGCATGCATGATTGTATGCATACTCACATATGCACCAAGACAATTAACCCTGTTTGGCACAAAATGTTTCAATATTTCCTTTGTCTGTAATTCCTGATAGCAAAATTACAGATAAGCAGGCTTGCTGCTGAGATACTGCATAAATTAGAGATCACATTCATTTATAGGTTTAATTTCCCTGCAATGAGAGGGCACAGGAGAACAGAAGCAAAAACATGGAAGCACATTTTAAGTTCTCTCTCTCTCTCATCAGCCTGATCAGCAAAACTTGCTCAAATTCTGTCCCATTCTTGAAAGCAATGGCCTGAGCTATTTGGAAAGTCTGGTAGGTTTTCAGGGTTCCTCCCTACCCCTCAGTTTATTTGACTGCTTTTATAATTCTACTGCCCCCTATTTCAGCATCTGCATTTGAGCCAAGAGGAATGAAAGCTTCCATTAAGGCAGACATCCCTACTGATTACCTGATGAGAGTGGAAAGCTCTGGATAGATTCTGAATAGTCTTAAGATCCCAAATTATACATTTTTCCCATAAAATTTCTTAGTCTATTTGGATTCTAATATGCTGTAAACCTGTTAAGATTTGTTACAAGAAAGATGGGGGGAGGAGAGAAGAGAATTCCTAATGAAAGGGTTCATTCATACCAACTAAGTAGACAGAATAAAAAAAACAGGTGGCAGATGCATACAGGCAAAGATCTGCTCCTATATTACTTTATTTTGCTGTTTTGTTAAGGGGTGGGTGACAGCAGGTTAGCATACAGGGGGTTTAATGGAATACAGAATGCCAGTACTCGTTTCCCCAGAGGCTTATGTGACACCCACGTTCATACTGGAATCACAAGTGTGCTAGTTACAATCTTGTCTGATGCACAGCTAATGAGATGCAATTTAAATATGATTTAGCAAATACAGCTCTAAATTCCATCCTAACACCTATTTTCTTAAACTTTCTGGAAGGTTACCTTCAAGGTGAGGGAGAAACAATGTTACCAGCTGCACCATCAGCCTGACTCACCAAGGAAATATATTTCATGAACTGTTTTCTAAATATAATATCTCTGATTTAAAAAATGAGAGTTCCTTGCTCATTCCATGAAATCAGTTTGGGCAACACCCAAACTGCAAAAATCCTGTGTGCTTCAACATCATGCTCCTAGGATCCAGGAGACCATATACTTGCATCATGGACTTGCCACATCAAGGTTCTTGGTAGTTTTGACAACTGATACAAACTCATCTTTTGTTCCACTCCTCCAATAAATACAAAGACATACAAAGCTCATCAGATATTACCGAACTGAAACATGGAAACAAAACAGTTGCAACATGGATGGGTAAAATGTATCACCACAGTTTTTTTTAAATACTTTTATTAAAATATCTGGACGCTTTCTAAAGCCTTCTTTAATGTTATACTGAAGCTGAAGGTATCCCAACCATCAGGACTTGGATGCAACTGTAGTTACTAATAAATGAAAGGTTTCAGAATTCTACCATAAACCTATCTTCAGCTACCTAATATGTGGGAAAACCTAGCTGCAAGACTGTAGTATGGAAACAATGTCCTGCCTTCCCTAAACCTAGTCAACTGGTGTGGTTTAGACCAGACTGTTCCTGCCTTGGGCAGGGATTGAAACTAGATGACCTCCAGTGGCTCTTCCAGCCCTTTTTGTAACTAGATACCTGCAACAATTTTAAGAAAGACTTAAGAGCACATTAGGTGGTATGTTTCCGAGATATTCAACACCAATTTAACTCTACTCCTCTTCAAAAACATTAGCGTTCTACCTCAGATTAGAAGGGTTAGAGGTCAAGGTCTTGTGTCTTTCAAAATGCCCAAAGCCTTTAAGGCTTCAAAAATCTGACCTACTTTAAAACGTGCATCACAGCAGGGAAAATCATCTAGATGCAAAACCAAAAAATCTGCAGGAATTTTGTCATTAAAAAGGCATATAAACAGCAGAAGCAAACTAAATTAATACATTTTGCAGTTCTTAATCTAAAGTACTGTTGGTAACAACAGAAGGGAAAACAAGAAACAATGGGGACAAACTGGACATAAGGAAAAACTTCTTTACAAGTTGAGTTTGGCAGGTAATAAAGATTATCTAATGATAATATGATGGGATGTTTCTGTAAACACTGGTATCAATTTTGCCAGCTGCCAATAGCCTTAAGAGACGGTATGGAAGCCTGAGGGAGGAAAAGATGCAGGGAAGTTCCATCCAGAATGAATGGTGAGGGATGGTGGGGATGTTATGCTGGTCTATCCCACTGGCGGATCCTCTTAGAGTGACATGATCCCACCGTGGTTGCTAGGACACATCAGTGGCCAAACTCCAATAGCTGTACAGCATAAAGTGGCTGAACCACACCTGACAATCTAGCTCATCATCTGTAAGTGGTGACCAGAACTGCCACACTCATGGTTCTACTATACAGGTTAGTTCATCATTTTCTTTTGAATGCTCTTTGCCTGATAAGTCACAGACATGACTGTTCTGTAATCAAACCTAGTGTTATAAAAGCTGAGTCTTTATTCATCCTCAGCTGAATGCTCAAACTCCCAAAGTTAATGGCAAACTTCCAGGCAAGTCACCATTTGCACTAACTAGCTATCCTTTTGGAAATTACCTGCAACTAAAATCACATGCATGAATTTCTCAAGGCTACCATTACTCATATCCTGGTAAGATCTTAAACAAAGCTCTGGCTCCCTTATGTTAACTCCGAAGATTCCCAATACATTTTTTACTAGGACACGATTTAGTCTAGCATCTCTGGAAAAAGCTGCCTGTTTCCTCCTTATTTTTGCCAGTGTTCATACTGGCTGCAATATCTGACTAATATCCCCATAAAGTGAGAGAGAGTGAGTGAGTGTGTGCGTATCCCATATGTTTATGAAGACTTCTGGGACTGCTCATAGTAAAAAACACTACACAAAAAGGTAATACATTACCAGACCCCTACAACATATCCGGTAATTTTCAAATGGCACCTTTGGTGTCTGAGACCATTTCAATAGCAAGCCACCGTTCTATCACTCTATAGCTTTGCCTTTATAAAATGTTGACTGTCCCAGGATAGTAGGTGTTGATAGAATCTGCCAGCAGCACAAACACAAATGTGAGAATCCAGAGCAGAAATGAATGGGTCTCTCTACACATTAGTGAAACAATCAGGAGAACAGATAAAAACAAATGACTTAACTGATTAAACAAATAAATAAAACAAGGGCTTTATAGCACTTTAGTAATTTCCTTCCTCAGGCAATGGGGTCTGTAACACAAATTTCCCCCTTTCAGCAACAAAAACATTTGACTGCTAGTATTTATGTGCCTGCCACCATATCAGAGTGCTAGAAAAAAGAGCAAAGTAGGGAAAGGTCCTAAATGTAACTGAACAGACATCTGAGTTCCAATATGTATAACTGATGATTTAAAAAGGCATTATTTATTCCTGTGAACCAATGCACCAGCATGAATCCGTACCTATCCCAGGCTGGTGAAGGTACTGTACTGTCTTTTGGATGAGACACAATCAAGGTTTTAAGTCGTTATCAATAAGGTCTTATGACACTTCTTATAAGATAACAGTTAACATAAATGTTCCTGGACAACCCTTGACAATTTCACTCAAGCTATCAGAATTTCCCTACAGCTCATATTAAATGTTTTTTTTTTGTTTTCTTACTAAAGTCCTTTAAGAATGTTGCTCACTTCCTCCCCACAGCTGGTAATGTTTCAGTTGCAGGTGAAGTGATCCTCTTATATACAATCTATGTAGTGCTGCTGGTTTCCTTAAAAAGAAAAACATTATGAAGATGTACAGTAGTATTATATTGACATTTTCCTTGGTTTTAACAATATGTACTGGAATCACCTATATAAAACCTACTCAGTAACCATAGTGAGTTGTGGCTATTAAGATAGTCTCTTTGCTCTTTGTATGTTTAAATGTCAAAGTTACCTCTACTATTAAAATTTTGTTTTATTTCTAACTTTACATCACAGCTAAGACAGCTAGGAAGACAATGTTTTCTTCTTTATTCACACATCCTTCTTCTGTGCCATGAAATCATCTGTCCTAGTGCCAGAAGTCTAAATGGAGGGTACAGCAAGTTCAAACAGAGGAGGCTGATGGGAGTCCACTGCCAATTCCACTCTACAATCACAGCATACTCCCAGAGCTCCATTAGCTGCCTGCAATCAAGAGCAGCTGACTCAGTTCTGCTTGCTGTCCAGGTTTAATAGGTTCAGCTAGTTAATGAGCAATGGCTAGATTGCCTTCCAAGACTTCACATCATTCACAAAGCAATTAAGCATACACCTCAGTTTCCTGGAGGAAGTAGAGAGTAGTGCCTTGCACTAAAAAGGATAAATGCAATCCACAATGTTCAAAACTCATGTGCAACATAGTAGAAAACTGCCATAATATTCACTGTCCTTGGATATCAAAAAGAACATGCAATTACTCTTCTGTAAATGTATGCCTGTCTGTAAGCTTCCTATGCCTTTCTGGAATTATGGACTGTTTTCACAAGGTGAAACCAAGTACTTTAAGGGAAGTACCTCACCAAGTTCCTGAGAAAGGTAGACCTGGGAGCCATTATAAATACATCAGCTAGGGAAACAGAGGTATTAATGTGAAAGAAATTTCAAAGACAAATAATTTTTGATGGAAGGAACTCAAATCACAAGAAGTACATTTGAGGTTTCTAATCTCAAGGTAGATATTATCCTCAAACCTACAGACAGGGAAGCAAGATCATAGCTTAACTGAAGAATAAGATGCAGTGTCCCCAAAGTGCAAGGCTACTGTAAGAAAAACAAACTGGTTTCTCATACACATGCTTCCCCCCCATGCAGTTACTGCTGTAGTTACACATCCCAAATCCTTGACTCTTCTCACTTAAAGTACTAAAATATGAGCTAGGAGCTTCTCTGGTGGTGCTTAAGGGTATTAGTGTGTCTTTCAATACATCCACTGAGAATGTCTCAGTACACTACAGAACCCAGTAAGTTCTTGAATTAAATACTTCCCAATTCACCCTGACATTCACCCTTTTCATTCTTATGTCCTCTTTTTTAAACTTTTGTGTTTGAACCCCATAAAAGATGGAATCATACTGACTGGTGGCAGCTGCACTGCCTCCTCCAGCCTTCTGGGGTCATTACAGCAGAGGCTGCCTTCTCCGCATGTGCAAGGTGCATTAGAAATGTATGATACTGCTCCCTTGCACAAGCCAATGAGCCAAAGGACAATTTAAGACAGAAGAGGGCAGAACCAAGAGGTTGGCAAAGACAGCAGTTGCAGGGGGGCAGAAGCTGTGAAAATAGTGGTACATGGCCACTATTTTTTCTTAGACAGCACAAATACACTGTTTACCTGTATGTGTGACAGTCACTGAAGTCCAGATAATTAAAAGGATTATTATACTTTTAGCAAAAACCATGCTCCTAAACAACAACTACAAAAAGGCTTCATGACTTACTGCCTTAGATAAAGCAACCAATAAACCCACTCTAGAGGAGCAGTGTTACATAGGGGAATCAGATTATCAAATTAACTGCATAAACATAACTTCAGTGATTACAGAAACAGTATGACTTACTTTGATGTTTCAGCTGAAGAAAAATGTATGGAGAAATTACATGTTCACCTGCTGATTAATAACCCAAGGTTCAATTTTAGACAAAAATTACTAATAAGATTAAAAAAGAAAAACAAAAAAGACTGAAAATTAACATGCAAGGAGATAGTGATGGGACGTATGCACAGCAGAAAGGGTTATGATTCTTTGTCCTATTATTTCTTATCTCCTTAATGCATGCCTTCCAAATTGGTAAAATATTTGTGGGATAAATGGAGAAGCCATGGTTTTGCATTCCAAAAAATCAATTTCCCCTTGCTGCATAGGGCTAGGGAGATCACCCATGAAAAGAAGATGAGCAAGGAGAGGACCACTACTGTGGTGATCACATACTAAAAGTCCCATCAAAATAAGTTAACGTTAGTTCACTACTGTGAACACTTTCCAGGTGGTAAGACATCACTGACAGTCCCAAGAACAGTACCACGTGCTAGCAATATCAACCCTGGAACCTGCTAGTACAAGGGTAGGCAACCTGCAGAATACACGTCAAACCATAACACATGAAGGCATTTTGCTTCGCTCGTGTGCCTTGGGGCAGATGGCAGGGAAGGGGCTGGGGCTGCACTGCCACAACAAGGATCAGGCCCCTCATGGCTCCCTTGCTGTCCACCTCTGGCATGCCAACATCTTACAAGTTGAGACTGTGGGTGTTATTGGCACTCTGCTCAAAAACATTGCTGACCCCTATGCTAGTAAGTTGCATACACTGTGAGCAATGCTAATGGCTAACTTTAGGTACTGCATTTTGTTCCGACACTTCCATGTAAGTATCAAAACATCAAAAGCTAAGACAATTTTAAATTACAGATCAACTGTACTCAGAATATATAATAATGATCTTTTTTAAGCAGTTCCATTCTCTGTCTCCACTATGGATTCAGAGTGAGGAGAAAAGGGAAATCCTAACCTTTGAGTAACAGAAGAGCGTTTCAGGAATGGTTGAAATTCCTCAGCACTGGGCTTGGTAAGAGCAGCTAAATAAAACAGCTGAGCCTGCAGTTGTATCCACATGTTTGTTGAAGTGTTTGGATGATTCACACTGAGGTCACAGCTCAAATTAGAGCAGAGCATCTTGAATTCAAAACACATGTGAAATGATACACATTGAGCTTCCAGGTCATGACATGGCAAAACTGGGAGGTCACTCACCAAAGAAGATACCAAATGTGGAGATGGCAGGGGATGTTGGGCAGAGGAAAAACTGGATGACCTTGTACCAATTAGCTTAAACTGTCAGGCAAGAGTTAACACTGAGGAATCTTGCAACACTGTTTATATCCTTTCACCACAAACAGGTGTTGGGAAGCCCAGGGTAAGAGGGGCCTGTGGATAAAAAAAGAAAGAGGAACCACAATTGGTTTTACTTGACCTATTCAGACAAAGTTGTTTTGTTTTTTTCCTTTTCTTTCTAACATACCGACAGTTTTATTTTTCTTCTTTTTTCTTGGAATCAATACTGATGCTGAAATACTACTTCAGGCTGTCTGACAAATAAAGGATATACATCATACCACTCTCAGTTTAGATTAGGTTACACTTTGCTGGTAAGCAATTTAATGATTCGGAGTGGCGGGGAGGAGACGGCAGGTTTCTTAATAGGTTTTAACTGACATTTTTGTTAAGCTTTTAGGGAAAAAAAACCTTAAGTATATCCTTATTCCATCACTGCCCAAATTGTACCATTTACCATTTGAAAAATGGAGGAATAAAGGAAACGTATATCCATCCTATTTAACATCTCTACTCAAATTCACCTCATTTTCTTCTTGGTCATCTTGCATGCATCTGAAATGTCTGAAGATGTGAACCTAGAGATTTTGTTTAAAAATGCTTTGACCCACAGATTTTTCCTTCTCCTGCTGTCTTTCTTCATCCTGCATACCAGCCACCTCTCTCTCTCCTTTCTTCCACAGTTCTTTGTTGCTGAATGTCAGGGTCATCAGTGTCACAGTCTAACATGATTTGTGTTGCTGACATTACACCAGTGCTCTAAAGGAAGCAGGCAGAGGGCAGAAAAAAAATGCAGCCATTTTAGGAGGAAGGAGTCAGGCTAAAATAGACATCAGCAACCTCCCACTTCTAATTAAAATAAGGTTTTTGTACCACAGCAGAGCTGTGCTGCTTCTAAGCAATCTCCGTATTTCTGCCTCACCCACATATATCTTTGAGGTGTGTTCCTATTCTCCAAGATTAAAGCCAAGGACTGGAAAAAACAGATAAAGCCTGAACCTGTGATTCAGCAGATTCTAATGTTCAGAAGTATCACAATCTGTGTACTATTGAAAGATAGCAGCAGTCCATTACATGTATTGATTTGCAGCACTTTGTCAGCACTAATGATGTTATCTCATTAAAAGAGATAAATGCCCTACTATTCTACCAAAAGCATCTGCTTCTTATTTCATTCTTTTGCTGCAGCAAAGCCAGCAGCAGCAGCATGGTGAAATTAAATTGAAATCCAATGCAAAACCTGCATAAAGAGCTGTTTACTATGATTTCTTTTGAACTAGGTTAGTTCAGTTTTCTTACATGGTACTTCTGGTTGAGATATCTGCTGGGTATACCAAGGCAGGTGGGGGAAGAAATGTGTTTATTTTTATTTGGAAAACTCTATGGAGCAGCAGGTCTCCTCTAGTTGAAGTTTTCAAGCAAATAAAAAGAGCTAATTTACAGTTTCTCAACATTACTAATAGTTAATCTGAATGCTAAAATGTGACATAGTTGTAACTTCCATCAAAAGAGGTGAAATTAAATAAAAAGTGGCAATAATTAATTTGGTTTATTAACACCAAGCAACACATTGCCATGTGCAGTGCCATGGTTTTGTCTCAACAGATTTCTAGTTAAATAAAAAGGTAGCAATTTACCATAATGAATGTTTTATACATAATTCCTTTGTGTATATGGTCTCTCAAGTACACATTATTAAAGTCTATTAAACTCTCTATTTAGCAGAATTACCAGTGTCTCTTTTGGGAAATAACTACAATGAAGCAGCACCAGTATTTAAATTACAATTGTTTAATATTCTTTTCCTAATCACCAATCCAGGTATCTACTTTAAAGTGATGCTAGTCAACTTCCAGAGTGGCAGAATATTTCCCAACTATTGGGTCATGAACCAGCCACAGTGGTATACTTAAAAAACAAAGCAAAATTACTATTTTAAGCCATCTTAAATCACTAGTATTAGAGGTTGCCACTGCACTAAAACACTGAGCGCCTTTTCCTAATTTTCCTTAATGTAATGTAGTGTTTGTTTTATTGTGTTGGCTAGTTTCAACTATAATTAACCATTTGCAGCTGTACCATTTGTTTCAGTATATTTGTGTCTGGGAGGCACTGACCTGTATAACTAAAATCAGTTTTACCAGTAAGGTCCCATTATTGCAATGACGTTATGCAGGAAAAAACCATATACCTGCACAAAGACCCCAACAACTTCAATGAATGTTTTACTACGGAGTCAATTATGGAACCTACATATGTGATAGAGTTCGTCTTGCTCAGTGACACCTCTTGGGGAAGGAACCTGTGTTACTTGTGGAATACTAAAAGGAGCAGCTTTTTGCTTTTGTTATTCACCCTTCTCCTAATTTCCTTCAAACTGCAGCAAGCTGGAGTTACTACTAATCTTTCTGCCTTTTCTTTTTATTGACCATGTTGTGCTCCCAACACAACAAATTTAAGTTTAATATTAACCTTTTAATTTTGTGAAAATATGTAACTGCTTTCTGCAGTGGCAACAGGAGCTCTATTTTTATTGGAAATAAATTTACTACAAAACCAGAAACTACTGATTAAGTTACTACTGGTTAAGGGCTGGGACTCAGGATATCTGAGTTTGGATCTGTCAGACTTCTTGCATGACCATTATCAATTAATAATCTCTAGGCCTCAGTTCCTCTTCAGTACAAGGATATTGTCTAATCTTACATAGAGGTTACATTCATTAACACTCCTGAGGCTCTGAGATATGACAGTGAAGATCTCCATGCAAGTACCTAAACAGATGAACAGACAGCTTGATTAGAAATCAAGCCACCAGCAGTTTTATAAACTCAACACCTATTTAAAATTCAATTAACACCAATTTGTAAGACGTCATCACTATGACATTTAGCAAACAGAATACAGTATGATAGATATGGAGCTAAATAGACACAGAAATAGAAAAGACTAAGTGCTTATACAACAACAGAAGTAAGCAGGAATATGATAGAGTTGAATTTTTTTGTGTGCTGATGACTATTAGACTTAGAAAATTCATCATCATTGGTATCATCTAGTTCTAGCTTCTCACTGGACATGGCAATATGCTATTTTCCATCATCTTTCTTGCATTCCAGGACTCCAAAAATTCATAAAAGGAAGATCAACCATGATTTCACCAAATGTTCTGGGGAGAGAACCCTAGTAAAAACCACAGCACAAGGGTTTCCATTTCTGACCTAACACAAATACCCTGTAAATCAATGTACAAAAAGCCCCCTTCTTTTCTCAAATTACAAACCATGGGCCAAACAACACTCTCAGTTACACAAACACAATCCCAATGATTTTGCGGTAGTTACACGTTTAATAAGAGCAAAATGTGTGTCTTTATTTGCAATGGAAGGTGAATCATATAAAAAGGAGCTACTTCAAATGAGTATGACTAGCATAGCTCAAAGAAATGAAATCGAGAAATCCAGTTGTTTGTTTCTATCACAGCCAGTTGCCAAGGAAAAATCATGGCACAAGTCTCTTGGTTAGGAAGGACAGTATTCATTTTAAAATGACATATTTAATCTTTTACTACTTATTAAGCTTACTTATTATTCTACTATACATCAGAAATTTAATCAAGCATTTATATATAATCCCGAGGAACACCACATACAGAATAAGAGAAGTACACAATGTGTTAAACAAGAACCTTGTTGTTATTATTCAACCTCCTAGCTTTTCATTATAATACAGACAACGCATCTTCTACCTCTGCCATGCTGCCACTTCGTCTGACAACTTATGTTCTGAAGTGCTAAAACAAATTCACCCTGTCTCCACATTTACTGAAAGACATTATACTCCAACTCTGCTAAAAGTAGCAGTGCTGGAACCTAGGAACCTCGCCCTACTGTAGTCCTTAACATCGCCAATGTTTTCCAATCAAGGCTAAATTAACCAACTACAAGTTATGGGCCAATATTATGGGTAAATATAAAAAAAAAGTAAAAAATTTTTACTCACTGGCCTGCCTTCACTTCCATTGCACCAGATTTGTTTTAATTATGCATGGTACACTGATCATCACCACACCCAAGTACCTATCCTGCTGGCTGGTAGTTAATTTCAAGCCCTACTCAAATATGATGGCAGTGACTAACAATAGGAAGACAGTTCCAAGCTAGGTCTAAGGCAAGTCAGTTTGGGAGCTGGGGGAAGAAACTAGAGTTGCACTTGAACTAGGTATTTATTTAGTTAACCTATAAGGTGAACACCTGCTCTGCCTTCTGCTTCCTTCTTGAACCAAGTAGTCAGGGCCACACCTATTTTACAGTTCTGAGCAAAATACATTTCTGCCCTTTCCACCATTAACTTACTAACTACACCAACGAATCAGAAGCTGTTGATCACTAATCAGTTCTAGAAATAGCCCCCCTTCTACAACCAAAAAAAAAGTGCAACTGGCATTAGGCAACCACAGCTGTGGTACCTGTAGTAGGAGATCATGTTAGGCAGTAGGTAGATCTGTCTTTTAAGCTTGCACTCTCAAAATACACTGTAGCAAGAACTGAATATGCCTCACTTGCCTCCCCTGTGCTGTGCTAAATCAGCAAGACCTTCAAAAGGATACAATCAGAGCATTCGTAGCTCTGAAGTCATGTAATGCAAATAAGACTAAACCTGTGCCAGAAGCACCTCACGCAGTCAGTGATGACAACTGGAAGAACTTAATTGCTTGAAGGCATTCTAATGTCTATTCAGATGTTCAGACAAAGACGGTAAAGGACAGCAACAACATGAACTGGCCCAGCACAATGCAAGTATTAATTAATGGCAGCACAAAAAAATGCATAGCTCAAAACAGCCCATAGACAAAGAGATGCTGTATAGGAGCTTAGGATCATAAGAAGGTTGAGCTGGAAGGGACTTCACAAGATCATCTACAACAGCCCCCTGCTCTTGGAAACTTTCAAGGACAGAGATTTCACATTTCATTAGTCTGCTCCAATGCTTAAATCACCCTCATTGGCACAAAGTGTTCCTCTAATCTGCAAACTAAATTTCCCCCATTGAAGCTCAAAGATCCTAATCCTACTCATATGGTCACAGAGAAAAGCCCATCTCCATCCTCTCTGTAATTGTCCTTCAGGTATCTGAAGACCGTTATCAAACCCCCTTCAGTCTTTTCTTCCCCAGAATAAAATAACCCAAGCAGTATTAGACTTTCTTCATAAGCCTTGCCTCCCAGGTCCCTAATCATTTTTGTTGTTCATGGTAATTATGTCCTTCTTCCCAAAAAGTAATGGCTTGACCATCTCTAGCTTGTGACCAGTCTCAATCTAACATTCAAACAGAAAACTACAAAGTGAAATTGCTGAACAATTTCAGCATTTAATTAAAAGCAGTGTAGAAAAGCAGCTTATCTTCCCATACATGGCGTTCCCTTTCACCTATCAACCAGCAACAACCTGGAACCTCACGAGAGCAGCCGTTCAGGATGAAAAGGAATATTTAGAAGAAAAAAGGCAACATTTGCATGAGCAAATGAGATATTGAATTCATTATTTGTGATGGGACCGCAGAAAACCAAGAGCCCTTAAATAAAGAAGTGAGCACTAGTGTAAGTGCAGTTTGAACCCAATTTCTCATTATATCAATGAGAAAGAGATCTTCTACTGGGAGAATTCTTTAGCACGGGCCTTTCATGCCTCAAATAGAAAAGCTGATATGGAAGATATGCAAAAGAAAGATTTTCCAGTTTAAATTAATAATCCTGACTTTTCATCTTTGCATCAGCATACTAGATCAATTTAAAAGTAGTAAGAAATAATCTCTTGCTCTCTTTCGCCCCCACACCCTCTCTCACATGCACCAACTAAAAAAAAAATGGTGGCGGGGGGAATCGTTATTAGCCCTAAAACAAACAGATTAAAGATTTGCTGTGGAAAAGGCAACTGGAAGTTGTTCAAAACTAGCAGAAGTCCATGATGCTGAAAACGCAGCTAAGGAACACCAGATATCAGAAACAAATCCAAAAACGTCTTTTGTACCACCATTTGAGTAACACTGGGCACATCTACACATGCATTAATATGCCTTTGCTACTGTGCATTAAGTTTAGTACCTTTAAGATGAGATACTACATAAATGTACAGTAGCCAGCGCTAATGCATAGTAGCAAAGGTGCACAGTCTTTTTGTGATGCTTAATGCACAGATCAATACTAGTGTGCATTAGCACAGTTTTTGCCGTGACACACTAATGAACAGTAGAAATAGTCTATTATGCATTAAGCTTCTCGTGTAGACATGCCCACTATCACAAAACCATCCAAAGTAATGCAAGACAAGATTTTGTTCACTGGGTACAAGGAAAGAAGAGACTCTTTTGATAATATTCCTAAGGTAGAGATTATTCTACAAAAAAAACCCAAAACCACAATATTAAAAAAGGAAGGTTATTTAGCTAATCAAGATGATTCAGCAAGCA
>NW_017729026.1:50392957-50397362 GCF_001723915.1 Gavialis gangeticus | reverse complement strand
TTCAGTAGCACTACACTGACAGAAATGTCATAGTGATGTTATATGAAAAATTCTTTGGCCCTTCTTTCCCAATGGCTTTATAGAAGCTGACTTAAATCCTTTGTACATCATGAGGAGATCTAGCTTTTCTTTTTAGTTCTGATCTACAGACCTACTGAGTGATTTAAAAAACTGTTTATCTCCGTGAATCTTCTGCAAAATATAGGGGTCTCCCCATCTTAAATGGGGGTTGAAAGAGATTTATGAACATCTGGGGACACTTATGAACACAGAGACAAACCTATTAATTTAAAACTGAACGGTGATAGCAGTTATTCTCAACCAGAGTGATGAGGCACCCTGGGGCGGCATGGGATGCCATGCAATATTAGCACTGTTAGGTATGCAAACATGTACATATGATTCACCTGATAAATCCAGAGATTTCAAATAGGAACAAATTCAAACAGGAAAATAGTCTGACCTGCTGTGCTCTGAGCTCTTGGCAACAGGAGAACTACTGTATGATTACTGAAAAAATAGTAAAACCTAAGACAGCTGGCATTTTGCAAGAGATACCTGAGTCTACAAAGGTTGAGAACCATTGGAATGAAGTATCCGTATATCTATTACAGTTTATACGGAAATCTGTCTTCCATCATAATTTAAGAAGATTCACAAGCAAACCTTTAAAGGTACCCTTGCCACATGCTACACAGGAATTCATCAAACCTTGCCTATGTGTGTCGTGTTGCCCATTTGGACTGGTGCCCAACCGCCAATAAACAAAGTTTAATCTCTGAAAAAGCTTCTGCCTTTGCTGTGTTATGGGATGGATGGAAAGAAATGTAAGCTTGTTTGGTCTATAGAAGGAACTTTCTGACAGAAATTCAAGCTTGCTGATCCCTAGATGACAAGCTCTTCATAAGAGTTTAAATTGCTCAGAGATAAGAGAACTATTCTGTTCAGAGATTTTTTCAGAACGGATTCCAAACAGCTTCAAGCTGTTAGAAGGTAAGGCTGTCCAGAAGGCTCAACATAAGAGGAGGAAAGGGAGGGGGGAAGTCATAGTTAAGGAGATTTGACTGCAACCAGAGAAGCAAAGTATCAGAATGCATTTTACTGTAGTTTTAGAAGAGTTCTTCTAGCCTGATACAGTGACAAAATGCAGACCTTTGGGCATGAGGAATTTGCCTCTGTTTAATGCACTGAGAAAACTTCTAGGGAATTTCAATTAAAGTCTCTCATTAGAATGCATCTTCAATATATGCTATCCTGCAGATCTATACATAACACTTCAGGAAACTGCCATACGCTGACAACAGAGTCAGGTGTAAGGGTAATTTTTTGGTCCAGGGACATTTAAAAATAAATAAGTAAAAGCACACATGCTTGTGAATCACATAAATGAACACTTGTAATATGAGGGGGTCACCTGCCAAGCTCACCTGGAGAATCACTGGCCACGTCTTAGATCTGTCTGCTCCATGGGGAATTTATAAAGTTAATTCAAGTTTTCAGCTAGAGAGATTTTGGCACTTTGAGTTCAAAGTAAACTCTTGCTTCACTTATAAAGAGAAGTAATAACGTTGGGGTATCTTCAGATATTTGCAACTATGGCCCATAAGGTCTGCCAGATATTAGAGAAAAACTGAAGGTTAATCGACCTGACACAGAGAAGCAAGAACTCCCCTTTTAAAGCCTCAGTAAAAAGGAGTACAATGGCCTCACTCCACATAGGAAGTATGAGCTTGAGAAAATTCTCCAAGAACTACACTTCTTTGTGAAGAGATATGGACAGGTCAGGGATCAAATGTAAATTCTGAGAGTCCTGTTGATCTTGTGAGTCGCACCTGAACATCAAGTCTTTTCAACCCTTTGGTCCATCTCCTATCCTGGTGAACCACCTGCTTGCCAGTTATATGCATTACAGACCCCTGATCTGGTGTGATGATATGCTTTACGTATGCCTATAGAGTTCTAACAGTGGGTGCTTGGCTTGAAGGCCCTCTCTACTCAGCTGCTTCTGAGAGAAAAATCAAGTTAACTTGAGTATCACCAGCAACAGAAGGAAGGAAACAATTTATAACTCCTGTGTAGAAGTGACGCACACACACAAAAAAAGAAAGTGTTGTGCTGTGATTGGCAGCCACCCGCCTGTTGATGTCACAGGTTAGAAGAAAATGCTGCTTACTGCATTGGTAGCAGAGTGAAATACAAAGCAGCCACTCCTTCATGGAATTCTTCAGGTAAGAATCAAGCTGTCAAAAGAAAATGCAATTTAAAGTCTTACCAGTCCAACACCCAGAAGAGACAAGTTGCTTATGGAAGCAATGAAAAAAACGTTTAAAAAGATGCCTTTTACCTTGTGTGTGTGGCGTACACAGAAGTGAAGCATGAGACATGTCACAGAACATGGAAGCACTCGATTTTTTTCTTCCAGAATCCTCGTTTCCCAAAAAAGGCAGAGCCACTGCGAATACAAGTATGGAAGAAGCCAGTGACAGAGAAATTACCAGTATCCTGCTCCCAACAGTAGATAAAGGAACAGTTACTGAGACATGTCTAGTCTGGCTGGGTATCCAAAGTAAAGAGGCAAATGATACTATTCATGCTCTGCATTTCCACAACAGAAAAAACAGAGTGGGGTTTTTTTTTTCCTCAAAAAGAAATTCTAAAAAGTAGGGGACTGAAAACACACTGAGATTAGTCTCCTGTTAACAGACAGTGGATTTAAACAGATAACTAACAATACTAAGAGGAATTACAATCAGATATTCAAGAGCTTAAAAGGGGAGCAAAGTGCCAAAATCTTATTGAATTCTGGCACCTAACTACTTTCTGAGCCTTTGAAAAAACTGAGCTGAAAATGCCCCCAAAACAGATGGGAGACTAGATTTATAAAGTGGGAACTTAACTGTAATTGCAATCCTGTGTAACCTCATTTAACTTTGTTCACAACAATGAGAAATTTAGTATAATTATACATTTTGGTTAAAAAAGAAAAAGAAAAGAAAAGCAACTTCAGTAATTATGCAAACAAATAACAATGCTACCCTTATGCAGGAACTTACAAAGCCATTTGTAGTTATTAATTATTGAAAGCTACTGTGCAATGGCTACCATTAATTACACTTCAGGTTTCACACAGACTCTCTCTCACCATTTACATTGTTCTTCCCCTATCTTTGTTTTCTTTTCACCTTAAATGGTAACTGGCCAACTGGAAGCTTTAGGGGCAGGAACTCTTTTTCTTCGTGCTGTGCACTGCTTAATGCATTAGAATCCTAACAGCTTCTCAGGTACAACCACAATACATCTAACATAACATAATGAAGAATAAAAATTGCACAAGCCTGACATCTCTCTCAGGAGTGAAGTATTTCTTCTGTTTTACAGGGGAGAAAGGATAAAAGGTCTTCCCAAGTGAAAAAAAAACTTTGCAGTGCCAGAGAGAAGAGAACCCCGGAGAAAATTCAGATGGACTATACGCTACACCAGGGGGTTAAAGATACTGACCGTGAGCTGGATCTGGCCTGCAGAGCCTTATCATCTGGCTTACAGCGCTGTCTCTAGGTCTCAGACCAGCCCTGAATGCCACACGAAGCATACACCCGCACTGGCCTCACACACTGTATGCAGCATGTGGAGCCAGTCTGGCATGCGCTGCATGCGGCACTGGACCTAGTGCATGCACTGCACATAGCATGCTGTGCAGCTCCAGGGGGCACATGGCCCCTGCATGTTGGATTGGGGCCCTGCGTGCTGGATCGGGGGCCTGTCTAGATTGGGTACACAGCGCCAGGGTCTGCATATAGTGCATGGAGCTGAAGTACGTGGGATATGCACCCAGTCTAGGGAGTGCACTGGTTCTGGCATGCAGGACGGGTCCATGGGCCCAATCCAGCACACAAGCCAGCCCTACACCTCTAATCCAGCCCATAGGCTGATATCCCCACTCTACATTGATCATAATCAGGGCCCCATGAAATTCTGCATTACTTCAAAAACAGAATACAGGAAGGACTGAAGGGGAATGGGGGGTGAAAAAGGAGGCTGAGCTCAGCTACACCCAGAAAGAAGAGGAACACAGATAAGAAAAGTCCAGAACAAGTATTTGTTACAGAAGCAAAGCATCTCATCCATTACAACTAGACAGCATGTAGACAAGAGAAACCTGCATGGGAATGGGACAGAAATAGCTACTAAGTTAAGATTTAAAAAAGGAAAAGAAAATACATATAACCTCCGCTCACACAAACCCTAGGAGCACTCTTCATTTTTGTTAAGTAACTTAATTCTTTTTTATTACATGCTCTGCACGGAACTTGCTGATTGCATATGCAATCAAATGATTCTAAATCCCAGACTCGGATCCTAACCTAATTTTCAATCTTTCCTCTAAACACCCTTTTGCAGCAACCAC
>NW_017729026.1:50379783-50387957 GCF_001723915.1 Gavialis gangeticus | reverse complement strand
CCCTAAATTTCACGACAGGATGGAATGACAGGTCCAACAATGCAACCTTCTATTGAACTTGGTACTTCCCACAACCTGAACATGGTGGTCACTGCCTTTCACGACTATGTATCACCACAACGCACCCCACGCCAAATAAATAGTAAAAATCTTTTAAATACAAAGCCTATGCATATGGCTATTCTGTAAATTATTCAACCTAATGTTTCAGTACTCATCAAAACAAAGGATTGCAACTCTGGATAGAGTTTCAGCTACTCAAGACAGTATAAGTAACATCTGATTTAAGTGAATAAGTGCAGTCCATTTTCAAAAGTAACGAAGAGCATAGTGTAACCAATTCACAAATGAAACAAGAGCAGAAAAAACCTGCACAAAAAACCCTCTGCTCTTTTATAATAATTCGATTGTGTATTGCGTCTGCTTCGAATTCTGCCATTCTACCCCTCTCCCCTGCCTCCCACCCCACACACACACACTCCCCCCCTCCCAAAATACACACACTGTCTCGCAATCACTCATCTCTGGAAAGAATTAACCATGAATAGCATTCCAAATTTCCATGCCCCTCGTCCCCCGCCGCCCCAGTCATGCTGGCATCAAGACAAAGCAAACTCCTATTGCATCACAGAGCAAACTCATTTTCTATCAACCTTCCAGTTTGTAGTTTACGGCTACTGTAAGCCAGCACTGTCAAGAGTGCATCCTTTGTTGTGTGTGCATGTTTTTTATTTGAAGATTTTTTGTTGTGGAACGAGCAAACTGTTTTCGGGTTATTCTCTCCACTGGCTCCACCCTGCACTGTAAACTAGACATTACCTTATACAAGAATGAATCTGCTGCATTCCTCTGTCTAGCTGCCTCACAGCAGATTTCCTACAACTCACCAGCAGAATCAACAGCAGCATACTCCCCCACCCTCTTCTCCTCCTCCTCATTCCTCTCTCCCCCTCTCTTTTTTTTTTCACTGCCTCACTGTGTTTTTGTGTAAATGATCTCACATGACTCAACAAATCCATCTGCCTGGAGCAGGCCAAGTTTGGAGCCTTCCCAGGAGGGAGGAGAAGAATTGCTTTGTGGAAAGGACCTGGAGGTTTGCCCTTTCTCTGGCTCAAATTACCCGCCTGTCAGGCCTGACAGATTTGGCTAAAAATAAAAGGAAGCGGGCCGTGAAAAGCAGATGAATGAGCTCAGCAGTTCCTTAGATAACATGGGCCTGGTGTTGCCCAAAGCTCCCAAAGCAGAAACTTCAAATGCTGGGCATGCAAGTGCAATGCTGCAGTCCAGGTGAAGTTGGCCGTTAAAGAAATGCCACTGAAAATAAATTAGTGAAAGATTATATACATGCAGAAAAAAAGAGCGCACACACACGAGAAAAAGAGAGAACAACTAGGAAAGACTATGTCGATTTTTAGCTTGTAAAAATGTGAAGAGTTGCAACATTTCCAATTCAGAAAGGGAGGGGGGCGGGGGGGGGACATTTTAAAGCTACATATGATGTCAACCTCTTGGTCTGTGCCAGCAAAGAGCTAAAAGTCATTTGTGTAAATGTATGCCCAGCGTCCGCAGTGGGTATTAAGCACTTAGCTTGGCAATGTAATGACACACTGTAACAATCTGTAATGTGAAGCAGTCAGCAAAGCCCTGGCTCTGAAAGCTATTTCTCCTAACCATTAACCATATGTTTGGCTCCTCAGCTATCGGAGCGGGTGTTCCAGCTTACCATCTGGTTTCTATCCACACAAGCAACTGTAAAGCATAGAGTATTTCCCTCCGGAGCCGCATGTTTCTTTCTCTTGCTCAGCTCCCTCCCAGCAAGCATTCTTTCTCATTCACCACTTTCAAAGCAAACTTTACCTCATATAGTGCCACCAAGGCCTTTACTATAATTACTCAAGAATGTACTGCTGCACTGTAAACAAGGCAGGGAACGGCATTCCATTTTGCAGACTGTACAGGAGGCCTCTCGCGCACGCACACAGATAAGGATTAAAGCTGGCAATGCTGACACTCGATACATCATGTTAAAAATAGGTGTGCTCTTGACAGATCCAGGAGTTGCTGTGGCGCCCTTCAAACTCACTCGACTTTCTTGGAACTAAGCTTTTAAACGCACGCGCACACACAAACACACACTCACATGCGCGCGTACACTCTTCTCTTTTCCATGTTCAATTTGGATTACATCAACTTCACCACTACACTGCAGCAGGATTTCAATAATTAACTTAACAACAGAAATATGGCAAATAATATATATCCTGTCCTCCAAACTTGGTTTCACAGATGCATCTATTTTTCAGAATGTTAAGGAACTTTTGAAAAATTAAGGGGAGTGGAAGGAGAAAGATATGGAGAAAGGGGAATGGAAAAATGCCCGTTTTCTGATTCTTAAACATTTTAAAAAGTATAAAATAACATCTTTATTTTTAAAAAATCTTACATTCTTAGAGGGTTTTTGGTTGTAGCCATGTTGGTCTAAGGACATAGGCAGGCAAGGTTCTTTGGGTAGATGTGATAACTTTTACTATTTTACTCAGTTGGCTGAATAAGAGAGACCACATCTACTCCAAGAACCTTGCCTTACATTTTTAGAAGACCCTGTCCATGTCTGTTTCATGAGGTGGGCATTTTAACCACATGCAAGTATTTTTATCCTGCTCTATTTCTGAAGTCACCAACGGGCAATCAACAGTATTATTTCCCTTTGGGGTCGCCAGATTATAACAATAATCACCAAATGTAAAGATTCACTTATTCAGCCACTGGAATATAAAAGTAAATCCCCTCCACTCTCCTTTCCAAGAAAAATTTCCACCTGGGAATGAGTCACATGTACAATACTCATCCAGGTTACCAGTGGTAGAAAAAAAAGAGGCTGCTGTGAGTGTAACTGTGATACATTTACTGTCACAAGGCATGCACTTATTAACTGGTACTGATTTCTTTTCCTGGATATTGACTTTTTCCTCAATGAGTTTTCATACCAGTGTTGAAACAGCAACTAATAAGAAACTAAGTGCTGTGGTAATATTTAAAAAAGTAGCTACTCTTCAGAATCTCAAATCTAGAATGATTCTGGTGTTTAGATGCCATTCTCTATCATTAATACTAAATGTGCAAAGCCATGATTGCATTTCCCCCAACATACCAAACAGCAACATGGACAGAACCAAACAAAGGAAATTCATAGGAATTACCCATTGAGAACTGCTTTACTTAAGCTGCCTTTTGTGCGTATTAGTTTTATGGCAAGTATAATGATAACTCTTCAATTTGCATTAAAATCCAGAAGTCTTGCACTGAAAGACGCAAATGCCCCTGTGTTTTAGACCAGAGGGGTCTAAAAGGCCCATTATAGGAACCAAACCTGCAAGAAAATGTACATGTGAAAACTCTTGTGCTTATGAACTGCTCTAGTGACTATTTGATTAGCCTGAAGCCTCTTGGGCCTCAGTATAAATTTCTTCTTAATTTTGTCTGTAAACTTTGTCACAGTATGAATATGACTTTAGTTATTTTAAATCTGCTAGGGGGAAAGCACAAGACATATAAGCTGCTGACCTAAATATGCTTTTGACAAAACAATCTAAAATCAGTGAGGACACAATTCTGACATGTTTAAATGATTTTAGTCCCATTTTAAATGTCCTACCATCAAACATTTTGTTGATGGTAGAAACCTAAAAAAACAAAAAACAAAACAGCCCTCCTATACTATTCTGAAACCATAAAGGTCCAGGAAGTGTCTTTCTGGAAAGGATGGTCATGCCTCTGAAATGAACCAAAAGTCTTAGAAACTAAATGAAGAGTCAAGAAATAAAGTCAGAGATTCACAGATGTTTAAATGCCTGAAGGGATCACTATTCATTTAATCTGACCCCCTGCATAACATACATTATAGGGCTTCTCTGTATTAAATTCCTGCTTTGAGTTAAATAGTGACTGGACTGCAACATATCAGGAAGGGTGAAGGGAAGAACCATTCAATCTTGATTTAAAACAGCTCCACTGATGGAGAATCCACCACAATCCCTCCTAAATTGTTCCACTTGTTAATGACCTCCACTGTTAAGAATTTACAACTACTTTCTAGGTTCAATTAATCTGCTTTCAACTCCTAGTCACTGGATCTACTTACACTTTAGCTTAGAGGTGTCAAAGGCGTGGCCTATGGGCCCCTGTCATCTGGTCCCCTGCACTGGCCTTGGGTCTCTAGGTGACCCCCAGGTGGTGAGTCTTGGACCTCCCCTGCTAGTTTGGGACTTGCCACACATGATGTCTACTCTGGGTCCCAGACTGAAAGCAGCACTTGTGTCCATACAGCATGAAACAGTCCCGTCAGAGCAGGTACCATGTGTAGCTCACATCTCGGACCAGCCAAAGCAGGCACCACAAGTGCTGAATCCAGCATGTGGAGGAGAAGGGAGCAGAAGAGAAGAGACGGGGCCCAATCCAACCCACGGGGCTGGCCCCACACCATTCATCCAGCCCATGGACTAGTCCCATGTCCCCAGAGCCAGATGAGTTTGACATCCTTGCTTTAGCATTTTCCTTTACTGTTCAGTTCCTAAGCAATCATTCTGTCAACATTAAGTCTAATTATTTTTTGAAATATGAATTTAAAAGTTGCCTCAAGGCGTCCAGTTTTGGGCTCCACAATTCAAAAAGGATGTGGAGAAGCTTGAGAGAGTGCAGAGAAGAGCCATGCGCATGATCACAGGTCAGGAAAACAGACCTTACTACAACAGGCTGAGAGCCATGGGGCTCTTTAGCCTGGAAAAGCACAGGCTCAGGAGTGATCTGATAGCCACCTACAAGTTTATAAGGGGTGACCACCAGTATCTGGGGGAATGTTTGTTCACCAGAGCACCCCAAGGGATGACAACGTCAAATGGTTTTAAACTCCTACAAGACCATTTCAGGCTAGACATAAGGAAGAATTTCTTTACTGTCCAAGTCCCCAAGGTCTGGAATAGCCTGCCATCAGAGGTGGTTCAAGCACCTACTTTGAACACCTTCAAGAGAAATTTGGATGTTTTTCTTGCTGGGATCCTATGACCCCAGCTGACTTCCTGCCACTAGGGCAGAGTCCTGGACTCGATGATCTTCCAAGATCCCTGCCAGCCCTAATGTCTATAAAACCTAATGTCTATGACAGCTTATGTCCAGCCTGAAAGAGTCATGTAGGAGTTTGTGACTGTTTGACCTTGTCATCCCTTGGGGTGCTCTGGTGAACAGATGTTCCCCCAGATCCGGGTGAGCACCCTGATAAACTTATAGGTAGCCACCAGATCATCCCTGAGCCTGCACTTTTCCAGGTTGAAGAGTCCCATGGCTCAGCCTCTCATCATAAGGTCTGTTTTCCTGACCTCTAATCATGCACATGGC
Source organism: Gavialis gangeticus (assembly GCF_001723915.1). Lineage (NCBI taxonomy): Eukaryota > Metazoa > Chordata > Crocodylia > Gavialidae > Gavialis > Gavialis gangeticus. Next base: position 50,382,566 of record NW_017729026.1, on the reverse strand, counting down.
TCTCCTCTGCACTCTCTCAAGCTTCTCCACATCCTTTTTGAATTGTGGAGCCCAAAACTGGACACAGCTGTGGCCTCACCAAAGCCAAGTATAACGTGAGAATAACATCCTGGGATTTACTTGAGAAGCATGTATGGATGCAGGCCAGTGTTTTGCTTGCTTTACTAGCTGCAGCATCACATTGGAGGCTCATGTTCATCTTGTGGTCAATCATGACCCCCAAGCCCCTTTCGCCCATAGTGCTAGGCAGCGTATCACTGCTGAGCCTATAAGCATGCTGCAGGTTTTTCCTCCCAAGGTGCAGAACCTTACATTTTTCAGTGTTAAACACCACCAGGAATTGGGCAGGTTCTCCTCTGCCCAATTCCTGAGCCTGTCAAGGTCTGCCTGGATCACTCTTCTGTCCTCAGGGATCACCCTTCTGTGTGGATGTTTTACACTAGAGTTTGGTGTCATCAGCAAACTTGGCCAGTCCGCTCCTGACACCACTGTCTACATCATTAAAGAAGATGTTAAATAGTATAGGCCCTAGGACAGAGCCTTGAGGGACCCCACTGGTCACAGTGCACCACAATGATTGACTTCCATCAACCACCACCCTCTGGGTTCTACCGCAGAGCCAGTTCCCCAGCCAGCACATCGTGGTGAGGCCGAGGCTGCAGTTAACCAGTTTTGCCAAGAGGTGATCATGGGATACCAGATCGAAGGCTTTTTTAAAGTCAAGATATATGACATCAATCTCTTCTCTCTTTCCCAGGTGATGGGTCACCTGGTCATAAAAGGAAATGAGTTTGGTCAAGCAAGAGCTATCCGCAACAAACCCATGCTGGCTATCCCTCAGAATGTTACCGTCAGGCAGTCTGTTAAGGATGGCTTCTTTGATCATTTTTTCCAAGACTTTCCCCGGGATAGAGGTCAGGCTGATGGGACGTTGTGTACAAAATACCACATTAAGAATAACATTAAAAAGGCAAGGACTCAAAGTTAGGAAACAGTGGGCACGTCTGCATGAGACGCTACATTGCTGTAGTGACGTATTACGGTGATATACTGATGGCGAGCACAAACCATGACACCGCTGCTACATCACCATAGCAACAAGCTATAGCATGTCAGTACGGCGATGTAGGAGCTAAAAATAACTTTGTGCCATCATTTAGTACATCCTTTAGGCTGTTAATTCCTAAAGGAAGTACCAAACAATGGTACAGTAAAACAAATACACTGTGGGGGCACATGTAGACACGCCCACTTAGTAGTGCTAGTATTAACATTACCTGTGCAACCTTAATTTACTTTTCATGTGCATGATGTCCAAATTACATGATCATATGTGATTTTTATTTTTGAGGCACAGTTGCAGGCATGAATCAAGGAAAAAGGCTGTCTTCCACACAAGTCCTGCTTTGTTTGTTGTAGTAGTGAATGAGGCAGGGAACTGCTGGGGGGGGGGGGGGGAATGGTTGAATGTTGCCCTGGAGAACTGGATTTTTTCTCTACCTCATCTTCACAACCTCTATGCCCATGGTTTTCAGTCAGGTTAGACTCAAGGCACCCCCCAGAAAATGCCAGCTCTTAGTTTTCACTTTTGTTTTGAACTATGGAAAAATAATAAAGCCATTTTTTCTCTTGAAAAGAACTCAGAAAGCCCACAACAGGGCAAGATGGTTTTGACCATGTGGATTTCTATTTGAAATATCTTGGCTTATCTTGTGAATCACGTTTGAACACCTCACAATGCTAACATGGCAGGGTACCCCATGGCTCCCTTGAAAGGATAGGTACCCCAGGGTGCTACATCACCCTAGTTGAGATTCACTGCCCTATGCAGTAGTAATGGTATGAAATTTCATGGTGGCTGGAGGAAACACTACAAGGACACGTTGATGACATATCTCAAGAAAACAATCAAGAGTTGGGACGAGCTGGCTGCCAATGGACTCCAAAGGCATTACAAGCTCAACCAAGCAGCAGCCAGTTTCATGGTAAAGCCTCTTGCCCTTGAAGGGGAGAAGATAGCGCAGAGGAAGAAAACGGAGAAATCTCAGCTTGCAGCCTGCCTATTCTCCCCTGCGGAAAGACCTAAAACTTTTACCAGTGGGCCTACAGCTCAAGGATTGGACTCTGAAGTCAACCCAAGACCAATCCTTGACCCATGGTAGAGATCATCCTTGAATTGAGGGATTGCCAATAATGACCTATGCAATGCCATATAAGTAATTTAAACCACACTTTCCCTAGATGATCATGAACTGAAAAGTTCCATACATTCCAAATACTTGAGTAGAAGCCCTGGCAGCTGGTGTGCAGAAATACTAAACACTCACAGCTGAAATCAATGGGCACAGGTAACTAACTTCCAACACTGTGGGTGGTGTGGGTGGGGATGGGAGTTCCAAGCAAGTCTTACCTCACCCAGAGACTCAAAGATGCCCTGCTGCTGCTGCTGCTGCTGCTGCTAGGTGCAGGGTCACCACACCCTGGCTACATCAGCAACCCAGCAGGGGACTGGGGCTGCTGTTGTGCAGAATTACCACAACATAGCTTCACCAGCCTTGTGGCAAAGGGACTCTGGAGGGCCACCCCTTCTAAATGTGCACTTGGGGCAAAGGCCTTCTTACTCAATCCTGGTTACACTACTGTCAACAGGAGCTGTGCTTTTCATATATAGTGATACACACACACACACACACAAAAAGCACAACACTGTTATATAGTGATTGTATATCACTATATAATACCAAGTATCCTGAAGAAAAAAAAAAAAAAAAAAAAAAAAAAAA
>NW_017729026.1:50361508-50379652 GCF_001723915.1 Gavialis gangeticus | reverse complement strand
AAAAAAAAAAAAAAAAAAAAAAAAAAAAATCAGATCCTTGGTGCCACAAATTGGGCATCTAAAATTAGTGGGTACTTCCAGACTTAATCTCCCTGCTTCAACCTCCCAGGTGTAAAGGAAGAACAACAGCACTCTCTCACACCCTAGGGATGTTGGGAGGACATATTATTGGTGAAGCACTTGAATATGACTCTGACGAGTACCAAAGAAAAGCCTGGGAGAAGATTAAAAATTCCATCTTCGAAAGGATTTCAGTAGTGTGTAATACATAAGGCATGGGGCCAAACACTGGACAATGATGAGAAAAAGCCCTGAATAGCTGCTCACTAAGTGAGCACGGTCCATTCTGTGCAATGAATGAGGCAGGGATCCTGCTGAAATGGTAGTATGAGATCATGTAATTAAGGCAAGGCATACACACAAGAGAGTCGAATTAAAATTGCACAGCCATCTTTAACTTTTAATGTACTTTGTATATGAACTTAAAATAAATGCTCAAATGCAGTTTTCAACCCTGTGCCATCTCAGCTGGCATATGCAACCAAGATAGCATAGATCTATGGGTTAAGTAAATGCAGAATCCAAAAAAAAAGGGCTTTAAACTTAGAAAACTTGGAAAATAATAGAACAATTCACAGAAGAGCTAGAGACTCTCAACTAAACCAATCTGTCTCTATTCCTCATAGTGTGTAACTAATGGCCCTAACAAAAAAATCCTCTTCAAATAGTGATGACCAAGACTATCTTAAGCAGGATGCTAGGGAGTTCCCTAATCACATAATGAACCTTTACAGATTAGCAATAATGCCCTGAATGACACCTGGAAGCAAAAAGAAAGTCAGTGTAATGTAAGGCACCTAGTTTTGCCCATGCTAAGCAATTCCATGAGCCAAAATGAAGGTTCTTCCTCCCTCCAGCTTCTGCTTCCTGGCCCTGCCCAAGGCACAGTGCCAGAGTAACCTGCAGCAAGAGGGTACCCAGGGAGTCTACACCCAGGGAGCTGAGTGGCCAGCGGGGCACTTGTGGCACAGTGCAGCAGAGAGGTGCCTGTGCAGTCCATGAGACCAACGGCTCCCCCTGGTATGGCCCATGCAATATGCAGACTCCTCCCACTTAGACGTTCGACAGCCCTAGGTCTATATCATACAGGCTGCAAGTTCTTAGTTAACTGTACAGACGCAGGTGAGAGGAGGGGCACAGAAATAAGCTTTCATTGGAATCTGGGAATTCCAGTGCAGTTCAAGAGTCTAAAGTACTCCTTTGGTAAGAAAGGGACACAACCCATCAGCAAACGGTACCATCAATTCCCATCAATTCACAGACTGCTTCTCCCTGCCTAACATTACCAGTCTTTCTTGGATATACCTTCAGCTACAAGAAACCTGCCTCGACCAGGTACCTACCCTGGGCACACAAGGTAGTACAGCTGTCATCAGCATCCCAAATGTCTAAAATTCTTCAGTCTTCTTCCTTCAGAAGCTCATATACTTGAAGCCCCAACCATATATAAAAGGAAAGAACTCCCCTGAAATTGCATGAAATTATTTATAACCACCCAACATGAGCTACATGGAAGGACAGTAGTGAACAACTGCCCCCATGTACCAGTCAAGTCAGTGACAACAAACAAATTAAAAGGCTTCAGATAAATGTAGTAAATAACATGGGGGCACGCTCACAGTTCACCAATTAAGGATATTACAGCAATTTATATTCCATACATTCCATATGCAGTAATAGAATTTAGGCAGTCAGAAGAATAAAGATGAAGCTGGGGTTGCACTGCCATTGATATTCTAGGCAATGTTTCCCAAAAGGGAAAGGTCTACAGCAGGTTGGCAAAGTCAAAGCAATGGCTCGCAGATAATGCACTTAACTACAGTTTGTTTAAAGATGTTGGATATCTTGCCGTCTCAAGAGGAACATATTAAAAATTGCTACCAATAATAGCTCTCTGCTAACTTCTACTGATGCTGGCAATTTCTCTGCTCTTTTGCAACACTGCATGTAAAGTGGTGCGAGATCCTTTATACTTAGCAAGAATCCTTAGCAAAAGAAAATATTGTAAACAATATTCAGGCTCCACTCCAGACATTAGCAAGGACATCTGAATACACAAAAATCCTTCTCAACCCCATAAAAATATTAATTGGTCCTGCCCATGTTGTTTAAAGACAAACTAACACAAAACAGATAATGTAAAGTGTACAAGACTGAGAGATGCTTACTCCAAAAAAACCACCTGATTATTTACACAGAACAGCACTGAATAAGTCTCTACATATGATCAAGCAACTTAAAATTTATCCAGGAATTGGATGCAAAATGAAAAATCCTCCTCCAAATCTGTGCTACCTAAAATTCTCATATGCTCAACTATGACTAAACTTCCTTGTTTACATCTCACAATACTGGAGTTCATATTAGAGTTTCACCAGAGTTCAAGTGCTGGGGAAAATGTGTCCAGAATCCTTTTTTTTGGCCAAGAAAGAAATGTTATATTGTTTACAAAACAGAAGTGTATGCTGCTAACATGAATCCATATATACGTATATATATCCATATATATATATATTCGTCCAAGCCCTGCTCAGTCAAACACCACCCACTCTTGAAATCCTGTACCAGCCAGATTAGCAAATGTGCACATGCCTGTACTCTTGCAGAAACAATAGTCTCTTTCAGTCCATACAATCTTCTGAAGAAATAGGCTAAAACGTCATGGGAAAAATTAGGAAATATCTGCTGAAAACAGTTCACAAAATGAAGGGTGGAACTATTCAGTTAAATTACATAAAACATGCAACAGAAGACGAAAAACTAATAGCCTTATTACTAGCCCTTCTGTTCCAAAAGAAAAAGGCTCCCTTCGCTGAGCTGTCAGAATGGAAAAGGGGTTGATGTTGCTTTAGAGAATAAAATGCTCTAGAGATGGAAAGGCTTCCTTAAAACAGAATGCTCAGAGCAAAATTCAATTCTCAGAGCTCCATATAGAAGCTCTGAAGTCTGACACTGTGCTTTCCTTACACGTGCAGATCTCCCACTCATGACAATGATTCTTGCATGTAAAGAGATCAGAATATTCAAGTTGATATGTGTCCGGCAATTCCAAGAACAACAAACTGCCCAACTCTCAGATGCTTGAAATGTAATGCCACAGGGTTCTCAACTCAACAAAACCCTTCCACCCTAAATTGGTCTTGGTTTCTTGCCATGATCCCTACCTACCAGCTGCAAGTTTTCATTGCACATATTACATAACAAGGAAGACATTAGAAAAACAATCTAATTAATAAAATTATACTCCATGGACCATCATGTGTGCCACCAGGTGAAGGTGATGTAGGAAGTGTGGATGTTAACCTCAATCATTTCTCCCTCCACCCATTTCTGTGCACACTTAAAGAGGGTGTAAAGCAGTATGAAGGCCAGGCATTTGACTCCACAACATCTTTGAACATGCTATATGCAACTGGAAAGATTACCTTGCCATGAAGCCAAATGACTTTTGTGGCAGGCTGCCAGAAGCAGGAGGAAAATGGAGTGATCTCCAAGGTACTAAATGCTAAGTAGGCTGAACTTTTATTTAACAGAGGTAAGAAAAGAAATGTGGATTGTGGCATGGTTGGGAGCTATTGCCAGCTATCACATATTCCAAACTGTACACAGGTACTTCCAAAGACACCACCCTGTGATTGAAAGACTCTATAAACAAAACTGATTTTTTTGTAACAGCCTTGAAACTAATCCACCCAAACAGATGTAGAATTCCTGAACTAAACAGAAATGTTTTTGCATATCTAATGGGAAATTTCCAAATATGTACACATACTGTTTTTTGTTGTTTTTTTAACTTGTAGGCAATATTCTTGTTAAGGAAAAATATTGAAGAAGTCCATTCTGCAGAAACAAAATCTAGGTAAAATTAGTGGTTTAAACTCTAGCTTTACCCACTTTATTTATTTATAAATTTGTGGACTCTCATTCTTTTAATATTTTGAAGTAATAATTCACCTAGAACCATTTGTATACCATTATCTGTGCATCAGTAAATTAAAGTGTAATCTGGTATGCGAGATTACATACACCACATGGGAATAGAAGGAAGTAATGTAGTTAGCCATGTACTTGTTTCTAATTTCATAGCTCCAGGAGCCAAAAAGTGGATGTTTAGGGCTCTGACCAATACCAGATATTTAAAAAGCAATATAAAAGAAATCCTAAGAAACCCTGGACAAATCTGCCCACAACAGAAGGTTCCACTGGTTGACTACATCATGAAGAGGAAGTGCTTATATTCCTTTGACTTTCATCTATTTAAGTAGGTATTCATAACATCATTTAGGTCAGTGCCTAATTCTGCTGTGAATCCTCCTGAGCTTCTGTGAAAAGAATTCCACCAGTTAATTTGATTATAAAATGAGAAATCTTCAGATAAAAGAAATTTCATTCTTTTTTTAAAAGAAGTGACCATACTTACATTACAAAAGCAGATAATGTTACCACAAGTTTGGGGTGCTGCATACAGGAAACCCGATTAGATTTACTGCCCAACACAAAAAAACAAAATGTAAATAATTTCACTTGTTCAGGGTGAATCAGAGTCAGTTTCATTTTCAGGCGTAACACTGCTGCAGTGCTTGGATTGAAAACACCAACCTTACATTTAACCAGGTCTCAATCGGGATAAGTATCCTGGGTGTGGTCTGTGATCTGAAAAACTAAGAGTGCTCTCTTCTCATATATTTTTTTAATCTACCATTAAAACACCAACTCCAATGCCCTTTTCTAGGGATACTGTTGAATCAAGCTTTTCTATTCTTCAAAGTCCAAAGATTAAGAGAATCTTCCCATGGGCTTTGAATCAGTCCCTAAGAATGCAGCTTCCAAAGGGTTAGTGTCCACTTCTTAGGGCCGTGGAGAGTCTTCACAGAAGGATCTTATACTAGCTGCGTATTTCCCAATAATGGAAATTTAAGAACTTGTGGCACTCATCTGATAAAGCAGTAACACTAACAGACACGTATTGTTTCCAGGCAAGACAGAAAACTTCTTATTCATGAGATCAAATTCTACTGCTATGTATTCTCTCTCATCTTTTTCATAACCATGTACTTAATATTTTTGCAATACAAATGATGAAGACCAAGTCTCAGGTTTGGATTGTTGATAAATTCTCAAGGTCAATAAGGTAATGGGTGTCAGGATACCTAGGTTCTACAACCAATTACAAGCTTCGTCCCAGACATCTTCTGTACAGCATGAAACTACCACACAAGGATGTGTAGAGAGTAGGGATGCAACTGAAACTCATGATCAATATTCCAAATTTCCTCTTGACACAGCTGTATGCCTCTCAAAATAAAAAATGACAAATGGAAGAGCACTGACATGAAACTGTTTATACCAGATGCTGAAAACACTCCAGACTAAGCAGGAAACGAACTGCAATTGACTGAAATTGAAGCCTAAGGTCAAGGCCTCATACATTCAGTTTCTCCTGGGAAAGTCACTGCTCTCCCAGGAGAAACCAAGATAGAGCCTGAACATCTGTACATTCTCCCAGAGTAAATATGGCCACTCCAAGAGAAAAATAACCTGGGAACATCCAAAGTTGAATCACTCCCAGAAGACTTTCCCCTGGGAGTGCAAATATCTGTATACCCTGTGGTTTGTCTCAGAAGAGGACATAGTCCTCCAGCATCCTCCTTTCCCCTCCCTGGGAGACACTGCATCTCTTGTTGGGCTCTGCTCATACCCCCTTCTCAGTACTCACACTGTGCTGCAGTGAAACATGGGCTGACCACAGGCAGTCTGGGTCAGCCAATCAGGGCTTCCCTATGCACTGCTGCTATCTGTCACCAGGTAGACTAAGGAAGCATGCAGAGAAGTGTGCACAGGGTTGTCCCCTAACTGCATAGTGCCAGCACTACAAGCTCTCCACTCTTCAGAGCCTCGGTATTTGAATATCTATATACTCAGCTCTAAGTTTTACCAGATGAACAAACCCAGGACAACTCTTCCAGATTATTTGAATGTGTGTACACAGCAGAAGTGAACATTTGGTTTAAACTAGAGGAAAAAACTTTAAAAGAAAAAAAAAGGATTTCCAACTACTATTGATTGTCTGGGGGAACCAATACTTTAAAGGTGACAACAAAATGCAACATCTGACAGATTGTTTTCCTTATGAAGCTTAAAAGCCCATCTTATTTGCTGTACAGTCCTTTAATATTGGAGTAAAAAAATTTCAGCAGAGTGCACGTGTTGAATGTCATTTTCCAAATGCAATCATTAAAAAAAAAATTAAGTGGTCAGCGAGGAACAAAAATACCAGTTTGCTGAACTTGCCCTGTTTCAGAACTACAGTAGCTAATCCCTCTCTTGCTAAGGTTTCTCTTTTAAAAATATTTATGTAAAAATATGAAATTAAAGTTCAACATTAATCCCAGGGACTTTTCCTAAGAACATACTAATTTAAAAAGGATTCTACAGTTTTAATAAATACCTAGAAACTTTAGATAGAAATTAAATGGTAAGAAATCTGTGTTGGCTAGACATATTTCAATATTTGTTACCATAGAAACAAGCCTATAGATTTAGGTTTTTGGAGTTATCCATTGCTATAAAATGTGTATTATAACAAAAACCACTGTCGATCCTAACGAATCCTAAAGTACCTTACACGTTAAACAAAGTAAAATTTTGTTTTTATCTGTTACAAAAATACTTTAAAGACTGCTTTTTAAAATCTTCCAGTATTACCCAAATCCTAGACACACCAATAAAATTTAAAAAAAGGAACACTGGCCAGAAGTTAATATACATTTTCTATTCTGTTTTGGATGGGCTGAAGATAACAGGAACAACACAATTTTAAAATTGCTTTGATAAAGATCCAGGTGTAATGAACAGAATGTTACCAGTTAACAGCTCTGAAAACTTTGCTGGTTAAAAGGACATCTGTAATTCTTCTGAATGAAGGTTTTTAAGTGAGTCTTCCCCCTAAAAATTATAAAAATTGAATATGCTAACAAGCTGAATTTAAGCAGGCTGAGGCTAATGTCCTGAATCTTCACTCACATTTAATATTTCATACAACCATTTGAGCAACCAACCAGATGTGTTGTACTTTCAATCTTCAAAAGAGAACCAAAAGTTTTATTAAATTCACAGTGATAAACAATAGGCAAATGGTCAACACGTATATACATCTTTGCCCTTACACCCACGCCTTCTTTAAAAACCAAGATGAACAGTAAAGGTTCTTTAAACAAAGCGAACAACAGCATGAACTGATGGTGCAAGCTTGCTGTTGCACAAGAGAAAGGGACTGGTCTGCAAAAAAGTCTCTAAGCTGACTGGTGGCATTGGGGAAGGGTAGGGAGGAGAGACATTTTCCTAGTTTCTAGATCTGGATATAGGCAACAAAATTGATCCAGATTTCTTGCCCAAAACTATTTGTTGCAGCTTGCTTTCTATTTGGACTCAAGAAAATTCTACATGCTAGAAGTTTCATATTAAGTGTCTTGTGATGAATGAATGGAAAACTTCCTGGTTCCTTTGCCACTGGACCTCATTTCCTCTCACATTGAAACTAGCTCCGTTGGCCACAAAAGCAAAGGGGGAAGCAGGGGGGAATGAACCTCCGCCTTCTTCCAAGAATTAAAGAATGCTTTTTATACTTCTATGAAAAGCAAAGACAAGTAGTAGAACTACAATTTCTTAAACTTTCTGAGTTCAGCTCTCAGAATATAGACTCTTAAGAAGTAAATTGAAATTAAATATTTTGTCACGTTAGGTAAACTTTCTCAAATTCAAACATAATTTGCCATCTTACTGTAAGCACTTATGCCTCTTGAAAATGGAAACTTATTCTTAAAGGGGCTCAAACAGCAACATTCTAACAAATGGAAATATTCTATACTTGAGAGAAGAAAAAGGTATGCAGCTTGAATTTTAAATTTAAAAAGAATAAGGATTTTAAATGCCATTTCCTGTGTAATATATTGATTTGGAAAAACCTTGCATTTTTGTTTTCTTTGGTGTGGTTAAACAGCGGAATCTTTTTAGAATATATTTCGTAGAGATCTATTTGTGCCTGTTTGTGCTCTCTGCAACTTTCTGTTTTACTTAATTCTAAGTACTAGACAAGCAGAAAGGGATTTTTTTCCACACTGAAGAAATAAAAAAGTTCTAAAAGTAGCATGTCTTTTAACGCTTTCAAAGAAAAACATAGAAAATAATTCTGATGCACACATTTTTTCGCTAAATAATACAGAGAGATGCAATTAGTCTGCTTATTTTATAAGCTGAATAGTAATACATATGGGGGTGTGTATTTTGTGTGAATACATGCTAATGTTATACGATTCATCAATCCAAGTTCGTAATGGTCACCATTACTAGTGTCTGGAGAAGACACAGAACAACTGTTGCAAGAGAAAACCAGATTCAAAGCATGTCATATTCACACATTGTCATGAAAACAGCAACAACTCATCTTTTTGGCTTTTGGAGCCAGGGCTGATCATTTATTACGTGCTTATAGAGACAAACAAAAAAAGGACCCTGACCCAACCATATCTCCAAGTGCTACTAAACTATGTGTTCTTAATAATCAATATGGATTTATAACATTCCAAACTGAGTCTATTTTACATCAACCTAAAATGGTGTTTTTTTCCCCTGGAAGTACACTGTAGATTTTCTAAGTAAAGAGAAAGTGACAGGTTATGCTTTTTGCATCAAAACTATTTTTACAAATGGAAAGTAAAGGATTGCTTCCATTCAACAAAACTACTAAATCCTGTGCCTAACAGTCTTTGGTGCTTAGTCAAACAATTAGAAATGTATGTACAGAACAGCTTTCAAATTGCTAAAAATCCGTTTCTCTACAGTATATAAAAAACAAAAAGAAAATAAGTTCAGGAGATTTTATTCCTCTGGTCTCATAATACAAAGAGGCAAAAATTCAGTGAAAGGTAGTAAATTTCAATGTTATGTAATAATACCTTTGACAGAAAAACTTGCAGTTGTTCTCTATTAATGAATTCCACAGTCTACTGTTAAAACCAAGAACTGAACAAACTAGACAAAAATATCAATTAATTTAGCAGGTAACACAAATTTTGAAAAGTTTTTATAATCTCATCATGTCTGATCTTAAACCAACCTCTAACTACCCAAGATAAGGTCAAAAGCCCTATGGTAAACAGATGGAATGCAGAGAGCAATACGTGTTCATAATTTTTCAATTGTTATTGAAAGGTTATCATACAATAAGCTGTTGCATGAGAAGGAGGGGAACAGAGGGAAAAAATAATTGATTAATTGGTAGGAAAAAGGATTGATGGATTGCAGGGAAGAAAAATAACTTGTGGAAAACAAACAAGAGAATAAATGGTGAATGAACTGTGGAGTGGGAGTTACTGGATGTATATCAGAAACAGAGGTAGTGTGTATGTAAGAAGGACAAAGTGAGAATATGCACATATAGAAACACTGATCTGAAGAGTTTACCATCTAAAACAGGTAGCTGTAATCAGCTCACCTGGAAAAAAGAGCTGAGGTATTGCTGTATTTCACAAGGTACAAACTAAATGGGTTGTCTCTTTCTCTTGTCTCATAGCATCTCCACACCTCACATTTATGTATTCCAAAGTTTTACTGGAATTTGTTTAAGTGTTTACTTTTATCATAGCATTCAATTTTTTTTGTGAGAATGGATGCAGATGACTTGTACACCCTGGTTTGCTTTTTTATGTCAACTATCAGCAATTATTTCAACTATTTCAAACAACATGAATTCAACTGAGGGTGGTTTTTTTGGCTGGCTGACTGGTTAGTTGAAGTGTTTACCTACAATTATTACAGCTACTGCCAATGCCACCATTCAGCCACTATCTTTCTCTCTTGCATTACAAATGTACATCATCTACATCTGTGTTTTTTCAGCGCCTTGAACCCATTTGTTTCTGCAAGTAGTGACAATGCAGCAACAAAAAAGTTGTAACCTAGCATTCTGAAATCTTCACATTTTAGCATAACACCTGCTGATTATTTTTACGTGCCATTTTTAAATCGTTTATAAAAATACTTTTTCCAGTTATAGAAAGAAACATTAACTGACTACATCCTTCTTGGGTTCTGCTCATGACTGAGCTTTTGTCTGCCTTACTTAGAAACAAACACCTGGATCAATTCATGGGTATCCAGCGAAGCTGTTAATTTCCCCTCAGAACATTAACTTACAAAAGATAATTAGCAAATCCCAGTGTGCAAACTGTCTTGGTATCAGCTTAAAATATTTTAATGGCCAAATCACTGTATACAAAATTTTTTATATACATACATAATCTATCTATATCATAATATATTTGTATCTATATATGATATAGATATCTTTTTCTTCAGCTGACATTTTTTTATAAGAGATATTAAAAAGAAGATGGTAGTGGGGCTAGGCACTCCAACTGGCACAAAATGTTTTAAAAAACAGACCACTGGTATCCGAAAAAATTTTTAAACAGGACTACAAGGAGAAATGCTTTCCTAACTATCCATTACTTAGAAGATTGCATAAAACTTATTTTTAAGAAATTCTATTGCACCATGTTCGACAGATAACACCACTCACCCCTGTCTTTTGATTTTATAGGCTCACATCAATCAAAAGTGGAATAATTCCCTCTTCCTATGACTTAACTCGTCTTTACAGAAGCACCGTAGGATCTGAACTCAGAGACACAAATCAGGAAACAATTTGGTTTGGACTAAATAAATCAATGGACAAATTCCTATTGTATTCTGACATGAATTCTCCATTAAAAAACAAAAACCCTGAATGTTTCAATGGAAGTACTCCTCATCTTTCATTTCAGCCTGTCACCTAGCTAAGCAGCAAGTGTGGTAAAGCAAGTTTCTGATAGGATATGGATAGGCAGGATAAAAGTTCAAGCTCAGAAAAAGCAGCCACAATATCTTTAAAGACATCCTGTGGTGATAGTCTCCTTTTTCACATAAAATGAACCACATCTATGGACTTTTACTGTGTTTATCACCTTCCTTTTGGAATGCCTTTAAAATTCAGGATTAAAAAGAAAATACACACCGGTCTTCCTCCTCTCCCCTCCCCATCCTCCACTAGAATATTTGTTTAGAACATAAGCACACTCGACATTCCATTGCAGATGGTCTACAGAAGCTCTTCCTGCTCCACTTAAGCTCCACATAAACCCCCTGTTAAAGGATTAAGCAATGCAACAGAACTTGTCTGGGCTCACTACAGTGGGGTGAATTTTACTCAGCCCTGCAAAGCAGCACCTTTCTGTTCAATATATTTATATTGTGTTTGTTTTCCCCTACCATCTAGTGAAATCAATGGTGCAAGCATGCTATTCATTGCAATGAAACTGTGCATTAACAGCTAACAATATGACTGCTGGCAAAGCGTCTAGGAATAAATAAAAAGAGACAAAATGGAAAGCTCAGATCATACAAGAACCACCTAAAACATCACTCACTTAAAAGTACCTTTGCACTTTATACAATTTTGCATACAATGCATGTTTATTGGGTATAAAAATGTCCCATTAAAACCAAATGTTCAAGCTTCTAACTTACGGTTCAATGGGAATTTGCTACCTTTAAAAGGAAAAAGAGTTATAAGCACAGATCCTTGCACAATAAGGTTTATTTATGCAGCCCAGTTTTAAAAGGAAACTAATGGAAATGGGAATGAGAATGTACTACTTTTAAAGAAAAACAAGTTTTAAGTGAAAATCCTTAAAAAGTGAGGTTTATTTACACAGCCAAGATTTACAATCAAACTAATCAATCAAAACTGGCAAAATGGATTTTGGGAAAGGGCATTTGGAATGAAAACAAGCTGAAGCGGCCAGGATGAAGCCACAGAAAACTGCAATATAATTATTAGCATATATTGCAGAATAAATACGAAGATTTATTCAATCCATACTGAGGTTCTAAGCAACATACACACAAAAACACAGGCTATTATGAAGACTAGAAGTTCTACATAAATCAGCAGCGAGACATTTCTTATTTGCATATCTTGGAATAAAAGAGGCTGTTGTATCATTTAAACCAGTATGCTTTTAAGCATCCTTTGGTCTGAGCAGGCAGCGTCACCAATTCTTTCCTGGGCCTCTAACATTTCCGAGGCACAGGCTCCATTACTCTTTCATGAAAACGGGACATCATGAATCCAGCTGCTGTAGGACCCCAGAACCAGGAATGGACGCCCCCCCCAAACAACTTCCCTTGAGTTTAAGCAAAGCTTCACACAGACTTCTAACACTTCTAAGTACTTTGGGTTTATAGTGCACTTCTTCAGGGAGACACAACAATTGAAGCAGACACACTGGTTTCTGGGACTCTTGCAAAATCTCTCACTCAGCAGGAACTATATGCAGACACAGAGAAGACAAACACCATCTTGCTTCTTCCCCTGCTTCAGTTCCTTGACCACTGTTGGGCATCCTTTGAATACAAACAGAAGTCCCAAACGGAAGCTGGTCACCGTGTGCTTGGGCAAAGATTCAAGGAGATGCATATTAACTTCTGAAGAGCTGCATGTGGCTCCGGGACCGCAGGCTGGCCAACCCCCTCTATGGTATTGAAGACACCACTAACACCAAAGCTGTTCTGTTTCGAGGGAAATTCTATTGCTCCCTACACACAAAATGACCTAGTTTTCTCAGGTTTCAACAATCCTGTCATCCAATGATAACCACACTTGAATGAAAGTTACCACAACTTAATAACCCTCCATTCTCTCCGCTCTGGTAAGTGTATGCGACAACTCTGAAAACATTAACACCCCATACTCTGTGGCACTGAAAGATGCAGCAGTTTCATTACCTCAACCAGAATTCATAACAGTTTGTTAATAGGTTAGACAATGGATTTGCATAGGACTGTTTGGATAAGAATAATCCTTCCCCAGGCAAGGGGTTGGACTATATGACCTCTGGAAATCCCTTCCAAGCCTACTTCCCTACAATTCTATATTTCTCAAATTGGTACAGGCAGTCTCAAAAAAAACAAACAACAACAACAAAAAAACCCAACCCCCCCCCACCCAAACTCATCAGGCATGAATAAAGGATCAGACACAGGAGAACTGCAGCAGAGAGTGCAGTGAAAGGGCCGTCAGGGAAGGCCCAAAATAAAGGTCTTGATGGAGAGCAATGGCTATACCCAAGTGTTATTCTACGAGGGAGATGGTGCTTAAAAGGGATAGAAAGATGCCTTACCTTTCCGATGTCTTTTCAACAGTAAGGATATCAGACTCTTTATCCTTATAATAAGCAGTAACTCATACCATGTATAGTAAATTAAATGGTTACTCTTGCTATAAGAAGTAAGGATATTAAATCTAACCCTAAATAGATTTGTCCCATATTTTGAAGATGAAATGTCATATGCACACAACTTTTGATTCTAGAAGTCCTTCTAAAACTCAGGGAAAAATCTTGGGGTTTTTTTCCTTACCATAATGAGTTCACTTTACACACCTTGAGGAACACCAAAAAGCTCAGCTACGCTGAACAAAATGCTTGAGCTGTTATGTTTTTCCTCAACTTTAGCTACATCTGCAAGGTGACAAAGGAAAGATCCAGTCTTGTCACAAAACTCACAGAACAGATATGCTAAGAGAATCTTTCTTCTGCTTTTCTATGTTTGAGTTTTAGGAAAAACAAAATTTAAAACTGAACTGACAGGGACTTTGAAGTTCCTCAGCACTCACAAAGTGGGGTGTGGTAGATTCAGATGAAAATGGCTGATGGATAGCTAGAAAAATCCCAGACATAGTAGGGCTCACTAAAACCTGGTGGGATTCAACCCATGATTGGGCAGTAAACATTAGGGGCTACAGACTATACAGGCAGGACAGAACGGGGAGAAAAGGCGGGGGGTGGCACTCTACGTGAAAGAGCAATACACTCCCTCAACTAACAGGATGGGGTCAGAGAAGAGGCAGACTGAAGTGCTCTGGGTCAGAATACAGGGGGGTCATGGGGAAAGGGACTTAACGGTGGGGGTCTACTACAGACCACTCAACCAGGGGGAAGAGCTGGACCAGGAATTCTCGGGTCAGCTTGCGGAGGCAGTTAAGTCAAGGGATGTGGTCGTCATGGGTGATCTAAACTACCCAGACATTTGCTGGGAGGAGCAGTCAGCCAGGTCTGACCACTCACATAGGTTCCTTGCTTAGATACAAGACCTCCACCTAACCCAGGAGGTGCAAATGAACATGGGCCGCCAATATGAGGACGCGGTCAGTAAGGCTAACCGCACCTTGTCATGCATCCACAGATGCAACATGAGCAGGTCCAAGGAGGTGATCCTCCCCCTCTATGCGATACTGGTCAGGCCACAGTTGGAGTACTGTGTCCGGTTCTGGGAGCCGCATTTCAGGAGGGATGTGGCCAGGATTGAGAAGGTCCAGAGGACTGCCACCTGCATGATCAGGGGACAGCAGGGTAGGCCCTACGAGGAGAGGCTATGGGACCTGAACCTGTTCAGCCTTCACAAGAGAAGGCTGAAAGGGGATCTGGTGACCGTCTATAAAAACATACTGGGGGGACCAGAGGGGAATGGGCAAGACCCTGTTCCCCAGAGCACTTCCCAGAGTAACAAGAAATAATGGCCACAAGTTGATTGAGGGTAGGTTCACGCTAGACATCCGAAGGCATTACTTCACAGTCAGGGCAGCCAGGATCTGGAACCAGCTTCCAAGGGAAGCGGTGCTGGCTCCTACCTTAGGGGTCTTTAAAAGGAGGCTTGATAATTACCTAGCTGGGGTCATATGAGCTTAAACTTAACAGGGGTCATATAAGCCCAGTATTCATTCCTACCCAGGGCAGGGGGTTGGACTTGATGATTTGCTCAGGTCCCTTCCGATCCTACATCTAAGAACCTGTGAGTTGGAAGGGGGTGGGATTTTCTGTTTGTTTGTTTGTTTTTATGTTTGAAGTTAGCTCATGGTTCAAAAACATTGGGATGTCCTCATTAGTCCTGCATGATAAAAGATGTTTTTATCACAAGTCCACAGTATTGTGCACACAGTATACAACATGCAAAGGTTTGTTAGTTTTACTCTATTTAGACCACAAAATGCTTATTTGTAGAAAATCAGTCTGATGAAGTAGTTTTTAAGAGATTATTTTAATTTGGTATAAATAAAACGTGCCTCCCAGTATTTATGGAACTGCCTTTTAATGCAACTACTTCATTTAGAGAGGAAAGGTTAATCACAATAAGGGAAAAAAAAGGATGGGAAGAAAAAGAATAAATCAAGACTCAGAGTTAATCTGAAGAAGCTGCTTCTTTTTTAAGCCAAGACAATCAGAATTATTTCCAGAAGGGAAAAGAGACACTTCTGTACATCTTAGTGGGAGATGTTTTTCAAATGAATAACATGTGCACCTAACATTACCTGCTTGGCATTATCTAGCCTGACTGCACAGAGTTAAATCAAAGGAAGCTGCTGGGTGAGGGAGTGAAACAATGAGAGAGGTCTGATATAGGCAGAGAGACTATCCAGGGTCCTCTTCAAGGAAACAATGAGAAATGCCCACCTGCCTGGCTCCCAGCCAGGCTAATTTTCCCATGCCTGCTCTAAGGATCAAGGAGACCAGAAACAGTTAAGAACACCAAGCTAGAAGAGAGGGGTGGGGGAAAATAGGCAAAAGCAGCAGTGAGGGACAGAGAAATGGAGACAGCAAGGCAGGCTGTGTTTCCTCAGCCACAGGCTGTGCAGCATTTACAAAGGCCAGCGAGGAAAGATTAATCTTTAGATAAAAGCAAATACACCTACCAGCATTTTGTTTTAAATCCTTGCCTCTACATGCTATATAACTTTAGGTGGATAAATACTTTAAAAGTTACTGTAATCAGCTGCTAGTCACAGGTCCCTAGGTTCCCAAAACAGGTAAGACCTGGTGTGTTAGTTCGGAAGGTAAACAGGCAGCTGAAATCCAAGGACTGTGTCAAGGTATACTCAAAAGGAACACAAAAAGGGGGCTAAACCACAGCTCTTCCCCGAAGCACATGGCATGTCTAACCAAGCTAATTCAACTCTATTCAATTTCCAATGGTTTCTTAATACTTATTATAACCAATACATTATTGAAATGCACTGGATAGCTTAACTCTGTTTGAATTTATCATTCCATTTGCCTGTAAGAGTAAACTGCAAGCACACTGATAAAATGGAGAGGCAGTCTAGCTTCACTGCAGCTTCTGTTTCTCCACAGCCTATGCTGAAATGCTCCCCCCCGCCACAGCTGACAACAATTTTCTTACTGAGTAATGTATATCTGCTTCTAAAAGCACTACAGTGACTATTTCCCTCCCACCTACACAATGGTCTGTAGAAGCACTTCACTCATAAACCCCCTTGATTTTTAAAGCCTTTCATCTCGGAAGCTATTTAGAAAGAATAATTAATCCTCCCCAAAGAACCCTGAAAAATAGTGCTTTCCCATTTTATAAGCGGGGAAACTGAGGAAGGGCTGATGAAAACATTTTCTAATAGCTGCCCCAGAAATGTATTTCAGAGGCTGCACAAGATCTCAAGGTTCCCTAAGGTCATAATATTGTTCTCAGATTTCTCTCTCTCCTTTGTTATACCCACTGTCTTCATATTTGCATTAGGTCCTAAGATCAAATATACTGTTAGTAAGCCTTTCATGACCACTCCCAAATGATATATAAAAACCATTAACTAAACTGAACAAGCTAATATACAAACTGATAATACACGTTTGCTAGGTGATATAGGAACTTACTAATGGCAACTTTCCCACACATTTCTCCGTGCATTCTCATCATTTCCCCTCTCTTGAAGCATGTTTGTGTATTCATGGGAGGGAGAATGGTACTGGTGGAAGTTTTATTTGTTTGCAATGTGTAAGGTAATCAACTATAGGGATAAGCTTATTGAAGCATCTGAAACCTTTTATCCACTTACCAAGAGTTCTCCAAGTTGTTGTTGACATTATTGTTAAGACTTCTTGCAGATTACTATCCTCTGAGCTTGTAACATGCATGATTATATGTAAGCTAATGTGCGACAACATGTGTATTTCGAGAACGGATGGAGTCTCTGGATTTAATCCAAAGGATAAACGACAGCTTCCACGTATGCAGGAGGTTTGTTTGGCTACATGCATCTCGCGTGTTCAAACACTTAAAATACTCAGGTTATTCCCGTTAAACGGTACAAAAACCACCTCATGCATTTCATTACAGGAAGTATTACCTACTTGTATCCTTATGTCCTATGTACATCCTTACATACACTGCAACAAGTTGAATGCTTTGAAGGGAGCTGAATATATAAAAAAAAAAATGTCAATTTTCTCTTTTAAACTATTTCACAA
Source organism: Gavialis gangeticus (assembly GCF_001723915.1). Classification (NCBI taxonomy): domain Eukaryota; kingdom Metazoa; phylum Chordata; order Crocodylia; family Gavialidae; genus Gavialis; species Gavialis gangeticus. The sequence continues at coordinate 50,362,238 of NW_017729026.1, read as the reverse complement.
TGTTAAGATTTTAAAATGACTAATACAACTGCAATCTGCTAGAAACAACAACATTTAAGGTGGGTGGTAATCTTGGTTATAGCAGACTTAAGCTTTGCCTCAGAACAAATCCATCATAAATCGGTTAAAAACCATGGAGACATACAGTCAACACCTACAAGCTTTGTAAGGTGCCCAAGAACAAATGATATATGCATAATGTATCTCAGTGTGTTCAATGTATTATTATCCCTATTAAAGAATAAGTGCTCTGCATTAAAAGTAAAAAAAAGTCTAAATACACGATGCAGTTGCACGAAAAAAACCCCAAAACCAAAAAAACCAACCAAACAAAAAGAACAGAACAGATGTAATCTTATCTTTAGCACACACCTTTCTACCTCTACATTTTGCTTGCAATAATTTTGTTCATATAAACATTCTTTGGGAAGATTGCAAAAGATTACCCGACAGAACAATGCAGGTGGTTGAATGTTAATATATTTTTAAGAAGTGACGTAGTATAGCAGTCCAATTGTCCATATTCCTGCAAGATCTACCCACTAAAAAAAGAAAACAAATATGGCTTGTAAATGCAGCATACACAGGAAAATAAAATTTAAAAATATTAAGCAAAGTGACAACATAAATTCTAAAGATGACAATTTTTCTGGACACACCCAACCACAACTAGAATAAACTAACAATCATTTTAACCAAAAGATAACACTGCTCAAAGGAAACAACTACT
>NW_017729026.1:50360786-50361490 GCF_001723915.1 Gavialis gangeticus | reverse complement strand
GGGGGGAGGATGTTTAGCTGGGGGAGGGGTTAGACAAAGGACACAAGAAGACTTCATAAAGAAAAAACATTTTCTGGCTGTTTAAATACCAGTTCACTGTACATTGACAAGCTATTCTGATTTCCAGCATATAGCTTCTCCTGGTATGATCTACATAACCACATAAATATTTCTCTTAACCAAAATGAAATCCAGCTTGATACTAACATTTAGAGAATAACCTCAAAGCAAAAGCTTAAGACCCATAAAGTTTTGAAAATTAATGTTTTCCTGCTACAGGTTGAACAGCAGCTTTCACAGAGCAACATTATAAATGAAAACAGGTATCACTTTTCAGGGAAAAGCTTTACAGAATCTATCAGAATAATAATTCTCTCTAAACATAAGTGCTACAGTAAGCACAAAAATCTATTAATGCAAAAGGTTCTTTCTTCTCAACGGTGTACAGGGGATTTACGGTACATGCGTCAATACCATTAGAGCTAATAAATGGCATACATTAAGATCACCAGAAGGTTTAAATAAACCTTAACATACTCTTCCCTTTGTCATTAATTGCTTTCTATCTCCAAAATTCACTCCAGCAGGGGATACTACCTAACATATTGCTCAGCATTCCACCAATTGCAAATATGTGTGAACATGTATCTGCATTGTAAATGAAGGCATCAGTGGTAAGGCAATATACCAGCTTCTCTCACATT
>NW_017729026.1:50354174-50360640 GCF_001723915.1 Gavialis gangeticus | reverse complement strand
TCCCCCATTTTTTTTTTTTTTTTTTTTTTTTTACCATGAATCAAGATTGTAGCACATACAAAATTCTCCCTGAAATGTTGGGATCTAACATTCACCCTTTCATACTGAATCAGTTGGACAAACTGGAACTTCCAGGATAGAACACAAAATGCTTATCAGCAAATATATATAATCCCAACTAATTTTCCTATGGTTAAATGAGCTATCCATTATAGAACATTTAATGTTATCTGGGAGAAAAAATATTCTTTATACCACCCTAAAACCATCATGCCTTATGCCAATGCTTAGTTATCATGATATGTGAAGTGACCATCTTTATGTGAAGTGACACTTGATTGTTATCAATATACTGAGTCAATTTTTTCTCTTGTACATTTGGTTTATTTGTTTTTCCATCACTGAATGAAGCCTCCCTCTGAAACCTCTTGAAAATGGAATGGGGAAGTCAAATTAGAGTTCCAGTATGTATTAATGATTACTATTACAATATATACACAATACCAAAATAATTACCCTTCTAAACCTAACTCCCCCTGGCAAATATTGCACTATGCAACTTCTAACAATTCTCATTTTAGATAACACCTGGTTTTAGTAAAACATAAAGCATTAACGCTCTGTGGTTAATAATGCCATTATTGTAAAGGTGATCGGTCAGTTGTACAAATCTGTAACCTATAGGTTTAAGCATGAAATTAAACCACCACGAGAAATTAACAATATCTATTCAATGTTATACCAAATTGGTTACAAAATATGCATAAGTATTAAAAGCATTACATAATCTCATTTTAAAAGACTCTGTAATGCATAGGTTTTACAAATATTTACAGACATTAATCTTGGTAAATTGATTTCCAGAGTTTTATTCAGTAACAGGATTGATTGGCTGAAAAGACCAAGTCCCATACAAAAAAGCTGAATGCTCCGAGTTGTCAGAAAGATGCATTTTTTTTTAGTAATTTGTTTTGTCATCTTACATTTTAAGACTAAACATTACAAACAGTTCTTCAATTGACAAGAAAGGTTGATATTCTTCCTATTTATCATGATGATTTTTATGGGTCCAAGAGTCAGAGAAAAAGCAATAGTTCATTTCTTACTTTTTCGTACTGCCCTAGATCACACCATAGTTTTCCACATCGCTTTTGGGAGCATATATACACTACCTGTGCCTGAGGCAGGTAATAAACCCATACTTATATACTCAATTTGAGGGGGATGAATTTATAATAGCGAGACAAATCTTCAAATTCTTAATATACTTCTACGTCAGACAAGTTTGGATTAGGCATGTTCAAGAAGTATTACGAATAGTATTATTATGGCCACAGATTTTCTCAAATACCTTTTGTATTGAAAAAGTTAGTTCAAATGTTCTCTCTTACACAAATAACTTTAGGCAGCCTTTTAAAATTAAGGGGGATTTCCTCCCCCACCCCCCGGAACAAAGATCCTGGAATTGTCAAGCGCAGGACAGAATCCCATTCTAGCATTAAATCTAGAAACTTCACCTGTCTACAGAGGACTGGCACCAACAACAGTGCTTCCTTTTAAAACACATTTCAGTAAAGTCCAAGCTATTCTACTCATGTTGTTTATTCACTTTATGGACTGTATTCATAGTGCCCAAAACATATTTATAATTTTGAGATAAGATTTAGCTTCTTAGTCCTTTATCCATGTGACCCAAATATGTTATACATATATATCATAATACACACACACACACACACACACAGATTTATATCTACCTATCATGTGTGTATTTATTTATATACATTTTTACCAAAACAATATAAAGTGTTTACCAATTTTAGCTGCCTGAAGTGCTGAGAACACTGTAAACAAAAGAAAAGTGCATTACATATTCTGGTTTTTTTAATGAAAATTGTAAATGTTTTTATTCAGTTGATTTTCTTTGTAAGTCATTTTAATTGGTGTTACCCCTTACATCTCAGATTCACCCCTCTAGTTACCTATGATCCCTGTCCCTGGATCCCATCTTTTCTGTTCTGTTCTGCTCCAGCCTCTTTACAGTCTTCCCATCTCCCTAGTAAAAACTCATTGTTGAGTGGTACCGTGGCCGATTTGTCCATGGGAATGCCATCAGACAAATCATCCCCCTCTCTTCTCCCTAGTAGGTTCATGCTTGATGTGTCATTCCCCCTCCCTTCTACTGTGAGCAGGAAAGATTGACACACAGAGGTACGTAATCCTTGAACAGCTTTGCCAAGGGTTTCTGAGGCCAACGTCTCAAACCACTAAGATCTTATCATACATTTACAGGTGGCTAACTTTCAAATTACACCATCCACAGCTAAATCAATGAAGCCTTTTGCCAGAAATTAATTAGTGAATTCAGGCTTGAGAAAGCATAATACAAAGTGCGTTAGGTGTGGTATTATGTTCATGACTGCCTTTCAGCCACGTAGGTAGAGGAACAGGTTCCCACATCTACGCAGGTTGATGCTTTGTGACTCCTGGTCTTATAATTAACAAGAACACTATTTTGTCTGATACAACCTTCAGATTATACAAATTACTTTTATTTTGCTTTTGTTTTGCTCATTTTGAGTTCTGAAAGTTACCTACTTTTGCACACAGTAACACTTATGATTTAGATATTTCTTCTATAAAGCTCCCAACATCCATTAAAGTATCACCATTAGAAATTCCCAGTGTGGAGTGCTACTTTATACTGTATACATGTCTATCATACCATTGGTCCATCTAGTCCCTCAAACTGTATCCAACAGGAGGCAGAACTGGATGCTTTAGAGGAAGGTGCAATAAGTAACCCACTCCCCAGTATTAAATATCCTCCTAAACCATTGATTCTCAACCCTTTTAGACTCAAGGCACCCCTGATTAGATTCAAGGCACCCCTAGGTAAACACCAGCTCTTTTCACTTTTATTTTTCCCACAGTGAAAAGAGAGCAGTTTTTCTCTTGCAAAGAACTCAGAAAAATCACAGCAGCACAGAATGTATTGACACTACGAATTCCTACTTAAATCTCTGGGTTTATCTTGTGAATCATGTTTGCACACCTAGCGGTGCTAACATTGTGTGGCACGTCTTGGCACCCCCAAAAGGTTCTCAAGGCATACAGTACCCTGGTTGAGAACCACAATCCTAAACCCTAAGAGGGATTGGCTTAGTCCCTAAAACAGAGTGGAGCAGTAAATTCACTGCATTCAACAATGGCTTCCCATAGAATAAAGACTCAAATCCAGTCCTTACCTTCAAGGCACTTTCTCCAAAAGCTCAAGGAAGATGTCTGGGGCCAACTAGTCAGCTTTTCTGACACAATGGAACATCATCTTTCTGGCACAGAAGATGCAACTTTTCATGTGGCAGGTGTAGGGAACAGTTAACTCCAACAGAAACTGTGCGCCACTGCAAACTTCTCTATACCAAGTATACATCATACACAGCATGATGGTATAGACATCTCAAGTACTGTGCTCACTTTGACCTATTTTATCTGATAAACACATAACAGTATATATACATTTTAAAACCAAAATAAACCATACAAGACAAAGTCACTTTCAGGTGCTGCTGGAAGATGCTCAGATGGTAGAGTAGTGGATAATAACCTACAGAGGAGATGCCCATGTCCCTTCCTTGAGTGGTGACATAGATCTTTTCACACACTCACTGATTTCCCTTATCGTAATACAAATCTTTAAATGGTACTTTCACTGTGGTAACCAGGTGCAACATACATGGAGTACCTGACAACATATGTATCCATTTACTAAAGATAGAGAACTATATATAAAACACAGACGGCTAAGATCTCAATTAGAAAATAGAAAAGTAGGCAATGATAAGAGGAAACCTTCCGCAATACTTCTTCAGTTAAGCAAATGTAGAAGTAGGGCCTCTTGGGCTTAGAATGATCAGATGGCTTCTGTTTTTCTCTACTGTTTTGATTTCTTTCCAATTCAAAAGAGTAGCAGGAAAGATAGCCTGGGTTCTAAGTGACAGATGACAGCAACAGTATTTTCTGGTTTTGCTCCAGTTTCTGGATACTTATAGTATCCCAAGACTTTCCTATTTTACGTACATATTGTTTCGGATTTACAGAATTCCTGGATCTCAAGTTTCTTGCTCAGCCAATCCATGGGTAATAGATTAGTGGGGGGAAAATAGCAAAGGAAGAAATGGAGCTTGAAGACATGAGGTTGTATACCAGTGACTGCAAAGCAGTTAGAATTTCTTTAAACAGGGTCTGGCATTTAGATTGTTCCTCCCCATTCTGTTGTCTGGCTTGATAGATACAGAATACTTTGCAATCTGTTCCTACAAGAGGTCCAGCTAAACTAATTCTCTGTCCTAGCATGGAATTTTTTTGCCCAAGGGAGATAGTTTCCCCTAGACCGATTTGCAGGTGGTGACTACTCCCCTCCGATTTGCTTGGTGCATGTGTCCACACATACATGCACTTGATTTGCAGCTGTGGTGATAAACCTCAAGGGAGACAGATCTACTGATGCGTGCATCTGTTGCACCACCAGTTGAAAAAAAATAGCATTTCCCCAACTTTATTAGTAAAAAGTTCAGAAATCAAGATGGTCTCCTGACTTTCAGACCTAAATAAGATCTTAGGACCCAATACCCTTCTTCCCTAGGAATGTATAAATACCCTTAGTTCTGATTCTTAAAAGAAGGAAGAGGGCCTAGTGAGTTCAATGAATTGCTACTTTCTGCACCCAGAAGAAACAAATAATTATTTGCATCAGTGAGTTTTGAAAAGTACAACTCTTCTCCCCCAAAATCTTTCTCCTGCATTCCATGAGATACAGAATAGTCTGGCCAACTGATATCCTTAACTCTGAGAAGAATCCTTGGTTCAAGGATGAATGAGGCGTAGGAAACCACTAATGAGAAACCAAGGAAAATTTTCAAAATGGGTCTATGAGGCAAAATAAGCATCTTTTGGTATCTGATAGACCAGTTAGAACAATTTATTACCTTGTATTTGTCAGTTTGAATTTCTGTTAGCCATAATGTTATTATTCAGAATATATAAGCAACAAAGATAGAGACTCATTAATCCCAAATCCTTCTCACTACTTCCTCTAGCTCCCATCATCAGGGATCCCAGAGAAAACATTGAAGTGAACTGTTATATCTATTTTTGTAAGAATTAAAGACAGCAGACATGGAATTCCCACTTTAGCTACATTCAAAAAGACTTGTGTGCATGCAAGACAATGAGAAGTTGTTACCAGTTTTTGAAGGGCAGTTAAGCTTCCTTGGCATCTGATGTCAATGTTGGAAGGTCTGAGACACATGCATTAACAAATAAGTCTGCTTCCCTGCAAGCATATTTTCTTCAAGAGGAGTGAGTTGGCTAAGTAGAAATGTCTCCATCTCCTTAGGGAGGTTCCAGAGCTTCATGGCATGTTATTGGTAAGTGCTTTCTTTCACAGGGGAATGAACGATCTCCTCAGAGAACCAAAAAGGACACACATGCAGGGCTTGGGTTCACTAGTAACATATGCAAGAGCAAAAAACCCCAAAAGCAAGTATTTGTTCAGCAGCATGATGATACCTAAAGATAGCATGAGACTGTATCCACCCCAATGCTAGCAACAGAAGGGATATTTCTTGTAGGGTCTACAGTAAAAAGGCCCAATTTTAGCTTTGCAGTCAGTGATATAAGAAAATGGAGACAGATCTTTCCAATTGCTGGCTAGACCTCTGGAGAGCGCTCTACTACCCAAGCCCTAGTTTTCAGATACTATTGTCATACAAAGAAATATGGAAAGTAAACAGTTCACCTTCCCCTCATCTTTCTTAGAGTTATTCATGAAGATACAAGTACAGAAATGAGATACTGTTTTCCCCATGGGCAAAATAGCACTGTATGCTGGACAGAAAACAAATAGCATTTTAGTTTGAGATGTCACGTCAGCTGCTACTACCTGCTAACAAAGCCAGAACTAAGGAGACTACTTGGAGAGGAAAGAGACATAAGAACCTAGGCATCATACTCGGAGGCTGATTAGCCAGACTGATGATAGGTTAAAACTCTATGATCAGTAGCAGTGGGTGACCATGTCACTTGAAAGCCAATTTCATAGGCCTCCAACTTGCACAAGGATATATATTAAAAGTGGGTGGCATTTATGTATACTCATATATTTTGTTTACAGTATTTTATATGCATACAGTACAGGGAGGAAGGGTGGTGTAATTCGATTACAGTGAACAGTCTGGGCACCATTATACATGCATTTCTTTTAGCAACACATGCATGATATCAAACACTTTAAGATGCACCCCATATTATATATAAAAATAATATATAGATGACATTTCTTAAAGTAGCTCTCTTCTTCAAGCCAATAAAAAAAAAAAAAAAAAATCAGCAAAAAATTGAATTTAGTCAGTAATTGTTACTGATCTGGAATCTCTCTCTTTTAGACATTACATACAGTACATCA
>NW_017729026.1:50341450-50349174 GCF_001723915.1 Gavialis gangeticus | reverse complement strand
CCCTCTTCTTCAAGCCAATAAAAAAAAAAAAAAAAATCAGCAAAAAATTGAATTTAGTCAGTAATTGTTACTGATCTGGAATCTCTCTCTTTTAGACATTACATACAGTACATCAGATACAAGCATCTAGCTCACCTTTATATTTGATGCACAAAACCCATGACTCATTCTGCAAAATTCCATGAAGAAGAGCAAGTTATTCACCTGGGAGGGGAGAAGGGGGAATTTAGAGCTGTTTTCCAGTTTAATTGGCAGACCTCTCATTTCTGATCTCTTTCCACTGGAAAGCATGGTGCTAAATTTTTTCTCCTCCCAACACTGTATGCTCTATATTTTGTTTATACTGCCTATCAGACTCTCTGAAACAAAAATAAGATTTATTTTTCTTTTATTAATTTATGAGCAGAACGCAAATGCCATGCCTTTAAAGAGACATCTCCCTCAGCTGAGCAAGTCTCCTGGAATGTTACAAAAAAGGATTTTGTGAATATGGGAAGCTGGAGATCTGTAAGTGGCAGAGTTTCTTTCTCCCAACAGTTGATTTACTGTGTCAACATCTCAGGTTAAAAATGTTCTGCATCTGGACTACTACTCAAAAAGAACAAAGTACTGTAGATTCCTTTAAGGGTCTTGCTCTGTACTGTCTCCATCCTGTCTGCTCATCTTTTGCTTTCAGACAGTAAGATATGTGGCATGCCCCACCCAAACCTTTTATTATACAATCTAGCTTGAAGAAATGGTTTCCTGTAAGCAAGTGAGCAGTACACTTTTGGGTACAGTATTTTTTTTAAATGAGATCATATGGAAAGCATTTGCTACTACAGGTGTATATTACATACCCAAATTAACATGGGGTTTTAATTATACAATTCCTTTTAGCATATGACAGAGGTTTCTACAGCTCTGAGATTCTTCTCATTTTTGTAATTCTTGTATAACTTCTGAATGATCTGTTCAGCAATTTCTTGGCTTTATATCATCTTCTCTCTCTCATTTTATAATTCAACAGTCTCAGCCTGGCAACTGAATACATTTATAACAGTTTCCACTGAAATCCATCAATCCTTTTGAGGCAGGGAGGGTCTGAACCATATGGTACATAACCAGAAACCAAAAGGGGAACAGTCTGTCACTGAGGGGCGAACTCTTAGGTCAACATGTTATGCTGCTGCCTGTATCAATCCAAAAACAAATAAATAAAAAAAATTAAATCCACTGAAAGTTTGTCCCAGTTGGCCAATTGCCCAGATCTATTCATCTACACATGTGGAGACTTTGGGGTCGGTGCTGGTTGTTCGATTTCATTTATCTTTACTTTCTTTAGTGTTCACCATGCAAAGCTTTTTCATAACCATGACACAGATTTATAGAACATTAGGGTTGAAAGGGACCTCAGGAGGTCATTTAGTTCAAACCCCTGCTCAAAGCAGGACCATTCCCAAGTAGAACATCCCAGACAAGGCTTTGTCTAGCTGGGTCTTAAAAACCTCCAAGGATGGAGACTCCACACCCTCTCTGGGTAGCCTGCTTCAGTGCTTTATTACCCTTCTCACGAGAAAAATTTTTCCTAATATCTAACCTAAACTTCCCTTGCTGCAACTTGACCCCACTTCTCCCTGTTCTGTTGTCTGCCACCACTGACAACACTTTAGCGCCATCCTCTGTGGAACCCCCCTTCAGGTAGTTGAAGGCTGCTATTAAATCCCTGCTCAGTTTTTTATTCTCCAGACTAAGTAAGTCCAGTTCCCTCAGTCTCACTCCTCAGAAGCCATGTGCCCCAGGCCTCCTAACCACTTTTACTGCTCTCTGCTGGACTGTTTCCCATTTTTCCACCTCCTTTCCATAGCAGGGATCCAAAACTGGACACAATACTCCAGATGTGGCCTCACCAGTGCCATAGGGGAATAATCACTTCCCTCAATCTGCTGGCAACACTTCTACTCATGCAGCCCAGTATGTTATTAGTTTTCTTCACAACAAAGACACACTGTTGGCCCATATTCATCTTACTGTCCACTGTAACCCCCAGGTCCTTTTTTGCAGAGCTGCTGCCCAACCAGTCAGCCCCCAGCCTTTACCAGTGTATGGGATTGTTCTGTCCTAAGAAGTGCAAAGTCCTACGCTTCTTACGGAACCTCACGAGATTTCTTTTGGTCCAGTCCTCCAATTTGTTGAGGCGTCTCTGAATCTTAGCCCCTACCCTCCAGAATATCTACTACTCCCCCCAGGTCGGTCTCATCCACAAACTTGCCAAGGGTGTATTCCGTCCCATCTTCCAGGTCACTGATTAAGATATTGAACAAAACCGGTCAGACAACCAACCCCAGGGCTCTCCACTTGACACTGGCTGCCAACCAGACACCAAGCCATCAATCACTATGCTCTGAACCCAAGGATCCAGCAAGTTTTTTTATGCACCTTACAGTTCATTCATCCAACCTGTACTTCTTTAGCTTGCTTGCGAGAATGTTGTGGGAGACCATATCAAAAGCCTTTCTAAAGTCAAGGTATAAGTCACATCCACTGGTCTCCCAAAACCCACAGAGCCAGACATCTTATCACAGAAGGCAATCAGGTGAATCCATGCTGACTGCTCCTAATCACCTCCTCCTTCAAGTGCTTAGAAGTGGATTCCTTGAGGACCTGCTGCATGACAGCTAGGGTTTTCAAACTGTAATGAGAAGTTGCAATTTTTTGCCCCATAATATTAAATAAATTGGGTGCTTCCGTTTCCATCTGAATTAAGTGAGATAACAAGAAGTGGTAAACATTAGTAAGCATAGATATCCTATGTTTCAACTTGATTGAATTCAATAGTTCAGCTTACACAAATGTCCCCAAGTGGAGCATTTGTATCTTCTGTCACCCAGTGACTGATGCCAAGCATTCCAGATATGCCCAAGTAGAACATACCTCTATCTAATAAGAACAGTAGTAGGAACATTCTCATTCCAACAACATGTTGACAGATCATGATACTGAAGAACAAAATTAATGGTCACAACAGCTGTAAAGAAAGAAAGGCCTTATAACATTGGTATCTAAATGCAAGCACCCATTTTTGCCTCAGCAAGAATGTGTAATATCAAGTATCTGACTTTCACTACTAGTTTACCATCGCACTTGCCCATTGGATGCTAATATTCCATCAAATAATGGACTACAAAATACAGCCTAAGTTTACTGAGCAGTGCTGCAAATATCTGAGGTACTGGACAGCAAGTAAATGATGAATGAGTTGCAGACACAATGGTATAGAAAGGAAAAGTGTTTGAACTTGAAGTTATTCTGGACTTGGAAAACTACTTAGAGTTCTTCCGGGTTGTCTGGGGATTAAAGGAGAAGGTATTTCATCCTAAAGATATTCTTTTAACCACATTCTAAATATGTAAATATTCCTTTCCTTAGCATTAACCCTGACATCATTTTGCACTAAAATATTTTTTGAACTACTAAAGTAAGTAGCATTTTTAATAATGTTAAAGAAAAGAAAGATGTATGTTTTTTTCTGATTGGAGATCATTTAAGTTTGTTGGCCTCTAAAAGTTGTGGAAACTTTTAAAGGCAGAAAAGGCCATGGCAAAAAAAGAAGAAATGCAACAGTAGATAATTTTAAACATTTTGTATGCCTAAAAAGGGCATATTAAACCGCAGCCTTAGTCATAAACCTCCAAGAAGCAAATCAGTAGCAGCGAAAGAAAAACTACCGCAAGCAAAACCTGCTGTAGCGCGAAGTCTAAGCCAGTGGGTTACAGTACATCACAATGTACGCCAAAGGAAGTGGGTGTAATACCTCTCTCACTGCTTCTCCTCCTCCTTCCCCCACCCTCATTTGACCACCTGTAACAGTCTCAGAGGAAACAGACACTCTCCCACATACTTTCCAGCTGCACTGCAACAGCCACAAAGTACGCACGCAGCTATCAGCACATGTGTAAAAACGATGGAGCATCAGTGTCAGAAATCTTACAGCAATGATTAACCTATCAGCAAAACCAAAGGGGCAAGAACGACTCTTTCCCCATCCCCTCCATTGCCCTACCCCAAACCCACACAACACAGGAAAAAGATCATAAGCAGGGCATAACCTCCACTGCTGAATGCGTACCGGGAGCTGTGGTTACAAGATTAACAGTCATCAGATAAATTTTGCTTTTCTGACCAGCATTTTCCCCCAGTGATCGAGTAGGGGGTGACTGAGCGGGGGACAAAAGTGCCTTCATTTCCTTTTGCCCTTTAGATACGCCACTAACCAATATGGCTTAGATAATATTCGCTTTGATAAGTAAAAAAAATTAGGGCAGCGTCTCTTGAAATCAGTTCTTTATGCAAAACTCCCCAGACAGTTCAATGGGGAGCACTGCTTTGAAAAAAAAAAAAAAAAAAAGAAGTCTCATGCACCAGAAATCTGAGCCTGGAATCCCCACAAAAGGAGGTTTCCTTGCAGAAGCTATAGGGGAGCTGGTTTTCAGCTGGTTTGAATTCTTGTTGTCTCCTTGACTCTCCACACTGTCCAGAGTCAGTCTGTACCCTTGAAAACATGCTTAGCTCTTCACGCACCAACATAATAGGACTTTTTTAGTGGGTTTTTGGGGGGGGGGCCACGGGTTGGTTTGGGTTTTTTTTAGATAAACTCTAAATTAAAAAAGGGGATTCCCTCTTTATCTGGGTATGAAACACCCCAGGGATCTTCATGCTGGCATTATGTCAACTGAAGCTCTTTAAGCATCTTCTGGAAACTAGCAAATTTGCATATACTGGAACAATGATTTTCCCTACTTGAGTTGCCTAAGGCTTGTCCATACGATGGGGGAGAGAGACGGAAACAGTGGGGAGGGAGTTAAAAATAAAAGCAAATATTTAAAAGCTATTTGTAAACTCAGTTTCACTTGAACAATTATTTAAAACAGTGGTTTCTTTAACTGAATAGAGGTGCACCTGCAAAGCAAATCACTGAAGGAGACACCTGGTCTATAAATAAGTGAGAGAGAATCCTTTTCAGGTTATGTTTATACATTCCAGCTACATTTTGGATTTAATTTCTATGGAGAACCACTCGCATGCCTGTTACTGGACTGTTCCTCCAAGTCTTCCTTTTAAAGCACACAGAAGACTAGAAAAATCTTCCTTTGAGACATGTTAGCATTATAGTGTTCAGCACTAAGATTCGGACAGTTTGGTGCACCCACAACAGTCCAGCTACTCCTGAGAGCTTGCTGTGATTAATTTTACTTTTATCACAGGCACTCCAATTTCCCCAATGCCCCCAAATAGATATTTAAATTTCGGTTTGGAATCCCACTTGTTATAAATCACTTGTTTCCACGTCATATGGAAAACTGACACATGTGCATGCTGAAATTCTAAGATTGGTAACTCAGCAATGCCAAGATGACTAGACTGGACTGATAAGTCTCCTAAAAATACAGAAGTCCATTTCCTCCAGCATCAGTTTAGCAAGAAACCTCCGGGTCTCGGTATTACACAAGTGAAGGTCACATACATGGAAAGTAATTAAGGAATTCCTTGCAATTTACTTTGATTTTTCAAACAAAAAACTCCAATCCTATTGTCTACTTAACTAACAAAAATAAAATGATTCAAGAACTGAACCATCAGTGCACATGTGCATGCACGCACACACACACACACACACACACACGCACAGAGTAGAGTCAAGCAGGCATCAGCATCCTTCCCTCAAAGCTTGTGTGAAAAGAAGTCTTGTAGTATGCTTTGACTGTTTAAAATCTGGACTGTTCTGGACCAGAGATGCATGAGGAGGGTAGGGAGAGAATGGATGGAATAGATTCAGAAGTTGTTGACCCCTTACAGACAACAACCAACAGACAGCTCCTTTTTTAATAAGTAGCAGCCACCTGCAACTGCACTGATCACAGATGTATGCAATTACATAAGGAGGCAAGATACTTGCCTTAGCTGGGCTGCTATACTGCCCTTTAGGAAGCTGCAAGCATTGTTTATAGAAAGAAAGTATTTTTTTAAATAACATTTCAGTTATTTAAGTAACATTGCAGAGGGCTTCTCTCAGGTGTTTCAATAACAAATCCTGCTTCATTCCAATTTGATAACATTCCAGGAATTTCTGCTGAAGTAAATAGGAGTTTATGAAAAATTGTGGGATACAATCCTAATGAGCTCATTTCTTGTTGAGGGTGCTGCAGAACATGGATAAGCAGCAGCAAATGAGAACACAAGGTCTTTTTAAATGGCAGGTTACTACTCTGGTTTTATACCTTATCAGCTGAAACACAAATAGCCAAAAGCAATGGATATGTTTTTAACAAAGTGGTTGAAGGGCTTGAAGAAGTTTTCAGACTTTTAGCCAACTTCTATGATAAAACTGAATTTAAAAAAAACCCCACCTGCACAACTATGAACATTTTTTGTAACCGAATAGCACCAATCTGTTTAACCAAGTAAGCACACAAAAATATATATTAGTAAGTCTTAAGTAAGTCTAATGAAAGATTCTTAAAGGTAATCTTTGAAATTTTAATCTGAACAGCTATGACATACAGAAGTTTACCTAAAATTTAACCCAACTTTTCAAATTACTTCAGGATACAAAACTGACCTGAAAAAAAAAAATCCCTTTTTCATGATGTTTCAGCAAAGTGGCACAGGTATTTGAATGTTTCGGGGATTCAATTCTAGAAACGCATAAAAGTTTGTGTTTGTCTTGCCTAAATAAACTTTCAAGTAATGTAACTGATTCAGCAAGCAGTAAATCTTTGCCCCCCCCAATATGAGTTAGGTAGTTTTTTTATTACATATGACAGCGTCAAAAACTTTGCTTTCAGATTACAATGAAATCATAATGCCAAACTGGTGGCATCACATTAAGATCCACAGTAACAGAATAATACCAAACATAAGGTAATGACTTCATGCCCAGAGCCACCAAAAGGAAAAGAGAGGTTGATAAAAAAAATATGAAACGTCCATAACAAAAACAAAGCTTCTGGCCAAGAAAACCACTTTTGGCACCAGCGTGAATTGAAATTACATCAACCCCACCTGCCCTCTAAATGTCATTGGACTCTGCTTAACTTTGAATTCCATTGAGGGATTGAGTGTATATTTCATGTTATTTTAAAACCGTTTGAAAAGGCTTTTGGTTGTATACAGTTCTGCTGTGACATTACTAACCTTGTTAGTCTTTACCGTGCTCCAGTCTCCCTGAGAAAAGAACAAGTTGTTTCATCACTTGCAGCATTTTAACAACTACTGTACTCATCTTCAGAATGATTGGCATCACCTAGAGATGAAAACATCTACAAAATCTTTATAGGATGGTTTTGCAGTTTCTAGCTCTATACGCATAACACTGCAGCAGCACTATAATTGTTTCACCAAGAGGAAGTTGAAAAAGCAACAGAGACTTTGTAGCAGCCAACTAACATAAACAACAGCATTCATGACAGTACCAGGCAACTTTCACCAAGTGCCTCTCCGGACTCGCACTTTAGTGACACACAGGATATCAGAAACTAATAAAAACAGTAGCATGTTTTTATAAAAAGCCAGTAGTCTGAACATTTTGGAGAGGAAGGACAAAGCACATTATGTTGATTAAAAAAAGCAAACAGTGGACAAGCCTGTGTGTAGATGAACTGGGGTATTAAGCTTGCAACTTTGAACTAAAAACCAAAGCTAGACAAAACAATTATGATGCAACTATATGGTACAGCATGCCAAAT
>NW_017729026.1:50332127-50336450 GCF_001723915.1 Gavialis gangeticus | reverse complement strand
GCTCCATGTGTGTAGATGAACTGGGGTATTAAGCTTGCAACTTTGAACTAAAAACCAAAGCTAGACAAAACAATTATGATGCAACTATATGGTACAGCATGCCAAATGTTACTCAATTTGAACACATGGAATAGTAATAGTTTAAAGGGATATTTGGGACACACTATTTTTAGAATACCCACTTCATGAGCAAAAAGTCAACAGTTAACATAAATCGGCAGACATTTAACTGTCTGAGAAACAGGCAGAATAACTGATCCTAATTTTAAGCTAATAGTTGAGATAAAGAATGAAAAAGATTAAGAAAGGAAAATAAAGCAAAAGAAAAAAAAAACTATAAACATTTCTGCAAAGAATTCCTTTGTTTATATTCGCATTGCCTTTGAACTTCTAGCTATGACAAACTGCAAAACTGTAATATAAAACTATCGAATGTATGAGTTTTATATACATGCTCAGCTTAGTCAATGCAGTATTGCACTGTTCCTTGAGTACTGTTGATTGATTTAGACTTTCATCACAAGTATTCTCCATCATGTTTTTCCTCTCCGCACATTCTAAAATATTTACACAAGGATGACTAAAATAAACTCTAAACTGCTGGATAGAATCTGAAAAGTTTTGAAAGATTTTACACGAAACAGATAACCTTCCAAAGTTCCTTACGTCCTTTTGTGATCTGGGCCTAAGGAGAATGTGGGCACCTCAAAACCCTAGCCTTAAATCTGTAGGTGTTTAAGTTTTTACAGATAAAAGTCCCTAAATCCTTAAAGCACTGGGCACGTGCATACCCCAAACTGCTCTGGCATCTTGGCAAGGCTGAACACCCAAATGCCTACTAATGAAACACCTGTCTCTTCACATTCTCTACTAGTTAGCTTAGGTGGCACACTAAGAAATCCCTGAGGCACTTAAGCTTTCTATAGAAGGCATAGGGGAAATTATGTGCCTCATTTGAACTGGCAATTCCACTCTGGAAGCCAGGGGTCTAAAAATGCTGGATGCTGAAATACACAATGCTTAAGTCACACTGGGCACATCTACATGTGTGAATAATCCAGGCACAGTTTACTCTTGAGTAAACTACTCGAGAGTAAACTCTCCCGGGCGTGCATCTATACATGCAGGGACCTGGGAGCAGATTTGCTGCTCCTAGCAGCAGACTCCTCCCACTCCTTGCAGCCCTGCAACAGACCCCTACTCTAGGTTCCCCTTGGGTGCTAGCCCAGGACCAGGAGACAGCCATCTCCTGGAGGGGACTGGGACATTGCTCCCTGCCCCTGGGAGCTGTGCGCTGCTGGGGTGGGCTCTGCCACCAGGGCCAGGATGGGGACAATGTCCCCCTAACTCAGCAGCAGGTTCCCAGGCTGGGAGATACTCATCTTTCAGCGCTAGCTCCACAGTCACACAGCTGGTGCTGGGAGATCCTTATTGCAGGGATTGGGCTGGCAATCATTAAGCAGAGGCTGGGAGCTCCCTGCCACCGGGAAAAACATTGTCCCCGCCCAGGCTCTGGTTGCAGAGCCCACCCCAGCAGCAAGTAGCTCCCAGGGGCAGGGAACAGTCTCCTGCCCTCCAGCTGAGAACATCTGCTCCCAGTCAAGCACATTTGCTACTGTAAGTAATCTTGAGTAAATTTGCTACTTGCATTTGCAGGTAGCAATTTACTCATGATTAGAGCCAATTACTACACTAAGCATCTGCACATGTAGACAGTGATGCTTACTGTGCAGTAATTAGCTCTAATCTCGAGTAAAGTGTTTTGTATAGAAGTGCATACTACAGACTTATTTCCTAAGTGACTTAAGGCTAAGTCACATTTTCAAAAGCACTCAAGTCAATGCAGGCTATATGCATTTATGCTCTTATGAACATTTTACCTGATCACAAGTACTTATTAGAGATAATCTAAAATGCAGTACACTGAATCTATACCCCTTTGAACTTTGAGTAAAGCCTGATCTAGCCCTTCTCTAGTACATACCTAGTGCATACCTATACATAATTACTCTGTGGAATTCAAAAGCAGTTTGCCTTAAAAAGCCTCCACAGGAGTTGGCTTTCCCTTTTATGCTGCTCTTGTTAAACCAGATTTATCATGTTTTCCATGCACTGAACATCTAGCATCTTTATGTATAACATAGAATCATAGAAAGTAAGGGCTAGAAGGGACCTCAGGAGGTCATTTAGTCCAAACCCCAGCTCAAAGCAGGACCATCCCCAACTAGATCATCCCAGCCAAGGCTTTATCTAGCTGTAAAAAACCCCTAAGGGCGGAGATTGCACAACCTCTCCAGGTAACCTGTTCCCGTGCTGTACTACTCTCGTCATGAGAAAGTTCTTCCTAATATCTAACCTAAACTTCCCTTGCTGCAACTTGAGCCCATTGCTCCTTGTTCTGTCACCTGCCAACACTGAGAACAGTCTAGCTCCATCCTTTTGGAGCCACCTTCAGGTAGTTGAAGGGTGCTATCAAATCCTCTTTGGCTTCTCTTCTCCAGGCTAAATAAGCCCAGATCCCTCAGCCTCCCCAGCCCCATAACCATTTTTGTTGCTCTCTGCTAGACTTTCTCCCATTTGTCCACACCCTTTCCATAATGGGGGGCCCAAAACTGGACACAGGACTCTAGATGTGGACTCACCATTGCCAAATAGAGGGGCATAATCACTTCCCTCAATCTACTGGCAACAGTTATACTGCCGGCTACCAGCTGCCAACTACACATCAAACCACTGATTACTACCCTCTGAGCCCAATGATCCAGTCAGTTTTTTATTCTCCTTACAGTCCATTCATCTAATCTATACTTCTTTAGCTTGCTTGAAAAAACATTGTGGGAAACCATATCAAAAGCCTTGCTAAAGTCAAGGTTTATCATGTCCACCACTCTTCCTACATCCACAGAGCCAATCATCTGACAAAAGGCAATCAAGTTGGTCAGGCATGACTTGTCTTTGGTGAATCCACGCTGACTGTTCCTAGTTACCTTCTTCTCCAAATGCTTAGAAATGGATTCCTTGAAGACCTGCTTCAGGATTTTTCCAGGGACTGAGGTGAGGCTGACTGCCCTCCCTGGATCCTCCTTCTTTCCTTTCTTAAAGATGGGCACTATACTTGCCCTTTTCAACTTATCCAGGTCCTCTCCCAATCACCACAAGTTTTCCATGGCCAGCAGCTATGATATTGACCAGAGGCTCTACTATCATATCA
Organism: Gavialis gangeticus; assembly: GCF_001723915.1. NCBI lineage: Eukaryota > Metazoa > Chordata > Crocodylia > Gavialidae > Gavialis > Gavialis gangeticus. Next base: position 50,333,239 of record NW_017729026.1, on the reverse strand, counting down.
GCCAACTCCCTCAGCACCCTCACACGCACCACATCCAGCCCCATGGACTTGTACACGTCCAGTTTTTCTAAATAGTCCCTAACCTGTTTTATTCACCACTGTTGGCTGCTCACCTCTCCAAACTGTGCTGCCAGCTTCAGTAGTCTGGGAGCTGACCTTGTCCCTGAAGACTGAGGTGAAAAAGGCATCGAGTACTTCAGCCTTTTCTGCATCCTTTGTCACTAGGTTGCCTCCACCATTCAGTAAGTGACTCGCACTTTCCCTGATCTTCCTCTTGTTGCTGACATATTGTAGAAACCCTTCTTGTTACACTTCACATCCCTTGCTAGCTGCAACTCTAACTGGACTTTAGCCTCCCTAATTTCATCCCTGCCTGCTTGAGAAATACTCTTATACTCTTCCCTAGTCATTCACCCAAGTTGCCACTTGTTCTTTCAGTGTTTTAGCTCACTGAAGAGTTTCCACAGGCTTGCATAAATATGCTGTTCAGCATGCTTTCCACAGTAAGAGAATACTGGAAATAAATCCTTTATCCTAGTCTGGATTATAAAAGATACATATCTGAAGCATTCCAGCAAAATCTAAAAATATTTACTTGAATCTAAAGAGCTTAAAATACAAAACTCATGATTTCTAAACATAAAGGAGCAGATTCTCAGCTGCTTGGAAGTTATCCAATCAGGTTAGCTGAGTTACAGGTTAAGTATACTCAGAATATACCCCAAAATTATTTTTTAAAGAAAGCCTCCGTTGTTTTAAGGTGGCCTAATAAGTGCATAAATACCAAGATGAAGAGACACTCGCTGTTGCAAGCATTGCAACAATGCGAACTGTAAAAATAGAAGCTAGTTTCATAAACGTTGACATAACAGCAAAGAATTGCTTTGTCTTGTTTATGCATACCATCCTTAAACTTTTAAATACTAGCACCCTGTAAGTAAATAGCACTATGTCTAAATAAACCAAGGGAATAAACTGGAAGCAAATCAGCATACAAATGATGATGCCATTATTTTAATCAGAATGTTGTATAGCAGTTTTAAAATTCTAACTGGAATCACTACATATTTGACACAAAATATTACAGGGTAGTGAGCATAACTCACCTGATC
>NW_017729026.1:50324449-50332043 GCF_001723915.1 Gavialis gangeticus | reverse complement strand
AAAAAAAAAAAAAAAAAAAAAAAAAAAAAATCAGAAATGCATTATGCAACTAACCAAAGCATGAGCAATAAAGATCAAGAACAATTAATTGCATTGTAACAGTTCATGCAATTCCATTTCTCTAATAATTCCTACTGGTTTGGATTTCTGATTACAACATAATTGGAAGTGTGTTGGCACCTAAGAAAAATTATTTAAAAGCAAGGGATTGGTAGATCTGTTTCTTTTGCATTTTTTAAAGATTCATTTTGTCGAATAGAAGACAAATTTCCTCCTAGGCAACAAAGTACTAGTTCTGCACACTGCCATTTAATAGAAAATAAGAACTGGAGAATAAAACTTCCTCTCAGGATCCTCTGACACCAGCTCAAATAGTAATACAGTTTGCTCAGCAATATTACAATCCTCCACAGCATTTTAACTGAATGGAATTAAAGTGAGAGAACAACAGCTCAGTAGGATGAGGTGGGTTGTGCCAATTATTTTTCTTCCTAACATAAAAAGAGACTGGATTTTCCAAACGCATTTCTCTGCCTATGACAGCTATGATTCGTAGCACAAAAAAAAGTTCAGAACACAGAAAACTGGGGATTAGAAGTGTTTTTGAAGTCCAGCTCAAAATAGTAGCATCACACCTAATAGTGTAATTTTACACTTCAGTAAAGCAAATAATGAAAACTTCCAAACGTTATAAAAAGCTCAAAGTAATATTTTCCAACCTTTCACTAACAGTAGGGGCCAAAACCACATGTTTTAAAGGTCTTCCACAGTTTTATTATTAGAAGTAGAAACCTTACTGATACTGATGAGTCATTTGTATCAGCGGAAACCAAGAACACCCATCTTCTTCATGGGTTACAAAGCACTCAGTGTGGTTTTCTATTCATTACTGGTCAAAGTAGTTGACTAAGAACAAAACAAGAGACAAGAGCTCACCTTTGTTCTCAATGCCTGTTTTATACCAGCTGATTTTGTTTATCACCCTGGTAGAGATTGCTTACATTGTTTACATTTGGTCCCTATTCAGAAATATCTAAACACAGATTTGAAACATTTCTAACTGAAATAGTCAATGGTAAATCTAGCATTGCAAATTAGTAGTAGACTTCTTCAGTGACTCCCCCCGCCCAATTAAAGGAGAAATCCAGACAAAAACAAAAGCAAAAAACAAAACAAAAGCCCAAACCACAGACTTATCATAATGAGCAGAAACTGTCACCTTTAAGAACCCTTCAAGTCATGAGAATAGAATCCATAAGTACAATCAGTTGTAGAAGAAAATGAGTTTTCATCTTCACCAAAAATATAGAAATTCTTTGATACTAACGACCAGAGCTAGCGATGGACACAGGAGGAGAAACAGAATGCAACAGCTAGCAGAATTATGATGAAAACAGAAAGTCTTTCGGATTTTCAATTAAGAATTCTGCTTTTTTTTAAAAAGAAATCATACAGCCCATAATTACCTAGGGAAAACGCTATTCATATGCTAAACTCTCTGTATCCAGAGCAGGAACAATAGTTCCTTTTTCTTTCTTTTTTTTTTTTTTTTTTTTTGCAAACTCACAACCCCCATTCACAAATAAAAGATTAGTCCTGTAAAATATCTGCAAGAAGCAGACACACTGCAGGCAGAATCTGCACAGAGAAGCGACAAACTGCAACTGTTTGCTATGTGTCCAAAAATGCAGCTCTGAAAAAGTGACAGATGTCTTCCGATTTTACTGGGAGAAGAAACCACAGCAAAACAGTGACCAAAGAACTGAAAATAACCTTTAAACAACATACCAACAGTCACATTCTTTAAACCTGCGCCTCCTATTGTGGACAGTTTATAGTGAGGGTGACTCTGAGCTGCAGCAACAGACACGTGAGTCAGCAAGAGCAGCCGGTAGGAAACTGCTGACATGCTAAATTACTCTCACATACACGGCACACACCTACCCACTAAATAAAAACAGGGTATATGCAAATTAATGCACAGGAACACCTCCACACTTACAGTTCCTGTTTTCCTAGTTTAGATCTAAATTATAAAGCAATCACTAATAAAAAGCTCCCTGAATATCAGCTATAACAAGCAGCTGCGTTCAAGTCTCAAGGGTCATTTTGTTTTAGCTGCTTTTATTAGAATAGATTTAACTGCTTTTCCTTTTTTCAAAAAACAAAATTGTTGCTCTACAGACCACAAGGGCTGCATGGTGACAGACAAACAATGTAAAGTTCCTGTTTTTTTGTTTGTTTTTTGAGTGGGGAACTCCTCTTGAACCTATGCTTGAAAACCAAATGGAACACGTGTGTCTATTATAGCTTAAGTGACTACCTTGAAACTAGAGAGCTCAAAATAAACAATAAACTTCAATTTCAATTCCCACCAGATTTAAACAACTGGAAATCCCATGTTCATCTGTTTCTATCAGCTCTTCAAAGAGCGCTGTTTGTTGATGTACATACTTTAGTAAAAATATATTTAAATGCCCAGGAAATTGAAGGGTTTAAAAAAATACTCTTCCCTTCTGAGACGTATCTGAAATCCCAGCAACTTCCTACCCCCAATTTATGAGTTTAAAGTGTCAAATAAAATACTTAATTACTATTTACTACTTTTTCCCCACCCCCATATCAAGTCCATTTGGGAAGAATTTGGGATGAGTCTAGTGCTCTACCATTGTATCAGAAGTGTGACAAAGGGCGTTTGTGCGTGAAATCTTGCTAAGAATAATTTTTCCAACTATTTGAGTTTGTCTAATAAAAGATATGGGATTTACCCAAAGAAGCTTGTCTACCATTATATGGAATCCCAGACCTCCTACGATAGCGTTGTTATTGAAACAACAGTGTTGATAGTCCGCACATGCACTCTTGGTGGGCATGAAGAATACAAGCTTCAATGGAACCCAAGACATTTCCCTTTTTGAATGATCCTATTTAATACTTACAAATTGTCAAAAGCTGGGTTTCTAAAACCCACTCTCAGTCTTCGTAATATGTAGTCTGAACACTGGGTAGATCTTAAGCACTAGTAATTCCTGTGCAAAACCAGTAGCTTCAATTTAAGTTTATTACAAGCTGCACAGAAATTTATGTGCATTCCCCTACTTGCTTTCTTTAACATTATGAATTCCAACAGTGGCACAGTGAGTATCGTGCTTTTCAATACACTACTGAAACATTTCAGCCTGACTATAAAGCAAAAGGAACACACTGAATCTCAGCTGGCTATATTCATACATTTTACATTTTCTTGATGCATGCTTCAAATGTGTGCTTAATATTCAGACAGCTGCCAAGGTTAATGCCTTTTGGCTGAAGCTGAAGAAATGGTGACACTTTTTTGTGGAAAGCTATGTAAGCATTTTGAACACTATTTGGAAAAAACTCATATGTAGTTCTGTTGGGTACCAAGCAATTGTCCACTCAGCTATATGGTACAATCACTTTGAAGCACATTCTAATTCTTGTAGAGAGGTACAATAGCTTCATCAAAGAAACTCTCACATTCTCTAAAACTGACTGGCTATAATGAAGTGGTGGGGGGAGGGAGCCACTTAGATTTTACAAGAAGGTAGGATTTCAAGTTCAAAATTGGTCCAGTTTTTCTTCAAAATACCACCAAAATGGATGGTATGTGCACCATTACACCAATTCAGAAATAAGCTATATTCAACCACCATACCCAAAACATACATGAACCTGTAGTTGAAGGATGTGAAAATGTGTTTATTAGAACATAAGTCACATGTATTACATACAAAAGATACAGTCACTCAGGCATGTAAATGGAGAACATACACTTTTGAGATAGACCAGATGTGTCTCACACTTACAAGGTGAACTTGCTTTTGAGCACAATTAAGAAAAAAAGTAAAAAATATTTTGCAGAGCACTTGATATTTTAAAGAAAGATTTTCTCCAACACACACTTAGAATATGCAGTTCAATATACACTAAAAGGGTTGTGTGTAAGATCATATATATAAAATATATATAGTGGAAATTGAGTGATATATAAATAAAAACATATATATATCACTATTGAATGAGGATCTGGGGGTGCTCCATGGGATGACGAGGTCAAACGGTTACAAACTCCTCCAAGACCGTTTCAGGCTGGACATAAGAAATAACTTCTTTACTGTCCGAGCCCCCAAGGCCTGGAACAGATTGCCGCCAGAGGAGGTGCAAGCACCTACTCCGGACTCCTTTAAGAGTCAACTGGATGCTTATCTTGCTGGGATCCTGTGACCCCAGCTGACTTCCTGCACCTGGTGCAGGGGGCTGGACTCGATGATCTTCTGAGGTCCCTTCCAGCCCTAATGTCAAAGAAATCTATGACCCATCATAAACTGAATTTGGTTAAAAATCTGAATTGGCATTATAACATGCAGGGACCTATACATCAACCTGGGACCTAACACTTGATTTCTCACCCCAAATGCAATACTAGAGGTCTCAGCATGACCCATGTTTGAGTAAAGCCTTATTGAAATGAACGGATGATGTCATGAACAAGCAAAGAGAAACATATTCCTCTTCATTGTTTTTGAAAGTGGAATTCAAAAATATTGTAACAACAGGGTATTTTTTGTGGATGCAGCTATTTAATAAAGCAAACCTTAAGGGAGCATAGATAACTGACAATTAAATACTTCAACTTCAGCCTTTAAAGAAGAATAGCTCTTTTACTTACCAACAACACTACGAAGTTTCAAAGGTTTTTCAATATCTAAACGTGGGCAATTACTGTCACACATACTCCATACTACGTATCATGCACATTAAGGTAGGTTTCATCTCTCCTATTTTCATTATGAGTGTAAATGAAGAGATGCACAGACCCCTATAAAATATAGTGATTTTATTAAATCTCATTAATTTCAGTGGGCCTCTGAGGCCTTCTACAATGGCAGACATTTACTAGGATTTTCTCAGTATAAGGATATTAGATACTGACACAACATTCCTATTTATCACGATGTGGACCATTGCTCTCAGTCAGCAAGGCTCTTCTAGCACAGCAAACTACACTTTTCTCTTAATGCCAATATACAATGGCTGAAATCAAAGATTTGGATATGGGGGGATGAAAAAGGAGGACAGAAGTTGTCACTACAGTATATACTTCACGCATGAATTCCATTAATATCAGTGGCTCTGTATGAAGAAAGAACACAGAACATGGGCTCTAACATTCAGTTGCCTAATTTTTTCCAGCCATGTGTTGACCATTTTAACTCAATAAACACATCTGGGAGTGTATCACTTTGGTCTCTGCCCTCTGCACCCTGATAGTCAACGTCTTACCAAATTTACAAAAATACATATTTGTGAGTATTTTTGTAAATGCAACATTAGCTAATAGCACATCCTTACACTACCTGTGCCCCTACAGAATTTTTCATTAGAGGATCTTAAGATGTCTTAAATATATTAACTGCTTTTGCAAAATGGCTATCAAGTATTCTTCCCATTTTAGATTTGGGTAAACTGAAGTACATCATATTAGACATCTTGCCCAATATTATCCAGCAGGTAAAATGAAGATCTAGAGCACTGATTCTCAACCAGCACCCTGAGGTGCCATGAGATGCCTTTAAGGCTGCCACAAAATTAGCACTGTTAGTTATGCACACACCTACACGATTAACAAGACTTCAAATAAGAATTCATAGTGTCAAAAACATTCTGACCTGTTGCAGTCTTTCTGGTTTCTCTGCAACAGAAGAATGGCTCTATTATTTTTCCATAGTCAAAAACTGAGGGAAAGCTAAGAGCTGACATTTTCCAAGCAGTGCCTTGAGTCTTATGAGGTTGAGAACCACTGATCTAGAGACAGAAACTTGTAATCCTAATTCCCAATCTCCTGCTGTGACAAGACAGGGTTTCCTTCCATTTTGTGCAGATGGCATCCACCACCATCAAATTAGCCTTTGGAGTTAGATAGTTATGCGTGAAAATGACACTAAAACCATGTATCCTATATACTATGGTGAAATACTATGGCAGGCAGTCCACCTGCTATATGGGCAATGACATACTATTTATGAACCCCATGCAAGAGGATGCAAAACTAATTCAGATTTTCAAAAGGATGTGCACGCATCTTAAAAATATGTAGTTTTGATTTATGGGATGAAGTATCTTCTAAAATGTTAAAGCAGCACTACTAATACAAGCTCAGAAGTCAATGGTTTAACATGTTTCCTTGGCAATTTTATTCTATCCATGTTATTAAAGGCAACTACTCCTTGTTTCTTACCGAAATGCCAGTTTCCTCATATACAAAAAAACCCCATCACATTATACAAAGCACCACCTCCAAACTACATACCACTGCATGCAGCCAAAACAAAATCTCATACAAATACACCTACAAGGAAAAATCTCACTCCCAGTTCAAGCCTTTGAATACCAAATTAAAATGCACACATTTATGACAATTCCAAAGACCTAAAAATTTTTTTTTGTCTTGAAAACACTGACAAGTCTTCAACCATGGCAGAGAAAACAGCAACACTATAATTTAGCAATCTTCCCAACAGACTAAAGACTAATTCTAATAAGGTGTAATTTCTGCCTCACATTTATGATTATCTTCAAGAATGAAAAACACAGTTTACTCCAGAGCTGGCAGGGCTTCAGTAATAAGAGCACGGTGATCTCACAATAACCGAAGCATTTTTAAGCAAGACACCCGCCGTATTATAAAAATAGCCTGTTCCACAAAAGGAGAGGCATGATTTCACACTTAGCTTCTTTCATGACAGCCAGAGCCTCTGCAGCTAACTGCCTTACCTACATGCTATGTTTTAGTGATCCAAGAAAATTATCATCAGAGTTAACATCTCTCTCCAATTTTACTCCAAACCAAAAAAAAAGAGAAAAGTCTTTCATTAAGCTTCATCTCTTGTCAGGTTCCCAACAGACAGGAAAGATTTTATGGGGAGTAATTACATTTTTTCGGTTAAATACACTGAACTGATTAAATTCATATAGAGACACTGCTCTTAAGAAAAGGTGCTGCCTGATACACGACCATGAATAAGTTTGGAACGGATGCTTGGCTATTTAAAGCAGGTTCTTGCTTGCCACAAAGGCACCTCCAAGGGAGTAGAGTCAGTTGCCAACCGCGTTGAGTGCACCAAATAAATACATCTATGGTTGTTTGTGGCAACAACTTGTAGCCAAGTTACAGCAGAGCTGGAGCCCCAGGTGCATGTGGGGGACCCCCCCCCCCCAAATGCCCCAAGGCAATCTTAGACAAACCACAGAAGCAGGAAAGCGGCAGCAGTGACCCGGTCCCCCCAGGCAGCAGCTTTGGAAGTGACCCCCAACACTTCACTGCACACTGCCTGCACCAAGGGAAAGTATGTGTGTGGGTTGGGGGAAGGGGGACACCAGGGCACTGAGCAACAGGATGGCTCCTGATCCACAACAGAAACCCCTAGATGGAAAGTGCTCAGGTGGGAGCATTCCCTGCAGGTGTGCTAGGGAGAGGGGTTGCTCTGGAGGGGAACCTAAGCCCCAGATTCAGCCCTGCTCACACTCATGGGGATGGGACCCACCCCCCTTTCTCCCTACCCTGCACAAAAGA
>NW_017729026.1:50318928-50319449 GCF_001723915.1 Gavialis gangeticus | reverse complement strand
GGGGAAATGACAGACAAGACCCAAGGGAGTCTTTAGGATCCTTCCAAATCTGACAGCGCCTTTACTCAGGGCCCACAAATCCAGGCCCCCACGCCCTACTCCTCCTTCCACACCCACCCCAGGGGCCACGCTCTCCCCCCCCCATGCAATGAAAGGCAGGCGCCCCCTGCAACGCCCACCCCCCTCCTCCTGCACACCCAGTCAGTGTGTGTCCCCTAGCCCCACACAGCTGAAGGGACATACACAGCTGGAGGCACAGGCAGGGACTTGGATGCCTCTTGCCCACTCTCAGAGACGCAACCTGCACGCACTCCCCACTTGGCAGATGGGGCTGAGCAGCCTCCTACCCAGGGAAGGGGTTAAAAGGAGCCAGGTAGGGGTCCCCCAGGCGGTTAAACGGGGGGTGAAGGGACCCCCCCCAAGCTTTCCTCTTCTTTCAGGAGACACCAAGCCGATACAGCCCGTCCCAGCTGCAGCCCCCTCCCCCTGCAAACTTCATCCCCATCCATCCCCTCCTAGGA
>NW_017729026.1:50312174-50312932 GCF_001723915.1 Gavialis gangeticus | reverse complement strand
ATCATCCCCCCGCCCCCCCCCCGCCTTCCCCATTCACAAGCGCGTTACGCAAACCACGTAGCGCTCCGCCGCCTCAGCGGACAGCAGCCCTACGCACGGCAACAGGCGTAGCGCCGCTCAGCGAATAGCGGCTTCGCTCACCCCAGCCCCGCTTCGGGACCCTCGGCGCATGCGTATCCTCCCCCCCCACACCTCCCGGGGTTGTGGGAGAGAGAATCGCGCTGGCTCCGCGTGGCGTCTCGCGCGCGACCGAAGGGGACGCTGGGAGTTGTAGTTCCCGCTGACCGGGGGGACGGCGCTGAGGTGAGCTCTGGCGTTGTCGAAGAAGGACAACGGCAAGTTGTAGTTGGCCTGTGCTTCCTTACACCCCCCCCCCCGGCCCACTCCACTGACACACACGCACACACCCGCCCCACTCCCCCGCCACAGCCACACTCACACCTACACACTGCCCCCTCCCCCACCACACACACCCACACACCACCTCAGTCCCACACCACACACATGCGCACCCCTCCCACTCCATTCCCCCACCACACACACCCACACATTGCCCCACTCCTGGACCCATGCATGCTGTGGCTATGCACATGCACAGGGCATTTATTGGCCACATTATCAGCCACGAGGCACAAAAAGCCGACTGTCAATTTTCCCTGTATTGGTGCCAATCCGATATGGGACCAATGTATTGGTGCACCTCTAGATTTCTGTTATTCTACTTTTTGCTGAGCTCAATGGCTAATGTATTTTCTCTA
>NW_017729026.1:50305788-50307174 GCF_001723915.1 Gavialis gangeticus | reverse complement strand
ACACTGCCCCACTCCCCTGACACACACACACACACACACACACACACACACGCTACCCCACTCCCCCACCATCCACCTACCCACTCTGCTAGGATTCATGGAGCTGGGCCCATGAAGGCTTCCCATTAGGGCATGAAGCAGAGGCTCAAGCCAAAATGGTCAGGAGAACCGAGGATAGCGACCTAGGGCCACAGCATGACAAAGCTGCCATGGTGCTTTGCCAGGCTGGGCTCTGAATCTAGTTGCCCCTGCATCAACGAGACAAGAGGACAGATCCCCGTATCGATTCCAGGCTACCTGGTCTGTAGAAGACAGGAAAGATGCACACCTTGTAGGCTAATCAAAGTAGATCCATCTATCCATCAATTGATCTATCTACACCACAAGCTTTTGTGAGCTGAAACTTACTTCATCAGATGCGATGAAAGGACACACAGAAAACACACCCTGACCTGACCAGCCCCCTGAAAATTTCCAGACCCATGTATCCCACTAGGATGCGTGGCCTCCCACCAGATCAGAAGAATGGGAAGAAGGGGTCACCTCCAGTGAGATCAGAAGAATGGCTAAAAAAAGAGCCCAAAGAGCCTGAAAATAACATGAGAGATTGGGTTCTTTTGCCCTGTGTTCTGGGTTTGGAGATGTGCAAGCAAATATTTTCCAGTTTCCCCTCTCCCCCATCAACCTCAAAAAAAGTGAAGGCTGAGATTCTTGTGCAGTCGCTTTGAGTCAAGCGGCAGGGGCTTTAAGAAAAAATGCCATATACCATGAGACTTGGGATGAAATCCTGAGTTTATAATACTAACATTAGAACAGAAGTAAACAGAATTTAGTACACCTAATATATGTGACGGTGAGAAAGGTAACTTGCCATGGTAGTCTGAAGTTAGATAGAAAGCAAGGTATATGGCACCATCTAAATTAACTCATTCAGAGGCAGAAGCCTTTATATGAAAGCATCTCAGGAAGTAGGTTGTAGAAATGCTGTTCCTCTGAATGAGTTACCCTATAGGGTGCCCCAGCATATGTAACCACATTCAGGTGAGAAGAACATTTTAGATTAAAGGGATCCTGATAAAGAGGAAAGCAAGCAAGCAAATGATTCACACTAGCAGCTCTGAATGAGGTATTTAGCACTTGAGGGGTTTAGCGAACTGGGATTTTTACATTTTACTAAAATGTAAAAGAAAATATTCCCAAGAGAATATACAATAAATGTTGGCTTGTTGCAGACAAAGCTACAATTAGTAATTAACATTTCTGTATTTGTGAATGCTTTGGGGTCTTACGTCAGATTGTTTATTTTCATTCTATAGGCTATAACTAGATCTAGACGGGTTACAGGGGTGGGCAGATGAGAATGGGATGTGTCTGAATATTGACACG
>NW_017729026.1:50278840-50300788 GCF_001723915.1 Gavialis gangeticus | reverse complement strand
AAGGCTAACCACACCTTGTCATGCATCCACAGATGCATCCTGAGCAGGTCCAAGGAGGTGATCCTCCCCCTCTATGCAACACTGGTCAGGCCACAGTTGGAGTACTGTGTCCTGTTCTGGGCACAGCACTTCAAGAGGGATGTGGACAGCATCGAGAGGGTCCAGAGGAGGGCCACTTGCATGATCAGGGGGTGGCAGTGCAGGCCCTATGAGGAGAGGCTACGGGACCTGAACCTGTTCAGCCTCCACAAGAGAAGTCTGAGGGGATCTGGTGGCGGACTATAAACTTGCCAAGGGGCACCAGCAGGCCAGAGGAGAGTCCCTGTTCCCCTGAGCACTACCGGGGGTAACAAGGAACAACGGCCATAAGTTGACCGAGAGCAGATTCAGGCTAGACATCAAGAGGCTCTACTTCGAAGTCAGGGTGGCTAGGTTCTGCAACCTACTTCCAAGAGAAGTGGTACCCGCCTCTACCCTGGGGGTCTTCAAAAGGAGGCTAGACAGCCACCTAGCCAAGGTCATTTGACCCCAGCATCCTTTCCTGCCCATGGCAGGGGGTCAGACTTGATGATCTGCTTAGGTCCCTTCCAACACTACCAACTATGAAACATTCTCTTATGTACTGTGATTTTACAGAATGTTATTTTCCATCTCATTCAACAGCTGTATGTGGAGAGGAACTTCTGATGCCCCCTTCTGAGATTATAGTTGCTGCATCTAACGGGCTGTATTTTCAAGCTTAATTAATGGCACTTCACACAAACATTGTTAATACAATGTCAACATTTTACTCAGGATACAGTACATAGTGTCATTTTTCTGGTATTGACTATCTAGTATTGTCAACTTTGTGAAGATATGCAACTGCAGAAAATGAATGTAATCTGCCCCCAAATTTATGATTTCCTGTCTGTTATCCAGGTAAAATATTGCTCATAGCTGGTTTTTTGGCCCTGGTCATGAAAACATGTATGTGTATACACACCTTGTTTTAATCGTATTACAAATCTAATGCAATGCCATGAGTCTACCCAAGTATTCAGTTGTTTACAGCTGAGCTCAAGCCTCAGTCCACAGGCCAGATCCAGCCTACAGAACCATACCATCCAGCCCTCAGGGGCCCCAGTGGGTCTCAGTCTCAAAATTTGATGGCAAGGGAGCAGTAGCAACAAGCGTTTCTTCTCTGCTGCCAAGTTTCTGGGTCCAAGGGAGCCCTGCATGCTGGAAAGCATGCTAGATCAGTGTGGAGATGTGGCCTGGGCCCCACTCGAACCGCACGGGAGTGAGGGAGGTTGAGTGGTGTCTGATCCTGGTACGTGGGTCATGATGTGGCCTGCAGACTGGCCCCAGGCCACTTGTCCAGCCCTTGGCTCCGAAAGGATGAGCAGCACTTGCTTACAGGACTAAGGGCTTAAGATGTTTGCCACCATTGCTTTGCCTTCCAAAAGGAGGCAAAACTAATTAATTTTGATAGGACCGAGTGTCAAAAATAACAATATCATGGTATTAGTCACACACTTTCAGAGAGCTTCTGAAAGGAGGCATTAAGTTTCTTAGATCATCAGTTTCACATGCATCTTCCATAGTAAACCCTGCAGAGTTTGGGGGAGACATTCCATGAGTGAATCAATGCTAAACTGAGGGTGATAAAGTTAAGAAAGGAGACTGAGCGAGGAAAAAAATACAGTCACCTTCTGTCAAGGTGGAAACCAAACTAAATAACTTTATTGTACAAACCTCTCAAAACTGGGCTTATATTAAACATGCCTTTAAAGAAATAATTCTTTGCTAGCTAATGTTTTAAATCAGTGTAAAAGAAACATAAAACTAAAAGCTCTCATTCTAAGTTAAATTAGCTTTGTAATTAATTTCATCCCATTTTAGTCAGTGGCAAAACCTCTACTGACGTCAATAAAAAAGGGATCATGCCTCCTCAGGGGAATATTCAGTGCAGTGTGAAGAGAACTGTTGGCCCACTGGGAGTTAGGCACCTAGGTGCTTGTGAAGATCCCACTAGGTACCTAGCTGCATCTTTAGGTACTTAAATACCGTTAAAAATTTAGCCCTAGGGAACCAAAACGGAAACAGAAAATTATCTTTAAATTCTTTATGCACCATTCAGAAAGTGTTCTTATCACCAATGAACGTACTGATTATACACTAACATTTAACAATTTGAAAAAGATTTGCCAGAGGCAATGATAAAAGACCAATGAGGAAAATATTACATGTAGCTAAATGAAAGGAGACTTTACAAAGAAAGTGATGTGCTATTTTTTATATTATCTATATTGTATTTTGATGGGTGGCAACTGTAACGTTTTAAAGAGATATCATCATCAGAAAAGCTCTCCAAAATGGAAACATTTTCCCATAATAATAATAGTAACCCCTTAGATGAAAATAAACATGGGACTTATCAATCTAGAAGTTGTATACTTTAGAGGAATAAGTCACCTAAAAATAAATGGCAACCACCAAACTAGCTTCACAAAATATATTTACAAAAACAGAAAAATTAAAAGAAAGAAAACAAACTTATCTTTTATATTTTATTATTTAAATCTGAAATAAGTCTTGATAAAGGTTTTTTGGCCTCTAGTTAACACATGACCAAACTTTATCTATGTCTTAATTAGGTAGTTTCCACACAGCCTCATGTTTTCATCCCTTTGGAGTAGTCTTTCTGGTTTAACTTGTGGCACCTGACCTACTTTTTACAATTTTCCCCATAGGTAAAATGTGAAAGTTGCCATAATATCCCAGCTAACTATTTTTATTGTAGTTAATGTATGTTTAAACCATTTTATATTCAATGCAACTGTGTAAAACACATGTCCCAACATCCCTTTCTGGGAGTTGATTTGCATATTGGGTCATGCAATTTGAGAAGTCCTAGCAGTGCCACCTATTGGGAACCTCATTAGTCTGCAGTATACTTCAGGCATTAAGAGATGAACAACCAAGGAATTTTTTCTTGACAGTTGAACTAGAGCTCCTTACTTAATAGGTTAAAAGAATGAATGTAAACATTGTTACCTTCCCTACATATGTGAAACCATGCTGACTTGAAGATTATAGAATAAGTTAGGTAAAAAAAAATGTGTGTAATACCTCATTGTCACAACGGTAATGGAAGAAAGAGAAATAAAAAAGAGCCAGACCTCATAGTCTTTCAATAAACAAAGCTTTTGTCCCTTCAGTGTGAATTCTGCTCAGTTCTGGACTGCAGGATTCTGAGCAAAATGTAACATTCTCCTGAAGACTTTTGCTACAGTTTTGATGGGCTTTAAATCTTTCTGTGCCACATTCAGATCTAACCAACTATTCATAGTAATGCACACAAGTCCAATTAAAATTAATGTCAGGACAACAAAAGGAACATTTATCACACTGGGCCATTTTGATGATTAGGAAATTAAGAATTGGCTATTAGCTATATTATATGTACCATATGTTTTGCACTATCAGTTTTTAATATAAATCTCAGATAATATCTGTAACACTTACTGCATGAAGAGTATATTTGTATCTGGTAACTGTGATGACCCGGAGGTAGATATTTTCATCATACATCTTACCAAAGTTCAATAATATGTCTTCGCGGCATGGCTTGACATAATGTCATAAAAACCAGGAAGAAGTTTTCGCCAGGTGTAGTTTGTCAGATCAGGACCATAATGTCCTGAGGATTCACTGGCTTGAAATAACTGAAATAGTTTGCAGTGTTAACAAAACATCATTTGTCAGGACTAAGATTGTGGTGCCAGGAAGCAAAAAGAAAAAAAAGGACTTTGACTCCCCACCAACCCCAAAACCCCTCAAACAATCCAACCCCCCTGCCCCAACAACAAAAAAAAACCAAACCAAGAAAACCAAAACACAACAATGAAACTTTTATCCACTGACCCTTAAGAAGTGGTGTGGGGAATTTAATACAGAATCAGAAAGGGAAGACTTAGAATATGAGAAAGTTTAGGGCCAAATGCCAATGAGTTTTAACAACCTTCAAGTAGATGTAGTAGGTGCTCAACCTCACTGTGAGTTTAGGCCAGAATTCTGTTTCATCTAGCGGATGACCAAAGAGCATCTTCAGTTTGCCTTTAATTACTTGCCTAAAGCAGGGGTGTCAAACATACACTGAAACATGGGGGCATGGCTGGGGCAGGGCGCGGTCTGCCATAGAATCTGGGGCACTGGTGGATTGCCATGGTGACTGGCAGCAGGGGGGCAAATGACGGCTGACGGAGTCTGGTTGCCCTTTGGCTGCTTTGCCTTTGACCAATGCAGTGGTCCTATTGCCCAGCCACTGGCCTCCAACCATGTGTGCTGTGCTAGAGCCAGAGCTGGAGCTGCTGCCACAGCATAAAGTATATGGCAGGAAAAAAAACAACTTTAGCAAAGGGGCATGCATCAGGGCTGGAGCTACTGCTGGGTACCAGTACCACAGGCTGGATCCAGTCTTCAAGGAGCCCCACAGTCCAGACTTGATCTGGAGTACAAGTTGAATTTGAAACTCTTCACCTAAAGTGTAAGAACAATTCTATTATTTCCACTGGGCATGTAAGTGTTCCCATTATAGGAATAAGGAGACATCTGCATGTCTCCAGAGGACAATCTTATTTCTATAATGAGGGCACTTGGACAGACCAGGTAGGGAAGGGGAAAATAGAATTGCTCCTACACATTAGCTGGTAACTCAGAGTTAATCTCAGATTGCATTTTGGGTGTCCACTGTCTGCCAGATTAAACAGAATTCCACCTTTACCTCTTTAATTTAAAAATTACTGTATTACTCTCCTTTCTTAGTTCTATTTAGACCTCATTGTGAGCTCTCTTTTTTTGCCTATCCTATTCTTTATATTATTCTATAACTTTGCATGAAATTATGGACATATCAGCAGATAATTTTTTAAGAGGTGACCCACTGGCCAGGGCCCTGCACATTTCTTGATTCTGTAGTTATACAGTTAGCCACAGAATCAGGTTTTTGCTGCATAACCTTTTCCTCCTTAAAATTTACATTTCTAAGCCACATGTTTACAAACAAAGCCATCTGTCTTCATCATCTTAAAGTGGTGTCAACTCTGAAATGTAAAGCTAGAAATGTAGAGCCTGCATAAACTTTGGACCCACCTCAAAATAACAAATTCAAACACCAGTTTATCAACCCCTATTGCTAAAACCCTGAAGTGTTTAAAGTGCTGGTATGGATTGGGTTAGCCCATTTTCAACATTATGTTAAGAAAACATGCTGAAAGGCACAGGAAAGCATTTCTGCAGCAGCCCATTATCTGTGAAGTTATCTGGAAAAGAAAATG
The DNA here is from genome assembly GCF_001723915.1 of Gavialis gangeticus. Lineage (NCBI taxonomy): Eukaryota > Metazoa > Chordata > Crocodylia > Gavialidae > Gavialis > Gavialis gangeticus. The sequence continues at coordinate 50,295,467 of NW_017729026.1, read as the reverse complement.
GAAACGTGTTAATAACGAAGCCAGAGCATCTGCCAGAGTAGGCATGAAATTAGGCGGCTGAAGGAATACTAGAAAAAGGCCGACAGAAAACTGCCCTCCATTAAGTAGTACTCAAATAGGAAAAAACTTACAGGGTTTAACAACATAGAGGACATACAAAGAATGGTTCAAGAGTTGGTTCTGGATTCTAAGTAATTATTTCTGAGTGAAAAGAAATTAACAAGAAATTACTATTTTTAAGGAGTATTTTACCTCTCTATTCTATATAGTCGTTAGTGTCAATGGGAGTTTATGTACATACACCCATGGTGCCTAGAATCGAATCTGTTAATTAGAGTAAAAGCCTGGAGGTAATTATTATGAACAAAGAAAAGTATTGGATTGCTAAAAGCTTTGAATTTTTAGCAAGCATGAGTCTTCTTTCATTAAAATCCTGTATAAGAGGCATTATGGTACTAGATTTACTTATACTTTTGCTCCAGATTTAAGGTTGAATCAACAACACAGTACAAGATGGTGAATTTAGGTATCTAACTCCCATCAAAAGTGTATAGGAACTAGGAACTTAACTGCTATTTAAAAATCACCCTCTCATCCCTTGAAATGCAGCACTGCTTTGTGACAGCTGTGTGCTTCCTTTGCTTATGAAAGAGAACATGTACTTTGCTAAGTGCACTATTGCTTCAGCTTGAGGAGGGATTTCTGTTGTGTTCCAATGATGAGTCATGCAGGATGTAGCAGATGGTAGAAAATGTGAAGCCATGAAGATATTAAAATACCAGTGGAATTGAAACAGAAGATTAGAGTATGAGGAGGGGTGCCTAGAACTGAGGCAGGCCAGCAGAAAAGAGTGGAATGCAAGTGTACCATAGTTATGAGACATGCCAGAGCTGCTCAGAGCAATGCAACACGGGGCTCTAGGGAAAGACAGAGGGAAAGGGAATGAGAAGCTAAGATGAAAGAAGTCACTGAAGCTGAATAAGAAGGGAAGTTATTGTAGAGTTTATGTAGATGAAACATGCTTGAAGCACGAAAGGGTCACAAGTGGTTTTCTACTCATGGCAGAAGCCAGAGAAGGACAGAAAGGAAATGACAACAGACAGTAAGCATCATATAGAAGTTCCAGAGAACACACACAATAGAGCTTGTTGAAATAGCTATACTATAGTAATGTGCAGCTTCTAGAAAATGAATGAATGATGGTCTTTTGTTAAAGGAGAGGGGTAGTTAGCCATGTTAATTGAAAGGCAAGCAGAAGGCAGGGTAGATTTCAGTCTGACTAACTGAATCATTGATGTATAGCAGTCAGGTAATAAGCAGAGTTGGCGCCCAGGGCAAACCTGTGGAACAGTGGAGGGAGGAAGGGGATTCCAAGAGTTGGGAGGAGAGGGAGTGTGTTCTGGAAACGGGGACTCACAGAGGTACGGTGGGGGGGCACACGGTTCTGAGAATGGGAGGGGCAGCAGTCTTAGTGCCTGGGTGAGCTACTCCAGCCGCTGCCAGCTCTGTCCTCCCCACCTGTTGCTCTTAAAGCAGCAGCCAGAGACTGTTATGGAGCTCCTGGCATAGGTACACTGTCAGGGTGTGGACCTGCAAGGTGCTTCTAGGTGCCCTCTTGCCCACCCCTAGTTATGCTACTGAATAGAGCAGATAAATAGATGGCAGAGCTCTGCTCCCTGCAGTCCCTTCACATCATCTGATGAAGAAAGCCCTTTGCTTATTAAGGCGTAATGCTATACATTGTTGATATAGCCTGTAAAGCTACAAGTTGACCCTTTTTTCTGCCTTTTATTAAAGGACTTCATTTGGAAATATTTTTCTTAATTTAATTATGTGCACTACATTATTATTAAATGCTATGTCATTCTGAAGGGTGGTTGGTTATAGCCATGTTGGTCTAAGGATGTAGGCAGACAAGGTTCTTTGGGTAGATGTGATATCTTGTATTAGACCAACTAAATAGGTGGAAAATTTGTTCTTTAGTAATGGCCTAAAACTAGACCCTGCTGGGGTTGGATGGTGTGATGGGGCTGCCTATGCTGGTGCAGTCTCCAGGAAATGCCACACCAGGACCTCCCTAGTGAAAGGTGAGTATGGGGTGCTGGAAAGCCTCAGCCCTCAATGCCTAATGGGTGACCCTGTGGAGGAGAAAGACTAGGGGAGCACACCCTGAGGGAAAAGCACCAGGCTTGGGCGACAACACAGGGGCCAGAAGGGCCCGAGGCCCAAAGCCTGTGAGTGAGGCTTGGGCAGTAACACAGGCGCCAGGAGGGCCTGAGGCCTAGTGGGAGGCCTAAGGGAGAGTGAGGCCTAGTGGGAGGTTGGAGTAAGAGTGAGGTCCAGGTATGTCGACAGATGCCTGAGGCCAAGCAAGCTGTAGGCTGAGAGTGAGGTGCAGGCATGTCGACAGACATCTGAGGCCTATGGGACAGAAGGCCCCACAGCCCCAACTAGGGGGCGGAGTAGTGACCCCAGCGAGGGGGAAGAGTGTGAGGGGCTAGGAGCTTAATAAGAGGCAAGGAGCCCAGAGTGTACGTGGGAGTTGAGGCCCCAGTGAGGGCATGTGGCCAAGGCATGTCTACAGATAGCTGTGGCCACGTTTGGGCCAGAGACCAAATGTGGCCCAGTTAAGGAGCCAGGGGAGTAGTGGTGTTTGTGGATACCATCTGCAAGGCATAGGGCATAGGAAAGGAAAGGGCGGAGGTGTGTATTATGCTCTTGGCATCAGGGCATTAAATGGGTAGCCTCCTGCATTTTTTCCATCTGGTTTAGATATATCAAGGCATGGCAGAAGAATCAGGGCAGACTGCCCTCAACAGTTGGGTGGGCCAACATTGTGACTGGCCCCTGAGATGGTCCCTATCACAGTCACTTATTAGACATTAGAATTATATTGTGTTAACACCACTGGGCCATGCACCTCCTGCAGGGCCAGATCTGGAAGGGGCATGTGTTCTTGCTGTAGCTGTTCTCTGTCCAACCCTGCATGGTGTCTCCCAGAAACAGAGGTGAATGGAGCAGATGAAATTGTCCTGCACACCTCTGTTTTCAGGTGGCACATCAGAGTTGAACTAAGAAGCGGCTGCAGGAGAAAGCTGTGCCTGTCTGCATTGCGTTATGCAGACAGGTGCGCCATTTCTGCTGCAGCTGTTCCTAGTTTGGCTCTGATGTGCTGCCTGAAGTTGGAGACACATAGGACAGTTCTACCTGGTGGGCTAGCAATAAATGCCTCTCTACCAGGTAGAACTGTGTTGTGCACCTCCTTCTTCAGGAGGCACATTGAAGCCAGTCTGGGAAAAGCTGCAGCAGAAATGGAGCACCTGCTTGCTTAATGCTTAACCCTGTGGCCAGAGCTGGAGTGGGGCAGAAGAGGAGCAGCGAGCGGCTAGAGGGCAGTGGCAGGCGGTGCTTGGCAACAGCAGTGTGTGAAGGCCGTGGTGGGGCCTACGCAGCACTGACTGCAGGGCTCCTCAAAGCGATAGGCCCAGGGCCCATCCTGATTTGCCCTCCCTGCCCCCCCCTCCCCCCCAACAGGCAGCCCTGCCTGCAGCAGCAGTCTCTTCTTAGGCTGGGTCCAAAATGCCTCCTGAAAACAGGGGAGTGTGGGACCATTTCACCCTGTGGCAGTGACAGTGGTGGTGCCAACGTTGTGGCACCCCGATAGGTTCTTGCATCACCCTGCTTGAAAACTACTGTTCTAGGCTAACAAAGGCAGCCCATGCAGCAGCTTTTATAACTATAATCAATGCTTATATGCTTTCTGATTAATGTATTGTGATGTGATGCAGCTGAAGTGTTAGCCATTACAGAAAGGGGTCAAAGCCTTTACTACAGACCTGTCTGAGAGGTGGAGCTAGGGTGCAGTACGCTGAAGGCTGTGTGTGAGATACTTCTGTAGCTGCAGAAAATAACAGTGCCACCTCCCCCCTGCCCTTTGTTGAAGTGAATTAAAGCTAGTCTAGGCTATGTTAACTTGAAAGTGTGAACTATAAAGCTCTGCTGTGAATAGCATGCGAATAGAGATGGGTGTCTGCTAAAACTATTATGTTTTAAGTTCATAGAAACTTGAGATTGTAAAGACACAGTAGATCACCAAATGTATTCAGTACAAAGGTGGGATATAAACTCCAGATATACTGATAGCCTTCTCAGAAGGAAAGAAAACACGGTGAGGTATTTCTAGGAAAAATGCTTTGACACAATGTAGTCCATTAGGAAGTCTGCATTTTGACCTGGTTTGCCATGTAGGTAATTTTCACATCAATTTTTTAGTGTCAGTTACAGTAGGACTAAAACATTAGGGATTAATGTAAAACACAGCAATTTATTATACATACCTCTTCCTTGCATAGAAGCCTTTGGCTAGTTGCTTGAAAACAAAGCGACTAGCCATATACCATACATAACAACGTACTACAGCTGTTAGTTCTGATACCTTTAAAGAGATTGTTAGTTTTGTATAAATTTAAATTTTGCAAAAACAATGCAAAAAATGAAATTTAAAATCAATAAAAATGTATCAACAATTAAATACAATCAGGTTTTAAACAAATAGTCAACACCCTGCTAGATTTGAAGTCTAAATACTGTAGTAGTAAAAGCTTGAAAACTAAACAGGTTATGGAAAAGTAAAATTGAGTTTGGCAACATTTATTGACCTGTCTGAGAAAAAATGAAAAAAAGGAAATGAAGAGGACAAATAAGTAAATTTTGGTTGAAAAATTCTCAATTTTTCAATAACATAATGTATAACAGTAACATAGGTTCAACAAACTGTTTTTTTTAATGACACACAGTTGTTGATAGAGTTCCTTTGAAGAATAGAATTACTAGCTTCAGTTTATGCTTGATGCAATCCATTTTTGTCTTTAGCTTATGAATTTTGGTTTACTTTGTCATGACTACTTTCTTTGTTAAAGGTAAAATGCACATTGGGCAAATGCTCTATGGCAATTTGCATAAAAAGTGATGATAAAGAGCAATTAGTACTTCATTATTATGCAGTGAAATGCTACTTTGCTCCAAAGTGACTATACAGTAGATTTTTTTTTCTCTGTGTGTAAATCTGTTGCAGTATTGTTCTAAAAATAGTACTTGAGAGCCCACTGCAATCTATAAATCAGAGTCTTTGGCATTACCCTCAGTTCTATACGGAGAGATTTTCTTCTAAGATGCTAACAATAAAGTATAATCCAAAATGTTCATCATGATAATAAGCATCAGAATTTTGTTAGATAAGACAGATAGAGGAAGTTAATATTCTGTCAAATTAGATCTCTATCTTTTTATCTCTTGGGATCACCATTCAAAGTACACTCAGATCACACAAATAGAAACACATTCCTACCACACACAACTACTCTTTGTGGAACAAAGAGTCAAGATATCATTTTCTAGGAAGGCTTGATTTTGAGTACAGATTTCATTACTGGCTCGCCATAGGATAATGAAATTCCTTAAGGGCAAAGATGAGCTACATCAAAGAGGCAGTGTAGAGAGGCAGGCTTTGTTAGTACATGCTCTGTCACCCACATTACTGGTCCTTGCCTGCCTTTAATTTGTTAGGAAATGCTAGCAATTCAAAACCTTTTATTGGACCAGCACATACATCAAATACAAAACCTTCTGGAAGTCATCTAATTCCTTTGGCTCTGGAAATGGAATCAAAGATCATTCACTTCTCATCAACATAAATGACCTACAAGAGTCTTTAAAACATCTTCATGTTGACTTAAATAAATGCTGCCTGCACAGTTTTGAAAAATACAATTTTCTGCAATTTTCCTGTATATTTATTAAGCATTTGAGAGTAAATTTAGCACTTCTGAAAAATGAGAGACTAATGTTGGCTAGGAGGAGGCATGGCTGAAGACAAACTACTCAAACCTTTTCACACAGCTGGGCTGATGTGGAACAAAAGGGTTGCCCAACAGAAACAGATCATTGATCTATCTAGTTCAGTATCCAGTCTCTGGCAGCATCTGGAAACTGATGCTTCAGAGGAAAATCAGCACCCTTTGTGCATCTAGCCAATTATGAAATGCTATGAATAGAGGGGAAAAAATGTTGATCCTGACTCACAGCAGATCAGTTGATGCCCTGAAGCATAAGGTTTGATTTCCCTTGTATCTGCTTGTTTAACTCATACTGTTGCAAATGCTATTTATGCTTAAATTATTTCCTAATCCTTTTTTTGGATCCTACTCAACAATCTGCCTCAACCACCTCAATTGTCAGGAAGTTGTTTTGGTTGAGTGCACACTTACAGGGAAAAGTTTCACTGTGTTAACATCAGCTCAAGGTTTGAAAAGCATTTCCACCACTTGTTACCTTGTGGACTAAACCTAGTAGTCTAGGTGAAAAATATCCAAAGTAGCAGTCTTTCCTCTTTTAGTGATCCATAAATTGAACGGTTAATTCCATTCTCTTAAAACATTCATATTCAGTAGATTCCCTTCACTACATGAAGCAACAGCTTCCCTCTTCCCTCATTTTCTAATAGGCTTAGCCAAGCCCCTCTTAGGCAATCCCCCTATTCATAAAGAACAGGCAGATGATGGGTTAACATTGAGGACCCCTCTACATATTACAGGAATTCTGCAATGAACTACTTCAATGTGATAATTACCTTAAGACCATCTACACATGCAAAGTAGCTGTCACACCATAAAAAGCTCCAACCAGCTATAACATTAGACCTTGAAAAAATGTACTAACTTTATGGCTGGTTGCTATAGAACTTTAATTTGCATGTGTAGCAGGGTCTCCCCTGTGACTGGGAGTCCTGTCAGGTGACAGAGGTGCACCATGCCCAGCTGAGGAAACTCTCAGCCCCAGCAGCTACCGACTCCGGTTGCCCTAGGGGTGTGTGAAATCCCCAGGCCTGGGGGACTGTGGCTGCTGCAATCCCCCAGACTCAGGGGTACATGAGGTGCCCCCATGGCTGGGAGCCCCTTAACTGAGGTGGATCCCAGCTACAGCAGTCTGCTTCTTGCCAGTTCAGGGGAAGCCCAGGATCAGACTCTCTCTGCACTGGTAATAAGGCACTATAGGATCTAATGTGCAATCCCACTGTCATGCCTCCTGCCATGCACATATGGTATGGCAGGAGGTGCAATTGTGTGGATCATACATTAGATCCCATCACACCTTTACCTGCACCTGTAGAAGGGGCTTGAGAGACCTCTGCTTCTCTGGCCTCCAGCAGCTGGTAAAACAGAGGCCTGTGTGGAGCAGAAAATGAAGAACTGAAATCAGTGAAGAGACATAGTAAAGGTAGCAATAACTCCAGCATCTCTCTGATCTGCTACCATATCCTGATAAAAGAGTAGAAACTCAATATGGTTACTTTGTTCCCCTCTGAGGAAAAGTCAAATTTCTGTGTTTAGGTTTTTTCCCCTCCCACAATGTACTCCAACTTATTTCTTGCCCTAGGGAAGCAGGTGTGTGAGGATTTTCAAACCCTCATTTTAGACAACCTAAAAATTCAGTTTTGATTTTCCTCTTGTTATAGGAGGACGAAAGATTAACCACCCCTTACGCAACTCTTTTCATGAAACTGTTTAAAATGCTACTCATGTTGCACCAAATGCATGTAAAACCGACATATAGGATATGCCCTTGCATTGAGGTCTACGTGGGGATCACTTCTTGTCACAGGAATAGGTCCTAAAAACTGAATGCAGCACTAATCCCTTTATCTCTGATTGTTTTTAAGCCTTCCCACAATGACTATAATCATATCCTATTTGCTGAAATAATATTAACTGCTTATTGGAACTTGTCTTCACTGAACTGTACAGGATGTCTGAATAATTTTCTTGGGACTATCAATCTAAAAGTACACCAGTTTGTGTAAAAACCCTGTTCTTTCCCCCGTGCACATTATATTGCATTTGTGAAAGCTATGCTTTATGAGTGTTTATACATGTACTCTGGGTGTGGGGTTGGGGAGCAGCTCTGAGGGCTGCTCTAATTAAAGTGCCTAGAGCATCTCAGGTATTCCTACACTGAAAAATGGTGACAGGGTCGCTTTAACTATAGCTCATTCAATGAGCTTTATTTAAAGCTCCTCCACCACTATCTTTCAGCACAGGGACACCAATACATGAGACACTGGAGTCCGCTGGAGCATGAGAATTACTGCGCTCCAGCTGATTCTATTAATTGAGTCTGCTCTGAAGTGCTGTAATTACAGTACATTGGAGCAGCTTCACTGCTCATGTATAGGTGCCCTATGTGCCCAGGATACATATGGCTGCCTATACCCGTACTTGGAGGTATGGGGGGCTGTTTTAATTAGAGTAGTTCCTAGACAGTTGCTCTAATTAAAACAGCTCACTGTCACATGTAGTAAGCCCTTGTGCACTTCAAAATGGCTGTGGCACACTTTCTTGAAAGCTCATTTGATAAAGTTTAGATAAAATGCCCCTGCAACCACTTAAAAATGCATGGGGGCTTGTGATGGTGGACCTTGCCTCTCTGTATCCTTTTATAATCTCCCAAAGAGCTGTAAGTACCCCGACTTTCCCGCCTGCCACGTCTTAGATGTTATTATAATATGTTCTGCTTTATGATGTCACTTGTCGGGAGGGTTGTTATATATATATATTTGTTGTTTTATTTTGCTCTTTGGGTGTCTCTATTAGGAATCTCGGTATTATAGAGGAAAACTTCACTCGATTATTCCCACACACTCGCCGATATATATATTCACAATCAGATGCAGATTAACACTAGTCTTTATCTTTATTCTTTATAACACTATACAAACTTTCATTATCTTTAAACAGGAGAGGTCCTTTTTTCTCTCTTTTTTTATAACAATTATATCAACTTTGTAATTCTATCTACATACTGTTCTTATTTAACCTTTATCAGTTTGGTTGGACTGAACTTGGTGTTAGTAAACAAAGTCCCTTTAACTATGGTTTGTCCATTTATTTCCTTTTTTTTTTTCTTTTTAGAGCAGGCTTTTCTCTTCAAGCCGTGTTATTTCTCTCTCTTTACTTTTGGTATCCTGAGTGTGTACCTTTCATCTGGTGGGTGCCTGAAGCCTTGAATCCTTGTGGTCAGCACTCAGTTGTTTTCACTAAGCTTGTGGGAGTGAGTCAATTCACTTTTCTCTTTTTTTTGTTTGTTTGTTTACTTTTCAGCAGGCTGCCAGCCGCGTCTCCGGTGCCTCTTTAGGAATCCGCCCCTCTTTCTCAGAGCTCCACTCTCTCCAGCAACGAGAAAAATCCTGAGGTAAGTGTCTTATCTCCAGGAGATCTTCTTTCTCCCTCACTTTCTCCTTCAGATGCTCTTTTTTTTCCCTCCCTTTCTGAGACTACCTTCTCCTCTTTCTTTTTCTTTTCCCGGAGCCTCTATCCTAATATGGTAATAGCTCTGGAAGTGGTGTTCTCCGGCTCTTTTTGCCGCGTTGCTGTTTACTCTTTCACAGGGCTTAATACACATGATGGTGAGGCAACACTGGAGCATTCTAATTAGAACACAGAGCAGACTCAATTAATCATTCTAATTAGAATGTGAAAGAGCATGTCTATAAGCAGCCTATGTGACCAAGCAGAGTTTTGCAATGTCACATGGGCCAATGTCTGCTCTTAGTTATAGCCTCACCGGTCACATCTACATGATACACTGACTGCACAATTGTTACTGTGTGGTCATTTAGTACTTGTATAAACATAAACTAAATGGCTGCACTGTAGCTGGAATTACTGTGCAGGTGCGCCGATGAATGCCTTTTTTGTGATGCTGACTACACAGTAGCTCGAGATTACTGTGCAGTAGTGTGGCATCACGGTTGCTGCCATGTAATGCTACTGCACAGTCAGCATCTCACGTAGATGTAGCCACTTACAATAAAATTATTCTGGATTTTGAACCATGAAAAATGAAATTATAATTTAGCCCTATTTGCTAGCTGTTTTATTTGCAGCATACCCAGTAAGTATTTGCAATACTAAGATCTGTGATACTCAGGTTTATCATTGATCCACAGCTTGGAGTTAGACAGTTTTTTCCTGCATCAGCCTTGAGGGAGTGTATTTTCTTTTGAAGTTGCAGTGTACATTTTGGTCAGTAGGTCTGACCAAGAACTTCTGCATTTCAGGTTCTGCCAAATTATTAGATCAGTACTATTGGATTCTAGTAGCTTAATGCATTGAGGGTGCATGTAGCGGGGACCCGGCCAAGCCCTGTACTCACTGGGGTGATGACAGTTGGCATGCTCCCTAGGTGGTGGCCACCCAGCTAGACCTACAGAAAAATGGTGAGCCCACAAATCCATGGCATGTTCCATCATACCATTGTCTCCTGGGCTGGAGCCAAGGTAGGTTCTCCCCAGGCTTAATTCCCAGGCCGGGGTGAGAGCCAGAACCCTGGCTCTAAGTGGACACAGGCCTCAGTCCAAGAAAAGGGCAGGTGGCCAGCACAGCAAACACCACCTAGGGTCTGGAAGTCACAGGTGTAGGGGATGATGAGCCCCTCTGGACTCTTAGCACCTGGCAGTGGCCATGGGACATGTGGAAGTTAGCAGGGGTCCAGGTTGGCCCAGACCAACCTGTTACTTCCTACATAAGGGGCACCAACCCCAGAAAGTTTGAAAGTACACCCAGGAGCAATTAACTCCAGGGCAATCAGCTCCAGAGTTTATTTATGCATAGCATGTAAAACCCAGTCAGAGCAGCCCCGGTTGGCAACGTGCCCAGGGGTCAACCGGCCAGCTTGAGGCTGCTCTGACCAGGCTCAATATGCTGCAGAGGGGATGGCTGGGTCACAAGGGTGCTTCAGTGCAGGGCTAGCTGGCAGGCAGCCAGGTCACCATTGTGCCCCAACCAACCAGGTCAGCATCTACACATGCACTGCTGCGCATGAAAAAACTCCACAGCAGGGTAGTTCTTGTATTTACAAGCACTACCCTGCTGCTGAGTTTATTAGTTTCCCATGCCCTAATAGGTGTGCACATATAAATATCGAGATGTTTACTGCAGAGCTAATTAGTCAGCTCTGCAGTAAATGTCTCATGTAGATGCGCCTTGAGTTTCTCAAGTTACTCCTATGCCTCTTCCTTAGAAATGTTTATCAATCAAGTATCATACTCTTTTCCATGAATAAAGGACAGTTAGGAAGGGAAATGTATATAATCCTCTGCAGTGCAGATGAATACAGATAATTACTTTAACTTCTTTAAAATGTCTTAATCCTAGTTAATTATCTTCTAAATTCCTTAGTGACCCGGAGGGTCTACAGAGACACTTATGTAGATTTATTTATGTTTAGGCTATTTGAATAATTCTGTATTGTTTATTGTAATATATTGGGCTGTTTGTTCTTTGCTTCCTCTCTCTGATTTACTATCCTTATTTGCAAATTGCCTGATATAAGTTTATGACTCTGGCTATTGAGCTGGTTTAGGCAGATTTTCTGTTTTTCTTCTGGGTTGTTCCAGAATAGTCATCTCTGAAGCTTACTGCCCTACATCATTCTTCCAGCACAGAAACTATAGCCTGGAAAGAACCTTTTATGGCTTTAATATTTTTTGCCATGATTTCATTTGCCTTAATGCCCTAATTCAATGAGACATTTTCTTTCTTCTTACTATAGATGGTACTAATAATAAGACTAGTAGTGGTAAGGTTGCCTGACTTTCTATTACAGTCACATTGTAAGTTGCTTATCACTTTTGCAGACTCTAACCATTCTGGCTCAAATTTCCCATGCTTTTTCTCAGGCTGAATTTCTTTTGGGAAAATTTCAGTAAAAATGGTTGTTATTTCTGGGTGCATCTACATGTATGCTTTACTGTGAAGAAGACAGGGGTTGTCAACTGGGGGTACGTAGGAAGGCCCTAGGGATATATGTAGGTGGGCAAGGATGCAGCACTGCCATCCACCACCTCGCACTGCTGCTTCCAAGGAGCAGAGCTGCGGGGAGTGGGGAGGCTGAGGGCAGCGGTGCTCCTCTGCAGTCCACACAGATGCCTCCCAGCCGGCCGGACACAGAATGGGTGGGAGGAAGCTTGCACACGGTGGCTGCCACCACCACCCACCACCCTGCTCTGCTGCCACTGCATCCAGCTGCGCTCTCCCCACCCCCACTCCGTGTCCAGTCGCCAGGGGTATACTTATTTCAAAAGGCTGAAAAGCCCTGGAGCAGAATAATTAGCTCCACAGCAGAGCATGACAATTTATACATGCAACGGTATTAGGGCACAGTAGATTCATTAACTCTGCTGTTGGGAACAATATTATCTTATAGCAGAGTACTTACGTGTGATCAAATGCACATGTAGACTGTGACAGAGGCTGGCTGGGGCATTAGGGTGCTAATGTGGAGGGGCTGCCTGCTGTCTAGCCCCACACTATAGCACTCTTGTGCCCCAGCTAGCCCTTCTGTCACTTGCTGGTGCCACCTGGAGCCTAGAGCTGACCACCCGGACCTCCTGCCAGCCTGGGGCTACTCTGCCCCAGCTCTAACTACTGTGGTCCTGGGCACACATGTAAATGCTAAGCCTGGGAGCAGCTGACTTTGGCACGAACTGGTCCAGAGTTTATTTCATTGCATTAATTGCACATGTAGATACACCCACTGAATACAAGAGGAGGGCATTGGGGGAGGGAGGCTGGGTCTGGAAGTTGTGTCTTTGGAGAAGTGTAGGGTGAGAATGAAAAGTCAGACAGATTACTGGGATTTGCTGAGATAGCATATGAGAAATGGGATGAGGAACCCATGGAAGAAGCCAGGAGAGGGGGCCAGCCAGGCTGCAGGGGACAGAGTAGTAGAGGGTGAAGTTTGAAGGAAACAGGCAGAAGGGTCTATGCCCACTGGGGCACATTCTTCTCCAGAACCTGGATTGGAACCCAAGATTCCTCAGAATCATCATTTCCCTGTTGCTGGCTAATATTTGACAGTGTGCTTTATTTCTCTCTTACACTACTTCACATAAAGGCTGACACTTTATAACTATCAGTACGCCCTTCTGTGCATGGAACGAGGAAGAGGTCCGGAGGAAAAAAGATCATATGATGATGTAATTAAAGATTGTATCAATACACATACACAAAAAGGCCTAAGTTTAGGATGCCTATCTTGCAATATTAGCAATGTTTTTTCAGTATATTTGTGTGTGAAGTAACTATTCACATTGCAACAACTGTAAAGATCCCATAGCAACTGGGGTCCCACTGTACAGGTTATTATACAAACATACTTGGTCTGAGCCCAAAAGGCTGAGAAGCGATAAATGATGATTGCCTGAAAGAGAGAATGTGTCTAACTTTGAGCAAGAAAACAATCTCATTGGCTTACTAATCACATGCTTAAAGTTAAGCATACACTTAGGTACCTGACATCAAATCAGGGTTATACTATAGACCGTGTAGCACACTTCAGTTCTGACCTGCAAATTCTTTCCAGTTTCAATGCATCCCATGACAGCCAATGATAGTGACTAATGTCACATGGTTTTGTATTTTGTGATATGTACAAATTGGGATCAGGATAAGACCACTAATTTATTTTTAAGTGTGATATGATTTAGATTTGAGTCAATTATGCAGACGTAAAGGGACAGTTCACTAACTCACCCTATCACCTCAGTCCATGTATGTTTCTTATTAACTTCTTATATAAGCTGTCATGAAAAAGCCTTTTGACTCAGCTCTCTTGGCTTTCTTCTTATTGTTGCTTCATTTTAAAAATGGATTAATTAAAAAAGAGAGAGGGTAATTTATTTCTCATCCTAAAAATGTGTGTATTATGTGAAAATTAAAAGGAAACAAGACATAAGTGCTGTGATATTATGGATTATTTTATGTACTTCATGGGAAAAAAATTCCTAACTTACTTCAAAGTAAAATATGCCTACAGTAGTTTAGTGGGAAGTAGAAGGAAATAATAATAATTACAGCTGAACTGGCTTGGAGCTAAATTCTATAAATGAATGTGGGTGTGACTGGGCAATTTTTTTTTTCTCACTCTTAATTTTCAGAAAAAAAATGAAGCTGCCTTAATCAAGTTTTACTGCAAAAAGCACACCTGCATTATTGTACATGCATACAAGGAAATTAGATTCCTTTTTTAACAACAACTGGCTTAGGACTCTGAATGTGCAGATGCTTTATTAACCTCAGCAAGTAACATGATCGTGTTCATATGAGAACTATTTTAACTTTAGTTTTTTCAGTTATAAACATCCAAAATAATCACAATGATATAATAAGAAAAGAGAGAAAACAGAAATAAAATGTAGATTTTCTTTGTTTAAATAAGTAATTACAGGACATTGAAGAGCTGGTAGTGCTGAAGATGCCCAGCAGGTATTCCACTCTGTTTAAATCCCTAAAAGTCCATTACTTCTTCTGTTTTTGTGAACACCAACATCGCACCATTAACAACGAGCCTGGAAAAAGCAGAGGAGGAGGACTTACCCAGCTTTTGTATTGATTGTTTTTCAGGGACTTAAGCAGGGTGGAGTAGGATCATGCTTATGTGCCTAAGTCCACTTATGCATCTAATCAATGAAATAGAATCTGGCTTTATGTGTACATTTATAGCAACAGAGGTTGTAAGCAGCCCAGATTGGGGTGCGTCCTCCTTAGCTTCTGTACAATACCTTGACTAATGGGAGCCCTTCTCTTGGTTGGGGCAGCAGGAACTGCTGTGATACAAATAATGAGCAATGGACAAGAGAAGGTGGTTTAGCTGGGATACTGTAGACAAATCTAAGACAAACACAAGGAGAAAGAATATGCTTTTACTTGGGGAAAGGTCAAACTTAAGAGGGTAATTAAAGGAAGAGAGGTGAGTATTCACAGAGACACAGCTTTCCCCCAGTGCTGAGCTTGAGTAAGGATAGCTTGAGTAAGGTATAGGTGAGATGTTCTACACTTGTTTTGGGGGCTTCAAGTATATAGAGGTCTCAGGTCTGTTTGCATACAACTCTCTACAGATATGTCTACACGGCATAATTAAGTGGTAACTTTGGTAATTAAGTTTGGTAATGGAAGCAGTATAGCTACATTAGTACAGTGCGCTGCATGGGGTAATTAGCTCAAATGAGAAAGAAGCAGGATTCATTAGCCTGGGCAGAACACTGTGCTAATGTGTCTGTACTACTTGAAGTACCTGAACTAGCTTGGGTGTTTCTGCACAGCACAGCCTGCTGTTCTGGTTTGTACCCTGTTGGGGAATGGTTGTGTGTAGTGTAAGATATACCAGTACACTTCCAATTCCATCCCAAAGAGTTTTTGTGAAGGTTGGGCTTTGATATGACATTTAACGGTACCTTACCCCACAGGTCTCCAGCTTTCCATTCTGCAGTCACTCCATGTTGTAAAAGTCTCTGCTAGGTACACCTCCCCTAGCCCTCAATGCTTGTTTTTCACAATATATTACTCTGCAGACTACCAGGAAGGTATTCATAAGTGATAGGAATGTGGCTATGAAACTACACAAACACACAGACATACCATCTCCCTGGAGCATGACACTGCAGCCATGCAGAGCATGGCCATCTTCATTGGCAGAGAAGACAGGATTTGTCTAATGCTGTGAGTGGTGCAAAGGGTAACTACTTATGTGGTATATGTTGTATATCTTATGTAAATTAAAGTTAAGGAATGCAAAATTGCCTGTTCTAGTGATGTGTGGTATTTCTTTATGAACTGCCAATTTCTAGGGTCACGTAATCGCAGTTTTTTGGGGAGGCACAATTGATATTGCTTAGTGGGACACACTGGCGATCTGATTAACCTCAGGAAGTCGCACTGTTTACCTGTGCCTTAGGTCATCTGTCTGTAAATGGGGATAATGATACCAACTACCAATGATTATGGGTCCACTTAACTCGTAGCGAGACAAAGTATTTTTGTGGCTTGGTCATGGCACAAAGAGCCAATTTTGCAGGCATTTCCTGGTGGCCCTGCCCCTTGCCACTGATCGGTAGAGAGGCAAATATTGTATAATTTAATAGCAAATTCTGCGGAAAGTAAATTACATCACATATAATTTATCATATTATTATAAAACTAAATATTAAATTTAAATCTAAATTTAAATATGTTATAAATATAAATGTATATACAATATGAATTGTAACTTATATCATCATCTTTTATTCTTATTGTAGCATTCTAAAAAAAGTTTACAAATCCTAAATAATGCTGACCTTAATAGAAACATTTTCACTTCACTTACTGGTGCCTTCACTTAGTCTATATCACTAGGGCTAGGGACAGACATTCAAAAAGCTGGAGCCTGAATTGATTCAATCTTTGCAGGTTAGTCTCACCTGACTAGGCTGAATTGGTTTGAAACTGGGCAGACATTCTCTCTGGGCTAAGGAAATTCAGGCACATGTTGCAGTGGCTCAGACTGGGAGCCAGGTGGGGGGTGCTAGAGCTGCCCTCCCTTCCCTTCTTCAGGGAGCTGAGCTGAGGGGGGCATGGCCAGGCAGGACTGTCTCAGAGATGTCTGCCTGCAGAGTCCCAGGCTTTTCCCCCTGCTGGCTGCTCAAGAGGAGGGAGTGTTGCCAGGCCCCAGCCCTGGGCTAGCACTTGGAGACAAGGGGGTGTGCAGTGCATACATTTATTGATGATACAGAGCTTTTCAATCTCCCTCCCTG
>NW_017729026.1:50240602-50278208 GCF_001723915.1 Gavialis gangeticus | reverse complement strand
ATGTGCACTGAACATATGTTCTGTTACAGGTTTAAACCATTTTCTGATCATTTAAAACCATTTTGTGTGCAATGGTTGTCCATAGCCTAGCAGACAGTAACTCTCAATCATGTGATCTATGGTTGCAATAATTGCTTCCTTGTCTTTGTTTTGTGTTAAGCATTGGGACATGCTAAAACACCATATTATATTAATATGCTGGGGGGGGGGGTTCAAATTGATTTCACAGGAAATCACAGCCAATGCAATATTGCCTGGTGATAGTGGACAATGCTGCTTTTCACAGTTTCGCAAAACTGCAAATTAAGTAGACTCCTACTGATGATACTGACCTACTGATTAAGGTGTCAAGGGTAAGGTAGGGGTAAGCTGTTATCACAGTAATTATCATAGCCCTCAGGCTTGATGAGAGAAGGTGGAAAATGTGAGCTGTAACCACTCAAAAACCCAGAAGGCAAAGAAACAGAAACTCAATTTATGTTAAAATATTTGCATGATTTTTTAGTCAGTCTCTGACTTTTGTGTCTGATTCATGTTTTTCGAATTTGAGTTTGGCAATACTGAGAATGAATCCTTTGAGGCATCCAGCAACTTGTGAGTTAATAATGCTTCCGGAACTAATAAGGACTTGGCTAAACTGACTGAGAGAGAGAGAAAACCAAAACAAGCAGCAGAGAATTGCTGTTGCCTTGTACAGAAGTCAGAAAGTGCACCGTTATTTAAAAGACTAAATGAAAAGTTATAGTTCCTCTGTACTTGAAGAAAGCAACGCTGTATTTAAATAGTCTCTTTTGTCACATCGTGTAAAAATATTATGAGGATGGCACATATAAAAGTGTAAGAAAACAAGAGAGGATTTAATCTGGGAGATCCATGTAAAGTCAAGTTTGTTTTATGGCATCCTGGAGAAGAGCACTTACTCTAGACACCAGCATTTCCACTGCTTAGATATTCAGGCTGCCTTTGTAATAGTTTCAAGATTTTTTTTCTCATTAAAATGCAACATACTTATTGGAAATACATTGCTGTGGACTTTGGGAAGAGGAATTGGATGACATAAGCTCTTGTCCATTGTGTTCCTTCAATTAACAAGGAAGAGTATACATCTCCTATAGGAAATACATACAGCAAAATCAGGGGCTAAGGTTTTTCGCTGTAAATTTCAATGGAGGTGTTGCTTTGGGGAAAAGCAGTTACCACTTCATAATTCTCTGCTTAGTTTTATGCCAGCCCTGGCCCTGAAAAAGCTTAGAGCAACCTAAAATTAACCAGATGGTAACAACCCTTATGGAAACGTCTGTCTACAGAATATGGCCAGGGACGTGCAGCATAATATAGCCATTCTTCCATTTCCTTTCCCTTCCCTGACCTCCACAGAACTCCAGGTGTGTAGGGAACAGTCCAACATGGAGTTTCCACCAAGGACCCCCTTGATTTTTCACCTGGGAAGATATGACCTGCTTCCCCCTTTCTCCTGCCTGTGTGAGCCAAAAGGGAGCAAAATTGGAAATTGAATGTGGCCTTAAATGTTCTGTTCAGAGGAATACTAAATGTTTTTCAAGGAGCTCTAAGTTATAGATACATTAAATTGATGTAAGCCAGGATCAAGGTGGTTTCAGAGTGCCAGTGCACACAGGGTATATGCAAATATTACATTTAAATTGACCTGCCCATCTATTCAGATGCTCAGGGGGTTAAATTGGGCCAAAATGGTGGGCCTGATCTAACTTAGTTCACCCCAGTAGGTGAACTAATGGATTAGGAACAAGCTAAACTGATCCAGCAAATGTCTGGAAAGCCCAACCACACACCCCAGCCCCAGGGACAAATTCTTCCTACCCTTCTGATTCGACTGGGCTATTTTTTAGCCCCCTCACTCTTTCTCACCCCCAGACAGACAATCCCCTCATGGACCCATCCTCCACCTGCAGACCTGCCAGCCTCTCCCCACCACTTAAAATAAGCTGTGTAATTGTGGACTGGGTGTAGCAAATGTTTGTATACACCCGCAGTTATACGAGTTCAATTAAATCAGCACAAGATCACTCCTTTAATTAAACGGATGTAAATTTGTGCCTAGACCAAGCCTAAGGTGAAGTAAATAATTCCTATATAAACTAACAGATTTCCTACATAGCTATGGCCTCTTCAACAGGGTACAGATGAATCTAAGTCTGCTATAATGAGAATAGTGTTCTGGCTTCAGTTATACAAGTTATCTTTCTTTGGGGCAAATTCTCCATTGCTTTCAGATACTCATCAACACTAATGCAGAGTAGGTATAAATTACTTCTAGGGTGGTAATGATTTGTACCGACCTTGAAAATGACTGTGCTAGGTACAGAGCAGTGGAGAATCTTACCCATTGTCTTCAAAGGGCATTGTCTTCATCATTGTAGCTGTTGATAAACAAAAAGTAAGATTACCTCACTTCTGAATTGGATCCTATTCTTTATTTTTGTAATGTTCCTAGAGAATTTGAAAGGCACAGATAAAAATAAATCCCTTAAATTTACTAGTAAATATCAATGCTAGTATTCTTCATGCACATGTGCACTACTTTATTCTATGTTTTCCTTCCAACCAGAGGACTCTTACTAGAATACATAATTGAAACCAGTTATTTCTGCTATATTAGTCTATTTTAGTATTGCAGTTATTTATTCTCTGATTGCTGCATGATCTTCTCCCAAATGAATACTGCATAAAATAAAACCTTAATCATAATACTGGTAAAAGCCAGCTAAAATTTTTGTTAACAAAGCTTTTCTTATGTGCCTTGGGAGAGGAAGCAAATTGAGTGTAATGTTGACAATATTCTATGTTCTCACTATTGTTATGGTGACATATCACCACCTAGTTTATTTGTTCCATCTGTTTCATGCTGATTTTGGTATGATTCTAGTTTGAAAATACCATAACTGTTTGTTTGTATTCATATCAGAAACAAATACAAAATTAATAAAAGCAACATAAGAATGTAAGTGTGATAGGAATACTGTAAATATATAGGAGGTACAAATAGCTCCACAAGCTGCTAAAGGATATAGGAAAATGGGAAGAAATGAATGAAAGGTTATTAGCAGAAAAGGATGATGATCTTATAGCTAAAGCACCAGATGGGAACTAAAGAGATCTAGGTTTTATTTCTGGCTCTGCCACAAGACCTTATAACAGTCACTTAATTTCTCATTGACTTAATTCCTCATCCATAAAATGGAAGTAGCAGGAAGTACCTACCTCATAGGGGTGTTGTAAAGATAATGTAAGGATAACTCCAGGGAGTTTGGTGATGCTCAGCTTCTAATTTAACAAGTTTTGTAGAAAAGCTCTCTTGTGTAGGCAGTTTTGCAAGTTGATCATCTTGATGAATTTGGCATCATAAAGAATGCAAGTCTCCATCTAAAACCCAATGACTAATTGTTTTTGAATTTGCTAATAAGTCATAATAGTATAAAGGACTTCCAACAGCAAAGAGCAAGTGAAAAAACTTATTTTTTCTATTGGGGAAAAATGAATATGAGTGGGATGAAGATAAGGATGTTAGATGTCCTAACTGGAGATAGAGTAGGTTTAGATGGCAGAAACGTAACTCCTTTCCAGCAGTGGGAAACTGTTTTAAAGACCTGTAAATAATAAGCTTGATTTTTCATTGCCTTGCATCTTGTATAGTTAATGATATCCATAGAAAATGAGTATAAATTGATACAAATCTGAATGTCTGCATTTTGTTCTTCTCTTGTTGCACTGGCAAAAATGATCATACACCAGACAAGGCACAAGAGATTTCATCCCCATATAAATTTTCAGTATAGTGCAACACAGTGATGTCAATTGACTGTTTAACACTTATTTGTCAACAAAGTTCCAGACAAGTGGTAGAGATAGATATAAACACTATCACAAAATTACAACAACATAACAGTAGACTACCTAATACTAAATAACTGCTATCAGATTCTCGATTTGTACATGTTTGGGGTCGATAAGAAAAATCATTTAACTTCCTATTCTCCTTGATTAGATATGGGTTTCATTTTGATTTAGTATTAAAGTACCCAGTTTGAAGAACAAAGGAAGCATCACAGATAATAGAGAGATAACTGTTTTTAAAAGTGAGATCTATAAGGGAATAAAAAACCAGGTTGTTGAATTTATTTTATTTTATTGATTATCCTTTCACTATGATTATCCATCTGGGAAAGCATGTGCTGTCATAAGAAGAAAGAAGTTAATCTTATCTGTGCAAAGACTAGCATGTACTTAAATGTCCCATCATCACATACCAGTGACATTTCTTTAAAAAAAAAGAAACAAAACAGAAAAAAAAAAATCAGATAATACAAATGTAGCTGACTGGTTTTCCATTAGGATGAAGACAAGCAGTTTCCTCTGAATCATTGTGTTCTTTTTCATGGCTTACATGTGGCTAAATGTTATTTGTAGGCTGATGACAATTTCATGAAGAAACTTCATGGTTCATTAACTCCTTTTATGACAGCACCAAAATAAAATTGCTATAAAGTCAGTTAATGCAATAGGAAATGTTCAAATTTCTACCCCCCCTCCCCCAAAATTAAACCTTGGTTTTAAAACATCTATCAATTTTATTTGCACACAGGTATTTAGTACCGCATCAGGCTAAGTAGAACTAAGGGTACACTCACAGTGTAGATGCTGGTGCTTTATGAAGTTACCTAGGAACAACATAATATGCACATTATTTAATATAACTACAAATTGTCAAGACTGGAGAGAGACTACTATCTGTGCTAATCATTTCTGTTGTCTGCAGCTTTCTGTGTTCCTATCATTGCTCTACTACTAAGTATGAAATAAAATGTACAAGAGAGGACATGGCTATTAATTGATATCCATTCATGTGGAGTGCTTTAGTTCACCCAAAGGGTGCACGCGTCTATGCATGTGTCGACATTATGCATGTATTACCATGTTGTATACCGGTACAGGTGGGTAAAGAATGGGTAAAAACATGGTTTGCAGGAATCACAATTCATGGTGGAGGTCATATCATTTATTAGACCAACTAGATTTTTACAAAAAAAAAATCTTTAATTGCAAGCTTTTGGGCACAAACACCCTTCATCAGGCATTGGAGAAAAGATTGTAAAAGTT
Source organism: Gavialis gangeticus (assembly GCF_001723915.1). Classification (NCBI taxonomy): domain Eukaryota; kingdom Metazoa; phylum Chordata; order Crocodylia; family Gavialidae; genus Gavialis; species Gavialis gangeticus. The sequence continues at coordinate 50,273,072 of NW_017729026.1, read as the reverse complement.
CTCCTGGGTAGAAATGAAAGTTCATATTTCATAGAAGAGGTGAAGGTGTGGTAAAATCTCCTGTTTGGAACAGATCATTTTATATGCAGATTACGCTCAGAGAAAAGTTTGTAGTCTGTTTACCTCAAAGTTGTTTGGTGGTAAGCAGGATGTAGTCATATTTCCTTCTGGTTATGGTGTTTCATATTTCACAGAGGAGTAAAAAGATGGAGTGCTCTTCTGAGCAGGCTTCTCTGATGCAGCAAGGTGTCTGAACTCTACGATGAGGCTCTGTGATGATGCAAATTCTCTTGAACAAAGGCAGGAGCAGGGTCTCAGGTTTCAGGTGGTCAAACTTGCTTCCTCCTTGTAAAATTATGAAGTTTTCATTTAAAAAAAATGCAGGAATGCACCAGGACTCAGGATAAAGTCATCAGAGCCAGAACTAGAACTCAGATTGAGGCTGACCATGTTTGGTGTTAGCATTATGATGAAATCCCCATGTAAAGGTCTGTATTTTGCTGACAGGCATCACAACCAGTTTCTCAAGCAGGCTTTATCAAGCCGATGCTCACATTCACTGGAAATAAATAGACGGACTCTTTGGAAAGCTCTTCACCGAATCAGGAAGCAGATTTTATCCAGGGTTAGGTTTGGGCACTGGAACCTTATTGGCACAGCTCCTTTAGTGACTTGCTACTATCAAAAGACAATATACAATAAATGCAACATAAAGAAAGTTACATTGTGGGTGTTAAATTAAAATGTATACCAGTACATTTTTTCTACAGCTTGCTTGGTTCCTGCCATGTGAGTGGGATGGCAAAGGCAAGTCTTCTCTTGTTTGAGTCAGCAAATCTGCTCTTCAAATCAGTGGAATAACACTTGCTTGAGAAACAAGGGAATGATATGCCACTTGTTTCCTACAATAAATCAACTGATTGTGTATGCAGCTGCTGCTGTGACTATGGGACAATGACCTCAATCATGTATGTTTGTGTTGACAAGGTATGCAGGTAGCAAATCATAATCTCACATCGCTGGAATTATTTTAAAGCCGAGATTTGCTTCCTAAAATCTTGCCCTAAGCCAGAAGATAAGTCTTTCAAAGCCTGTATTTACCACATGTAACACATGTTTAACTCTGGGTGATGTGATTTCATTTACAGTTAAAACTAGTATCGCAGCTCCAACTCCGAGGGTCTGCATGGATGGGGCAGCATTCTTGAAGTGTGTAATACTGAGCAGACTAAACATTCCAGATGAAAGAAATAAATCAGATGTGCATTTTTTTTTTGCTTCCCTGTTGCTTATTTTCACATTAAACATGAATAGTAAGTGAAGTAATGGAATCTAAATGCAAGTTCATGCATTGAGATGAAAGAAAAAAAAATCTCAGCATGAAGGTACAAAGGCACAAAAAAGAAAGACAGAGTAAAAGAGGAAGCAAAAGGGGAAAAAAAAACTTCAGTAGAAAAATTTCAGGCATTGGAATAGATGATTTCAGCTTTACACAGTTGCCCTGAGCATACATTAAACTGGGTTCAGCTGCTCTATGTACCATCAAATATTTCATATTAATAATTAACAAGTCACTGGCTGTCAGAGCAAGATTCAAATGGATGGAAGGGGAGTTTGGGTCACCTTTCTTAGGACTGAGAGTCTTAATGAGGGGGTAGCTTTACTGTACTGTTGAGAAATGATGATATACTAGAATGAAGGATTAAGGGATACATCTTAAAGGCTTCCCCCTCCACCCCCGCTGCGGAATCTTTCATTTCCTCCTTTTATTCTTCTCCTTGATTCACTACTGCTGTATGTATGCTCAATCTTGCCCTCTAATATATGGTATGCATCACCATACATCTTGGGAAAAATTAGTTAGCACACATGCAAACTCAATTGCAATGGGTACTATGCATCAGGGTTGCAGCTGAATACAGCGGCTACTCTAAATCCACATTTTAGGGGAAAACTACTCCCCTTTGCTACACATGTTTAGATCACTTCCCGAGGTAACTTTTAATATTATCCCTCATTTCTGTACTGGTGACTGAGATGCTCATTCACATATCTTGCTGCTACTTTAGCTCCATCCCTACACTTCTAACATGCCCCCACCCCGGCTTCATCCCCCAATCCCAAACCGGTATGACCACAAATGTGCATCAGATATTCTGGGGCACTGAAGCCATTGCTCCCACCTGGCTCTCTTACCTGTCATGGCTGCCATGTCACTATATCAACAGCTCACAATGGCACATGGTATAGAGCTGAAAAGAAGTTAATTTTATTTGCTTCTTTTAAGGAGGGCAGTGCTATTGGCACAACAGCACCTCAGGAATGTCAGTATTAGAGCCACCAGTGACAAGCCTGAAAAGAGATCCCTACATGAAATATTCAACAGGGATTCAAGTAGGAAATTGGGAAAAAACAAATGAAGTCAGTGCCATTTACGTGGCTTGCAATGAAAAATAAGTGTAAAAAGCTGTGCAGAATTACATTTGTTCCAGTGTTATATAGTAGCACAGAGACAGACAGACAAACTCGGGGAGACCAGAAAAATAAGTGGCACATTTCACAGCACTAATTACATTTTTTTCCTCGGAGATTCAGCCACTAACTGTAATTAAGCTCCCTCTATTTTTTTGAGATCTTGGCAAAATCTAAGAAAAGAGTGAGCTTGCTAGCCAAGCAGATTTTTTTTCTAAGCTCCCTCAACCCTAATTAAAAGACCTTTGTGTAAGACCAACTAGCAATCAGATTTCCAATAGAGCTGAGTCAAACTGCCTTGGCTACCTTTAATCGCACAGTTGGTAGGAATAGGGCCACAGCCAGGATTTACAGTAAGGGGAGGGAGGGAATGAACAGGCTTTCCCCAACCCCTCTCCTCCTCTTCTGCTGCTTTGTTCTGTCTATAATCTTACCAGATGGCTGAGGCAAACAAGAAAAGAGACTGCCTGAAGCAAGCAGGTGATGAGGCCAGCAGCAGGAACTCGGACAGTGATTGAAGCAATTGCTACAGCTCTCTCACCGCAGCATATGTCAAAGGGCCTTATTGTTCCTTTTTTTACTCACAGACGCTCATGGAGGCATTGTACTAGGTCATTTCCTGATGACATTAATACAAGATGCTGAAGGCCATATTCTCAGTTGGTATAAATCAAGGTAACTTTGTTGAATTCAACAGGGATATGTTGATTTATGCCAGCTGAGGATTTAGCTCTACATTTCAGCTCATCCAAATCACTCTCTTCTCTCTACAGCTTTTCCTATGTATGGGCAAGCAGTGGGGAGGGATGGGGGGGAGGAGGGGAACCCAACCCTCTTCCTACCTGAGTATAGTGCCATTGACTTACACCTCTGTAAATAACTGAATTGAGTCTTTTAATTCTACAGTGAATTAAAAGCTCCACAGAAATCTGTAGTGAGACTGAATAGGTCCATTCACCTTCAGTGATCCTTCTCAGTCAAATCAAGCTTAGATTAGAAACAAATGTACCCCTGAAACACTGAAGTAGCTTTGTCTCTGAGTCTAATCTGTAGCAGCTCCAAAAGCCTGTGGAAAGAATTAGGGCTAGATTTTAACTGATCTGTAAGGCACCTAATTAGAATTCAGGTGCCTAAATCAAAAAGGGTGATCAAAATTGATCCTACTTGGTAGCCACAAACTGCCTAGGCATCTGGATTCATTAGTCACCTTCACTTTGGTCTGGAAAGATCCCTAGCTATGTAGACTGGTACACATAGTCAGAAGTAAACCTGATCAGTCACTTGAGCATTTCACTCCTGCCAAACTGTGTTGTAATCCAAAAACAGTTTGGGAAGTGCATGAAATCTGCCTAACCCTAATACCATAAGTGGGGACAAAGCATACAAAATTACAATTTGGTCATGTCTACATGTGCTGATTTAAGGTGCATTAGCTATTTTTAAAGTGCATTAAGGGCACAGGTCTACACTATGTGCCCTTAACATGTCTTAAAATGGCAATTTTAAAGTGCTTTAACGCACGTGTAGATGTGCTAAGGCGCATTAATGCTGTGTATGTCAACTGACTTGGGACTAACTTTAGTCCCAAGTCAGTCCGTGTACTGTATTAATGTGCCTTAGCATGTGCATGTGTAGACACATTCCTAAATTGCTTTAATGTGCATTAGGCAAATGCATATTAAGTTTAGGCACACATAAAAGCATGTGTAGACATGCTCTTTGGTACTTAGAGCACACATGCAGCTCAACTGAAGTGCCTAGCAGCTAGGACACTTGCCCAGGAAGGGGAAACCTGAGTTTTAAGGTCCTTTTCAGCCAGGTAAACTCAAACCCCCACAGCCTTCTTTCTAGGAGAGCATTCTAACTGCCAGACTGGGTGGGAGCCCGTCTGTTGAAACTGACCCAGTAGGCAACTAAAATGGCAAGATTCATGGGACCAGAGGGAAAGAAGCCAGAGGGTGCATGGTTCTGTGGTACTCCCCCTTCCCATCTCTCTCTTTCCTCCTCCCTTCTGCTTTTTGTATTCAAATTTCTCTCCTTCTTATACATTACCTCAGTGATTCTCAGCCAGGATGCCACAGTACCCCAGGGGTGTCCCAAGATCCATTCAAGGGTACCAGGTGCCATGTAATATTACCACTTTTAGGTTTACAAACATGATTCACAAGATAAACCTAGACATTTCAAACAGAAATCCACAGTTGTGGTATTTCTGAGTTCCTTGCAATACAAAAACTGCTATATTATTTTTATGTAGGCAAAGAAAGAGCAGGCACATCTACATGAGATGTTTTACTGCAGAGTAGATGAATTATCTTGGTAGTAAACATCTTGGCGCTTACACGTGCGGCCCTATGAGGCTCCAGGAAACTAACAGACTCCACAGGAGGGTTGTACTTGTAAATACAAGTACTATCCTGCTACAGAGTTTTTTACGCCACAGCAATGCATGTGTCGACACTAACGTGGCTGGCTGGGACATAAGCGTGCTTCAGTGTTGGGGCTGCCTGCCAGCTAGCCCTGCACTGGAGCACACTTGTCCCCCAGCCAGCCCCCCCACAGCACACTGAAACAAGTCGGAGCAGCCCCCAGCTGGCAGGCTGACTCCCCAGGCCACTTGCCAGTCAGAGCTTCCCCAACCTGGCTCAACATGCTGTGGTCCCAGGCGCACATATAGACATGGCACCAGGGAGCAATAAACTTCTGTGCGATATGTACCAGAGTTTATTGTGTTGCATGAATATGCACATGTAGATGTACCCAGTGAAAACTAAGCTGGCATTTTACGAGGGGCAACTTGAGGCTATCCAAGGGTGCCACTAGTCTAATAAGGTTGAGTACCACTGCACCAGTGGTTAGGACAATGCCCTGGAAAGATGGAATCTTGCATTCTGGACTTTGACTGTTTATGCATTTTATATTAGACGATTACTGATTAAGAGAGAAAAATAACTGTGGCAGCAGGGGCCAGAACCCAAGACTTACTCCCTCAAGGAGAGCATCTTATGTATTATACCCAAGAGCCATTGCATCCTCTTGCTTGCTCTTCCTTTGGCCCTTTGGTCACTCTGGACCTGCAGCTCCCTGCCTCCCCCCCAGCCCTGCCAGAGGGGCCCCCAGCTACCCTGTTTTGCTTGGGCCAGAGCGTGGTGGCTTTGGCTCATGTGGGTGGCAGAGGAGTGAGTCCGGCCCCGGCATGGGATGGAGGAAGGAGGAGGAGGAGGAGAGGTCTGTGGCACCCTCCTCTGCCCGGGGCTGGGGCTGCCACACCGTGCTAGGCATCCTAGTCATGGCCCCGGCTACCCCGCCTCTGCAAGCATGGGCACTGACTGCTGCCCTGGCCATGCAGCTCTCCCCAACTCCCTTGCCCTGCTGAAAGGGGCAGGCACCTTCCCATTGCCTCTGCCCTGCCGCAGCTCACAACCCTTTGAAATATTCTTGTGACCCACTTTTGGGTTGTGACCTACAGGTTGAGAAACACTGAGTGATGGCACTATGGCTCAGGTAGGTATCTCCCCTCTAAGAAATCTGGATCCTAAGCTCTGCAGAGAAGGAAAGTATAGGTCCATTACTTCAGACTCACTCGTGCCCAGCATTTCCCATTACCTGTCTGTGTAGGCATGTTCCTGCTGAGGTGCAGAATTTATAGCATCTGAAGGAGGCTGCTACCTGTGAAAGCTCTGAACCAGCCTGCTCTACCTTCTGCTTGACTTCAGACTACCGCAACTAATTACCCATCTCTACTTCTCGGGGAGATAGATAAGGTCCAGGGGAGGATTAAGAACTCCATTTCAACCTCACTGTCTAGAATCCTCTATGCTGGTACAGTAGCCAGTAGAGAGCTTTCCCTGGACAGAAATCAGCTCTCCACCAGCTATTTCCAGCTGTTATATGACATGAAGTTGCCAAAAGCCCACTAGTAAAACCAACCTTGTGCTCGTAAATTGGCTTTTATAATGAAATCATCTTTAGAAAATATGCTGATTATTCATTACGAACAATGCTTCCTTTCTTTGGACATATCACTGTTAAGAAAAGAAGCAAAGTCTGAGCAGGAAGCAGCTAACGGTGGAGTTTCTAGGAGGAAGTGTGGGTGTTTTTATAGATATAGTTTGGCCTCAGCAACAAGGATGCACAGAGGGCCATCAGTGATTGTGATCTATGCACAGATAGCTCATAGACCTCTGAAAATTGTTACATTTGCCAATTCTAGAAGATACCTGAGGGAGCCATGGAGCCCTCTTAGTATGCACGCAACCTGGGGCTGTCTGCAGTAGCTTTCCCTAGTAGAAGGTTGTCTTCACTGTTCATTTCAGTAAGCTGTCCTATGGCTTCTAGGCTCTGGATCCCTGACTTGTTGATCAAGCAACAGATGGTACTAGGAGTGGTGTATGAAAAAACAAGTGAACAAGGGATGCAGTGGAGCATTTGTGACTTCCAGAGCAGTTACAAGTATTCAACAATGTGGCAGAAAGCTGGGAGAAGTTCAGGCACCTTCAGCATGTTGGCTAGTGAAGCCCAGGAGAAAAAAGCCAATCAAGATAGCTTTTTTTTTTAATCTAGCAAGCCAGGAGGCTCTTAACTGTGTACAATAGTTTGCAACCATCAGAAACAGAAACAAAAAATAATGATGAGACACTAGTACAGACGTTTAAAGAGTACTGTATACCAAAACAAAACCAAAATTTTGAAATGTTTAACTTTCATATGAGAAAGCAGAGACCATGAGACAACTATGGAATTTGTTACTGACCATAAACTGCAACTTTGGACAGTTAACAGAGTGCTTTACATGAGATCAAGTAGTGCTGGGGTTCAGTGATACAAAGCTTAAGAAAAGGCTGTTAGAAAATACTGGACTCACTTCAGAGCAGACAATGAGGCCTTTCCAGTCTTCTTATAATGCAAATAGCAGACTACAGAGACTGGAGGACAAGCCAGCTGAACTGGACGGGACTACAGAATCACAGAGGCCCAAGACAATGAATAGATAGCACGGAGCAGGTCACCAGAAACAAAAGCGAGTTGCTGGGAGATATCACAGTACGGTGCACGTTTTGGAGGTAGTCACAAACCCAGGCATTGTCTAGCATTTGGGAAGTGGGGCAACAAGTGCATAAGCTGTAGTCATTTTGCAAGAATTTGCATACAGAAAAACATGCTGCTGTCTTGTCCCACACACTGGGAGGCAAACCCATTTTGCTCTGACCCCAGCACAACAGCCTGGCCCCTCTGTCCAGCATGCAGCTTGACTCACAACCTGCTTCCTCCCTCCTTGCAACCTGTTCCTCAGTGTTTGTTACCTTTCTGCTCTCTTGTTTGGGGTTTTAAGATCCCTGTAGGGCACTCCATTATCCAAATACCCCACAGCTGGGTTTTTAAACAGGGTTGATTATTGCCTCTTAAATGAACAGACTGGACTGTTACAGTGACCAAGTTTGTCTGTATTGCTGTTTAACAACCTTAAAATAAAACATTGGAAACATGGCTAAGGATGAGTGTAAAGGTATAGTACAAGCATATAGCTATAAAACCAGAAAGAGCTAAGGCACAGAATGAGTTACAACTAGTAAAAGACATAAATGACAACAAGACAAGAGTCCATAAATACTTCAGAAATAAAAGGAAGCAAAGGCAAGATAGGTCCAATAGTGAAGAGAAAATAACAGACAACAGAAAGGCTAAAGTATTCAATGCCTTTTTTAATATGTCATCACAAAACAATTAATTTTGACCATATCTTTAATGCAATTTATTTTAACAAGGGGCACTACAACTTCAGAAAGATATAAATAAATTAGAGTCCAAAAGAGAGAAAAAAGGATGATAAGAGGTCTGCAATACATGATCTATGAGGAAAGGCTGAGAGAATAGGGATTTGTTTTCTTTTAGGAAGATGAGAAGACTGAGAGTAGCAGGATATCAGGCTTCTAATATATACATTTGTTATAAAGAGACCAGTGATCATTAGTTACTTCCTGATGTCTTGTAGGGGTCTGAGAAAAAGCAAGTTCTTTTATTTGAAGCCAAAAAGATTTAGTGATGATAACTGGCAAAACTTTCTAACTTGAATAGTAGGTAGCCGAGCACTGGAACAGCATACCTAGGGAGGCCATGGTTTCCTTGTCTGCGGAGGTCATCAAGAACAGGCTAGACAAATGTTTTCCAGGAGTTATGTAGGTACCGTTAGCCTGGGTTAAAACCTAGGGAGGGACTAGATGACTTCAAGGTCCTTTTCAGGCCTATTATTTCCATGACTCTATGGTTGTGGCTGGGGGTTAGTTGACCCAAAATGCATAGAGAAGGTTCAAGACGTGTTCATAATCAGGTCAAACCACAAGTGCTTAACCCCAAGTGACTGATAGGACAGAAAACACAACTTGTCTTTTCCAGTCTGTTGTGGCGAGCTCTGTGTCAGCTGACTTGGCTCCTCACAATTGCATTTAACTACAAATGAGATTTCCTTGTTATTACAACCCTCTTCCTTCTCTTACTCCTGGCTGAGAGACTCTGCGTTTATCTTTTTCTCGTGTACTTAGGTACCAGTGTTTATAGTTTGTGCAGCAAGGTAAAAAGTCTTTTAAAATTAAAATGGTTCTTAAATGCTTGTTATAGAAGTACCTCATATATTTTCTCCAGTTCTAATAGCAATAACATTTTGTAAGCTTTTACAAAATGAAAAGGTTGGATTAGGAATAAAGACTAATACCAACATATATTTTAAAATTATGACTATGAGATATAGGCATATTTTAAAAATGCTCATTTCGGCTTTAAACTGTGACATGACCACATTTTTGATCAGAGATGCACAGGGGTTTTGGCCAATTCATAAAATACTGCGTTTGCCTCAGTACACAGGGTGAGTCTATTTGTATATACAGGTCAATTATTGTGTGAAAAGTTATACAAATGTCAAATTGTGAAAAAGACAAAAAGGCCGTGTTTTATTCTACCTATTTGGTATGTAAGTGGAATTAGGTGCCTAAATGTGATTTGATCTCGGCAGTATTCCTGCCCAGAGCAGGGGGGGTTGGACTCAATGATCTTTCAAGGTCCCTTCCAGCCCTTAATTTCTATGATTCTGTTTCATCCTGCTTGAGTCCTTCAAAAACTGTCAATACAGAAAGTGTCCTCCTCCTCACCCTCGCTACTTTTTTGTGACTCAATATTCTAAGTTAGTGGCTGTTACAAAGGAACAATAGATATAATAGTAAAAGTATAATACATTTTCAGGGGCTCGAGCAGGGTGGAAAAGAATTGCACGTAGGTGCTTAAGTCCACTCATACACCTTATAGGTGGAATAGAATTTGGTCCATATTCTTCACATATCTGTTCATTAGATCCACCTAGGCCATGGCTGTTTCCCATATTTTGGGTTTAATATACTGTGTTTATTTTCCAGGAGTGTTCATATACACATGAACACGTGAAACAATGCAGATGCATCTCTCATTCTAGACATTTCCCTCCTTGGATTGCAGAATTTATATTATAGTACATTAGATTTTCTTTCCTTAGCTTGAAAAGAACCTAAGCATAATTTGATCTCCCTCATTCCTTGTCTTTCTGTTCTGTTCTTCCCCTTAGGAAAAGCATCTTTCTGTTTGTAGTAGCCTGAAGCTGCCCTAAAGAAAATAAGCCCCCGCCCCTCAATAAGAGGAATTGAAATAGAAATGCCATAGTCGTGGAGGAGAGGGCTGTGAAGGATTTTAATAAAATTCTTCAAAAGGTGGCTTGAGAACACTCACCATAATTTAATCCTCCAGCCTTGAAGGGCACCTTACACCTTACATATTCAAAAAGAGGAAAAAAATCTCTTTCGTGCACTCTAAATCCCATAATTTTTTAGCAGTACATTTCCTCATACAGCAGACACATGAAGCAGCTCTACTAGTAAAAAGTACATTCCATTCCCCTTTCAAAAGCAAGTACAGTCAGATTTCAGTGTGGTTTGCACTGACACCAACCAGTGCTTCTTGTGGCTGTTGTTAATATTTCCTTTCCAAAGGCAATTACAGAGTCTGTGTCTCTGTTGGGAAGGAGAAGTTGTCGTCCAAAGGGCTCACCAGCCGACCTTTCTTTAGTGGCTCAGTGGCATCTGCAAGTGTTGCAGGTTTGGCTGTTCTGCAGTTTGTTGGTAAGGCTGCATGGGCTGTAGTTTGCCTTGAGCTACCACCAGATCCGCTGAGTAAAGGCTTGCTGTCTGGAAAATTACTGTCTAGCCCCGAGTTTGCTGCTTTCTCAAGGACGGCACATGCTGAGTTCAAGGCGAGAGAACTTAACAAAACAGAATGTCATTCCTTTCCCTGAAATTGCCAGGATTTAGAAACAAGAGTTATCCTCAACCCCACAATGCTGAGTTTTCCAGGGGTAGGGTAAGGGGGAAAAACCCTTACAGAGAACAGAATACACTTAAAGATTTGAATAAATAAAGACACTCTGAAATGCAGGAAGCAAGCATGTACTGGTCAAGGAATTAGGTTACTCAAATTGGTGACTCATCCAATAGCTATTCAGCATTTGTGGTTAAAGTAGAAACATTTGCCAGAGAATGACTACAATCTATTGGCACAGGCTTTAAAGGAATCATGGCTGGGCCCAAACTAGCGTATACGCAAGTGAATTATTTTTCCGCCCCTTTTACAGAAGCAAGGCTGAGGGTAAAAAAACACCATCCCTGTTTACGTAGATTATTACAGCATTAGAGTCGCCTCCAGGGGCATTTCCAATGACGGCTCTCAGTGGGGCCAGGTTCAGACTTACATTTCCTTGTTCGGGCTCGGCTGTGTGATTTTGTGTATGTTTTAAAGGCTTGAGCTGGCAGTGCACAGATAGCTGTGGGGCATTCATTTTTGACTCATTTTGTGATATAGAGGAGGAGGAAGAACAAATTCCAGTATCTTGCAGTTTTACTGCAGGAACAAAAAATGGAGACAGACTTTTTCAGTCTAGACTGAATGTTATTTGGAATGGTTTATAGTTAACATGAGCTTGTATCAGGCAAGCTTTGCAGCAGCTCCCAACAAGGTCCTCAGTTCCCATTACCTCTCTGACCGTGAATGTTATTTCGCCTAGCAGGATCAGACCCAAAGTTACCTCAATGGGCTTTTTAGAACAGTAGGCTTAGACATTTCCTAAGCTGACCTTATTGTAATTCATAGGGGATATCAGTAATATGTTTGGAGAGGCAGAAAGGTCACTGTGTGATCAACAGGAAAATATTGCACTTATTTAATGTTCCCACTGCCTATCAAGAGTAGATTTCATATTACCTTCTTTTTTCTGATTAATTTTTCAGATGGCTTGTGTCCCAAATCTTCTGAGTTGCCTAATAAACAGTGGCTTTCTGTCAAATCTCAGTAAAATACTTCAATGGCAAGTGTTGTTGTAATACAGGTCTTTAAAACATTAATTAGAGCATATTCATTTGATTTAATTTGTTAGCCTTTTGTGGCAGTATGGAACTGTAGTGAAAGGCAAGAGCCTGGCATACACAAGCACGTATTTTCCCTTCAGTCAAGGTTAAAACAGAGCCCTGGCATCGTTCAGAGGAGCCTTCCCACACCTGCTTTTCATTTCCTTTTGCTATTTCTGGTAATGAAAATTGGAACCGTTGCTATAGATTTGGGGTGTAAAAGGTCTTCCACACGTTTTTCCTTAAAAGCATGCTCCGATTAAATGAATGTTGAAGACTAAAAGAGATTAAACCAGGGAACTTGTGGAAGTAAAAAAAAAAAGGAAAGAAAAGAAAGGACTAGCTTTCCTTTTTTATTTTTATTGCCTATCCAGCTGGAAGGCTCAAGTTCCACTGTATTCTTCTTAAACATCCACTGCTTTTTCATCAGAAATTCTCTTTACTTTGCCATGTGCTGGAATTGCCCCTTATTAGCGTTTCAAACAGAAAAATGGAATAATACCATGTTGTTTTAAAACAGCAGTTGAGCATTTTGTAGAAATGAATTCCTTTCTGGAAGCTTGTTTCTCTGTTCATGAATCATTCCTCTGTTTGGCCTTTTGTCATTCAGAAGCTTGGCCCTGATGTTTCTATGAAAGAAATAATCCTATCTGAATTCTTATACTGCACCCTTCCGCATCATAGTGAAGCACCATCTGATCCCAGCCTTCCAGAATAACTTTTGGCAATCATTTGGGGTCTGGGTTGAAATCTAGTCCACTATCTTTGATCTATCCACAAAGGTATCCATTCCTTTTTTTTAATCATTACCATCATCCGCCTTCAGTTTGACATTTTGTAGTACTGTTTTATGCATTGCGGGTGGGATTTTCAAAAGTACCTAATGTTGCTAGGCATGTAACGCCCTTTGACCTGCAATGGAAATTAAGGGCTGGATTCACAAATAGATTTATATGTTATAATGCCTCTGTAGGTGCATAATTCCAACATTTTGCATCAATAGTTATGCAGTGACTTTTAGGTCTTCATGTCCTTGCAGTGATACAAGTGAGCTAAATTGCTGTAACTTAACCCTTAATGGAACAGGTTAAAGTAGCAATGGTTTTGTGACACCTATAGTGGTACAGGAGCATGCAGATATGCAATTACATCAGTACAGTTTACACAGTATGATTTACTACTTTGTGCCTCACTTGCTGCTGGTAGAATTGGTCAAAACCCCTTAAGTCTTGACATGACGAAGCTTCTCAGTGCCCTTGGTCAGGATCCTCAGACAAAGCATTGCCCTACTTATCTCATCTGTGGGGTCTGACATTAGAACACATCTCCTCTATTTCAAAGGCAGCTGGGATCCTACCGTGGGAAACATTTCTGTGTGTGCCCATCAGTAATTAAGCACAAAGAGCACCCTGCCTGATTTCACAGAGAAGTAGGGCTGGAAGGGACCTCAGGAGGTCATCTAGTCCAACCCTGCCTGAAGCAAGATCATCCCTATCTGAACCATCCCACACAACCATAATCTAAACTCTACATAAGAGTAACTTGAACCCTGACACAACATAGACCTAATATCCTAACTGTCACAGGTAAAGCAGGGAGCCATAGCAGCCAATGTCCTGCTTCTATAAGATGTTGCCAATATACACTCAAGAGGTCCCAGGTAGAGGGCCACATCCAACTACAGAGGAGAGCAAAACCTCCCACAGTCCATGCCAATCTGACCATGGGGTAAAATTCCTTCCTGACCCCAAATATGGTGATTGATTTGACTCTGAGCAGAGGTGCAAGACCCTCTAGCCAGGAACCTCTGGCTTTGCTTCTTGCAGGAGAATCGGCACACCCCAGTTGAAGTCCCCAGCCTTAGCTGTAGCCAACACCTAATGCCTCTAAGGGAAACACCCTGACCCATATAGTAAAAAAAAAAAAAGGGAGTGTGAGGGAGCAGGAGCAACCAGCAAAGCCCAGAAGCATGGGAAATACCCATGGTAGAAAATAGGCATAGCTAGGCCTATATCATCCCCGACCAGTGGCTGTCCAGCCTCTTCTTGTACACCTCCATTGAGGGACAGCCCACAACTTCCCTAGGCAGCCCATTCCACTGCCTCACTGTTTTAATAGTGAATAAGTTTTTCTGGGCATCCAGTCTAAACCTACTTTGCAGCAACTTCTGGTCTATGTTCTGGTCCAAGCCACTGGTCCATGTTCTCCTCTCTGCAGCAAGAGAGAAAAAGTGCTTTTCCTTTTTTTTATGGTAGTCCTACAAGTATTTGAAGATTGCTATCATATCCTCTCAAGTGTCTTTTCCACAAGCTGAACATGCCTAGCTCCTTCAGCCTCTCCTTGTATTCGTAACCTTCCAAGCCCTTGACATGCTGGTGCCCGCCTCTGGACCCTCTCTAACTTCTCCATGTCCTTTTTAAAATGTGGAGCCCAGAACTGCACCCAGTACCCAGATGAGGCCACACCAGTGCCAAGTAGAGAGGTACCACCACCTCCTGTGTCATGCACCTAATGCTTTTATTGATGCATCACAAAACTGCATTTGCCTTTTGTGCAGCTGCATCACACTGAAGACTCATATAGAGCCTGTGGTTTACCAAGACTCCCAAGTCCATTTCCATAGAGCTGCCATCCAGCCTGGTGTCCCCCATTTTGTATTTGTGTCTTTGAGTATTCTGCTTGACATGTAGCATCTTGCATTTGTCTGCATTGAACTTCAGTTGGAGGAAGGACTTTTCTTCCATGCAAGTGCCCTAACTCCCAAACTGTTGTCTATAAAACGTAGAACACCTTCAGCCAGAGAGATTAAGAGAGGCTTGCCCAAGAATGTTCCATAGCCTGGAGGTGAGGACACTCTCCTGGGCGTTGGGAGCCCTGAATTCAGGCATTGCTCTAAATAAGGTAGATTGCAGTTGTGAAACCAGGTGACTCACTCCTGTCCTTCCCCACCCCCAACCCACCAACACCAAAATGTGAGTAGATCCAAAGGACTGGGGTGGAGTCTCTCCCTCTTTTTCTTTCTTTGCTTTTTGTCTTGCGTAGGCACCGAACTGCTGAGGAATTTTTACTGTTGAGAGTCCTGAGTGGGGTTAGGTGCCATAGCTGTGTTTGAGAGGTAGGGTCTAGGCTTCAGCTCTCTCAATGGTTTTTCCTCCTGGCTGGTTTAGGTGGCTCGTCACTCACTTTGCTGCCTTTTGTAGGTCTCATTCCTAGGTTCCTAGTTCTCCCCCCCACGTGGTAGAAAGAATCTGGATAACCTAGCTCAGTGTTGGGAATTACCTTGGCCATTAAGGGTGCATCTAGATGAGTGGGAACATGCATTCTGCAGCACCTCAAAGGCTTTTTGATGCTGCAAAATGCATACAGTGCACATGAAAAGGCTGCACTGCATAAGCACGGAGCCAAAGTAAGATACTGGAAAATCCCAGTATCTAAAAATAACAGACCAAAGAAAAGCAGGGTGGCCCAAGTGGCTGCAGCGTGTGCCACCCAAAACCAGAGCCTGGCTGGCCAGAGCCACACTCAACCTGCTGGTAAGGCTCCAGTTGCCTGGATCGCCACTGTGCAACCCTGGGAGTCCCCCAGGAACCCAGGTAAGGCTGCTAGGGCCAGCCCATGTGCTGCGCCAGGTACTGCACCAAAGTATACGTGCAGGGCGTTCCCCAGGGACAACTACCAGTCACACAACTATGTGCTGCTGCTAGTTGTCCCTGGGGAAACTCACGTTCTCACTCATCTGGACACACCCTAAGTGTGTTTGAACTTTAGCTACTCCCTAGAGCATAGTCATCTGACTCATGACTGCACATCACATGGCCCTATCTATTTAAGGTCCAGCACCAGAGCCCTTTTTTGACAGTAGATGCCTAAGCAAGGCTCACTCTTTCAAAAATGGAGCAGGAAGAAGAGGTGCCATTGGTTCTTGGATAACAACCTGGATTTGAATTGCCTTGGGCTTAGAAAGGCCTAGAACTTAGGTCTCTTACTTCCTTGGTCAATAAAAAGCTGGAAGGTCAGCATTTTGATAGAGTATAGGCACTGTTCTGCTTTGATTTTAGATCACAATGGAGCTTAGGTTGGAGATAGGTACCAAGCTGCTCAGACTGGGGTGCTTCTGTGGATATGTGCTTTAGGCACATACCCAGGGAACTTTTCAGTCTGTAATGTAGATGCTAAATTAATTTAGGCACTTATTTGGTTTTGTGGCCATTGGAGCAAATGCTTTCTGGATCCTTTTAGTGGACCTAGGTGCCTATTTTACATGCCTAAAATGCCTTTTTGAATCTTACCCAAGGTCCAAGTCCTGCAGCTCAATTTTTTGTTTTTAAGACTCTTCAGCATCTGTATTCCTGTGACTTATAATATGTGGCTCTGGGAAGTAGCTCCCATTCTTTACTTCAGTATGCACACATATACTAACACCTAGGATGTGATTTTGATTGCCTAATCCAAGAGATACCAGAGTCAATGGGATTGAGTTTCAAGACATGAGCAGGATTTGGCCTGTGGAGTTAATTGTAGCACAGTTCACTCAGGGGAGAGTTCAGGAAGGGCAGAAGGAGGATTTCCATCAAGGCATCCATCCTCCACATATTTTCTCTCTCTACATTATTCTTTATTCTAGCTGCTCCTCCCTCCCCACCTCAGGTTAAATTGGATTGCCTTAAAGAAATATGCAATAGTTAATTGGCATGAAAAGGTAACAGCTAAAGCTTTTTACTTTGATAGCATCAAATCATGCTGATTTATCCACAATCCAGGTTTCTTGGTAATATACTCTGAGAGTGTTTTAATATCCCACATCACCTTAAGGATTCTACTTAAAAACAACAATCTTACACTTACTGCCTTTGGCACCATTTGATGACTAAACATCTGCTGGAGTCAATCCTTCAAAATCTCAGTGAAGTATTGTGAGCTCTGCAGTGCTGACCAGGCAGACTAGATTTGGCAATAAGAGAACAAGTAAATATAAAAAATAACAAGCTCTGTAAAAAATACTAGTGCACCACATGGTATACTGCAGATATTCAAAAGGTCATGATCAGAGAGTCCTTGAGTTTCAAGTAGTGAAAATATCATTGACAATCTCTACCACAAAGGGACTAAAGGGCCCTTTCTAAAATGACATGCTTCTCTCCTTCTCTGATACATTACAACATTAGAGTCTCAGATTTATTCTGGAATCTTTGTATGACGTTTAATATGCCATCCAGCTATGGATCCTGCTTTTAGAATAAATTTGCAGAAAATAATTGCTATTCTGGTGTTGTGCTAATTTGCCCCAAATGTTTAAGGGGAAATTTTTTTCTGAACTGTCAGGAAAGGCTGATTTGTCAAAAACACTTGTTTATGTAAATGAGAAAGAGAAATCTCTTTCTTTAAAAGAGACCTGATCTTCCACAATGTGGACATGACCTGTCTTTTGATTTTTTTGTTCATCTGCTTCAGCTTGTTGCTGTTTTCTCTCAGCCTGGAGCTTTTAAATTCATTGGTTACTACTAAAAATAATTTCTCTTCAGCCTAGTTGGTATTAGCCTAATACTAATGATCATTTTTTTTTCTTTTAAACAAATGGATCTGTAAGTGCTTCCTTACTGATTTAAGTAACTGTAAATTGCCTTGAATTTCATGGGCAGGTACATCTGCGGTCTTGATTTTACACTGAGTTCCATTCAGGTAACCACTGCCCCTGTTGAGAAACCACTGACTTCAGTGGAGGCCTTTGTAGGCACAGATGTCCTTCCTCCCAAAACTTATTTGAGGACGCAGCCCAGTAGGGGTGTGCAGAATGTGCTTTATTCAATTCAGATTTGGCCCAAATCAGGGAACAGTGATTGGATTTGTTGATTTGGATCACTGTCCCGATTTGATTTCACTGAATCTGAAAATTTGATGCTGATTCAGAGAATCAGTGATTCGGCCATAGACACAGCTTTAAATGTTGTTTCTGCATACCTCCAGGTACCAGGCACGGTTCATGAATGCTGCGATGGTGGGGTGGATGGAGCATCCCACAGGAGTGCAGGGAGCCCCCCGTGTGCTCAGGAATGGACCCGGAAGTGGACCAGAAGTACTTCTGGTCTGCTGCTGAGTATGTGGGGGACCCCCCTGTATCCCCAGGGCTTGGTGATCAGCTGCGGGGGGACCCCGGGTGCCCCCCCAGACCCAGGCATCAGTCCCTGGGCCGGGGGGTGGGGGTGGGTCCCCTGCAAGCTCCACGGCAGACCTGGAAGTGGATGGGAAGTGCTTCTGGTCCATTTCCGGGTGCACTGCTGAGCGCGCTGGGGGACCCACTGCCTCACTCCTGTGGGGTACTCCATCCTCTGAATCTCTCCGAATCGATTCGGAGGGTTCCGATTTGATTTGGAGAGATTAAAGGGTCTCCTGATTTGATTTGGATTCAGAGATTCAGCTGCTGAATCGGGCTGAATCTCTGCCACATTGAATTAGCAACTAAAGCTTTGCATAGCCTTACAGCCCAGTTCCTTGGGGGTTATAAGTTGCTGTGGATTTGATCTGATGACAACTAAAATTGAAGACTTTCCTTACTTTATATCAGTATCCAAAGGTAAGGTTTGGACATCTCATATACATTTGAATACTGGGCATACCAAATGACTTTGTCTACCACTGCACTATTGCTGACTCATTTGCCTAATGTGCCTTAAGGTGATTTAGGCGCAGGCATCTACACGTGCACATGCTAAGGTGCATTAATGCAGTGTGTGGACCAACTTGAGACTAAAGTTAGTCTCAAGTCAGTTGACATACATAGTGTTAATGTGCCTTAGCACATCTACACACGTGTTAAGGCGCTTTAGGTATTTGTGCCTAAATTTGATACCTGCCAAAACAGGCATAACATTTAGGCACTAATAGCCTAAAATCACCATTTTTAAGGCACATTAAGGGTACACCTTGCAGACCCACACCCTTAATGAACCTTAAAAATGGCTAATGTGACTTAAAATCGGCACATGTAGACATGCCCAGTGTGTACAATCCCTTATCCATCTTAAATGTCAGGGAGAATTCTAGGAAGGGAATTATATGCACTGGAACCTGGCTCAGACACAGAGGTTAAAACCTGTCATTGAAAGCATCTTTCACACTTTGTCAGCATCTCATTTCTTGGCTTTTAACAAATTTTTTCACTCTGATGGAAAAAACAGGCAGAAAACAAAATCTCTCTGTACCACTCTCCTGGAGAGGCAAGACCTCTGCACAATGTGCACTGATGCACAAATGGTGAAATTTTTAGAAGAATGTCTTCTGATTTTAGAAATAGGTGTAGTGAATTTTAAATAAGTCTCTGGTTAATTTAGTGCCCTACTTGAGATTAGTGCTTCATCCCTCAATACAGCAGTTATTTAAAAAAAAAAAAGAACAAAACAAAAAACATTTTTATTCACTGCTGGGAGAGATCACTGAAATCAAGGGGACATTGTCAAGTACAAGAATCAGGAACATTAAAAAATTATTGGAATTAGGGGAAGGAGGATTGGGAAAACTGCCCTTTATTAGGAACAAATAATAGCTGAGGTTGTCATATATGCCTCCTGTGACAGACGTTCAGAGAGAATTTATAACACTGGCACAAGAGAAAGGGTTTTCAACTCAACCTGGATGGAACCCACTTTGAAGTTCCCAGACTGAGTAAAATCAATATATAAATGCTTCAGTGAAACATGTTTGATGTTGTCTACATGTAGAAACCCTATAGAGACCACTTATTATTGAATAGTAGTAGACTGAGCAAAGTAGGTCATATTACAGCTTTGTTTGGGAAGCGGTACTATATCTTCTGGAACAGTGCCCTCAATACTTCTCATTTATTGCTTGAGGATATGCAGGATTACACACGGACGCGCGCGCGCACACACATTTTATCTGCGATTATTTTCTGAAATTAGGACTTGTTAAATCACCAGATTCTGTCAAGTGGCTACTTAAACCATCTCACATGCCAGACACTTGCAATAGGCTATTTATAGAGTAAATTGTGACTATAGCAGAGCTTGTTAAGGGTCTGTCAGCATTTCCATTTCAGACTTCTTCAGTAACTTGGCAGTAAAAAAAATTACTCCAGGCTAAAGCTTGACTTAAGGGGCTGGATTTTTAAACAAATAATATATCTTTGGTTATAGATCTTTTACTGTCTACCATATTTTTAACATCTAGTGCTTAAAAAAAATAAAAACCTACAAATTTTGTCAGATGAAATTTGGCATATTCAAGGATTAAACCATATTTTCCTGTGATGGGAAGGAATTTTCCAGTGGGCAAGAAAGTGTGAACTAGAAACCTCAGGATTTTTTTTAACAATGTTTCTGGCTAATGGCCACATGTGGTTTTGGGCGCATGAAGGAGACTGACAAGCATTAGGAGATCCCAAGATTTGAAGGGCAGTCTGAAGATAATCAAGCCCTCTGTATGGATGACTGAGACATCCATACAACATAGGCTAATGTTTGTGCAAACCCCACCGTTTTCTCTTCTGGGACATGACTCTCTCACAAATGATTTTACTGGCAGGCCCTTGTATCCATCCATGTCACAGAATTTTTCCTGGCACAGCTCTGTGGAATCAGGTTAATTTGTCCTTACTTGCTGCTCTGAACAACTTTCCAAGTTTGCGTGAGTGCAGTTTGGGAACATGACAACAACGATGCTTCCTGTACTACCAATTCAGAAAAATGGGATCTGGGGGAGAAGACTGTAGTAGTTTTTCCTACAATGTAAAATGCCATTCTGGAGCCCAGGAAGCCAGGCGTGCTGGCTAATTCAGTCATTCTGCATTTAGGTGGTTCCACCCACATGACACATGAGTTGTGCTAGAATCTGTCTGTGGCTAGAATGCTGTATTACAACTCAACTCATAAGCAGGGTGGTAACATGATACACCCACGTATTTACCCGCTGGAGTTTGCATGTACACGATCTGTGGGTGGAGTCACCTTGTTTACAAACACGGCAGATCTCCTACTTGAAGATCCAAAGGGCTAGGAGTTTAAAGCCTGCGCAAGCACTAAAATACCCGATTCAGCCCATCACGTAAAAAAGCTGCCTTGTATTTGGAGGAAGAAATATTTTGTTGATATTGATGTTCCTTTCGGCTCTCTGTTTCTTCTCCTCTGATCTTCCACATGGAGTGGAAGCAAGAGGAAATCTGCTGTCTGGCAATCCCAGCTCCTTGCCTGCTCTAATATGGAGTCTGGACATGTATTGATTTTTCTGCTTTTCTCAGACTGCACTCATCAGTCATTTTATATTACTGGAGAGGCCATTAGCAATAAAAATAAAGGAAGAAAGGTACAGAGCCCATTAGAGTACTTACTTGATGTGGATGAGAGGGCGAACAAAACAATTAAAAGCACATAAGCTTATAAACATGCTGATGCAGTTATTAGAGCAGTGAATAAAATTCAGAGCATGATACCAAGGGATAGAGATGAAATCCCTTCTTTTCTCCTCCTCCACCCCAACGGTAGGGAGGGACCTGATACACCATAATGCTGCTGAACGTATGTAGCTTTCCATGTTGTACACTGATAAGATTTAAAGAAGATTAAATAGTAGAATCAAAGAATATTACGCAGCAGCGATTCAGCAGTTGGCTCATGCATGAATGAATTTCAGACCCCGTGATGGTGAAACTAAAGTGAGAGACAGGGAGGTTAAATATAAAAAGAGGAGGTGGCAGTTTAGTTCTGAAATGAGTTCATAATAAGCAGGGAAAACAGAATTGCTTCAGCACAAAGAAACAGGCTGATTACTCTGGTTTTCTTGTTGATAGGATAACTGATATCTTTTTGTCATCTGATACAGTACAACAGGGCTGACCAACTTCTCATGGCTGGGCAGGAGCGGGGCTGCTTGTTGTGTAGGTACCCCTCCCTCCTGGCACATGGGTAGCACAGCTCCTCACTTCTGTGCATGCAGCCTCAGCTCACTTCCAGCCACTCTGCTCCCAGCTGGGTGTGCCATGCTGGCAGCTCCCTCCTCTGCTGCTGTGCATAGTTGTTGTCCTTTCATGCACACAGTGTTTGTAGGTCACTCTTCCTCCCCTCCCACCATATGTGCACCACAGCACCTTGACACTCTCCTGCTGCACCACCCCACCCCCTGGAGTGGGGGCAGGAAGCAGACACTGGGAAAGGGAAGGCAGCTTGAAGCCTTGCATTGCTGCGTCAAAAGCAATGAGGAGAGCACCAGTTGGGCAGGAGCCTGTAGGCTGCATGTTAGTTCCTTGTGGGGCACCAGTTGGACAATCTTACAATACCAGATTGGTGCATGTAGGGATTTGTATAGAATTATATTGTAGTAGAGGCTCATTCATTTTCCTGCAAGAAAAAGCTCATATGCAAGAAAAAGCTGTCAGAGGTATGACTGGAAGAGAGGGCTCGGCCTGGAGGATCATCACCCCGGGGTTCAGAAACAGGAGCCTGAGGTCTATAAGGGACTGTGGTGTAAGTGATCAATGGCCCAGGTTGTAGGGCTTGGTGAGGAACAGGAAACAAGGATTCATATTGGAGTCACTAGCTAGGGGTCTAAAGCAGGCAGCTATAGTTACATGGAACCAGGACATGGGTGATTGCCAAGCTAAGCCATGACCCAGGAACTAGCTGACTAGGTGTTATTATGTCTTGTGTTATGCCAGGGTTGACTGTAGTTTTACAAAGAGATTAGACAATGGATTTGTACAGGATGGTTTGGATAGGGATGATCCTGCCTCAGGCAGGGGGTTGGACTAGATGAACTATGGAGAACCCTTCCAGCCCTACGTCTTTAGAACTCTAAGAAAGATTTGGAGCACTAGAGGTCAAGAAGCTGGCAAGGAAGTCTGGAGCATCAGGGATGTGAGCAGCAGTCTGGAACAAGGAGTCAGCACACAGAAACCAGGAGCAGATAGGCAGGAACCAAAAACAAGGATAAAGCTAGGAAGCCATTAAGCGGGACACAGGGAACAGGAAACCAGGAACAAACACACAGAGCCTAAGACACTAAGAATGAGCAGGCAGGACCCAGGGACTTGGAAACTAGGAGTCAAACAGTAGGAACCAGGAAACTCAGAACATTGAATCAGAAGCCCAAGGCTTGAAAACCTTAGTGAGTAGCCTCCTGGGTACTGAAAAGGCTACTGCTTACAAGCGTGCAGCATTGCCCAGGCAGGCCACCAGGAACAGCTAGGGGTATTTAGGTCTTTTGCCTTCTTGATTCCTGACACTTCCCAGTGTATATTTTGCATATTTTGCATTTTTTATCTGCTTTTCCTAAGCATCCTTTGGTGAAACATACAGTGGAAGGCCTTTTAGTTTTGACCCATATGAATACATAATCCGACTACTAAAGCTGGGGTTTCATACTTCATTTACCCCAAAGGTTAGTGAATCAGGTGGTTATCTTCACTACCTCAAATCCCATGTTTGATTGCTTTCTAACTCTTCCAAACAGTGAACTGTATAGTTATTGTACACTGATGCGTGCTACATGTAGGTATTGAGTGGGTAAGGTATGAAAACCTATGCAAAACAGGAAGTTTTCTAATGGTTACATTGTAGTTTAGGTAAGCAATACTTGATTAAATAAAGCTAAGAGGTTATGCTGAAGAAGATCCTGCTTTGAGCAGGGATTGGGATTAGATGACTTCATAAATTCCTCTACTTTTCTATGATTCTAAGATATCGTACATGCTTTATTTTATGTCCCTTCTCTTTTCCCTCTACAGCGATGCTGTTGTACAGGAAGAACTTCTCTTATTCCACTGCTGAGCTTTGGCATCAGTAACACTACTACATAGTTTCTGGAGCAGCCTTTTGGGATGCTGGCGTCCACACTGTAGGCTGAAATGCTGTGTTCATAGGGTTGTGAAAGACTCTTTGGGTAGTTGATAGAGCAATGTTAGGGTTTGGCTGGATTGGGGATACATTCTTTATCACAGGCAAGTGAGTTACATGCAGGCACTGGTCACAGAGAAATAAAGACAGCTAAAATGAGGGAGAAGGCATGTTTAATGGAAATGAATGACTGGATTTCAAAATGAGTAGAAAAGTTGTGAATCAAAACAGAATTTTAAGTAAATGGACTAATTTGCACTTGCTATATTCTACTTAAGAGGAAGAGCAATGGTGTGATGGCTACATCCCATCTAGAAATGCTCTTCCTATAACAGGTCTTTTCTACCTTCAATAATATTTCCTAATATAAGAACATATTACTCTATGAATACAGAAGCCCTACCTATGTAGAAAGACTGTTGCTAGGAGTTTAAGTGTATTCTGCTCAAAGTTCAGAGGATTGTCTGCATCTAACTTTTTACTGGTTTAATTGTACCAGTACAAAACCCCCTCTTAGGCCTAGAGCAGAATCTATAGACTTATAGCCTATAACCTTATTTTATAGGCTTATAGTTTATAGCCTTTTGTTCTACAGATTTGGAGTGAAGTGATAGTAGATTAGCTTGCTGTACTTTAAATAGATCAGACTGAAGTATATATAACAGAATTGCACTTATTTAATTATGTCTGTTTAAAATCAAAACTTCTGTGTAAGTCGGTGTGTAGATCAGCCCTAATAACTTGGCTAGGAAGCAAAAACATGATGCCTAAACAGTAAAAATTCAGTCATGATTGTGCCTGAAAATGATACAAATGGAACAGTTGAAGGTGAAGTGAAAGCAAAAAGCTGTTGCTTTTGAACAAAGTAAATTAGTTCAGTAAATGCAGCTGAGGGGGAAAGTAAAAGAAAAACAGAAAGAGAACTTCACCCTTTGTTAAATGTTTAGTTTTTACACTGGCATTAAAGGATTGTAATGCCTTATTTTTCATGCCCTTAAATCTATAGAAGGCTTACAGCTGAAGTACAAAAGCCAAGAGACACCCTGAAGGCCTGAGCACATTCAGAGAAGATGTGTAGTGGCATGCTTGTTCCATGGCTAAGGGGCAGATAACAGTGAGGGTATAGCATATGCACACATGGCATGTATGAATACTTTTCTGAATCAGTGAGTGAAAGGTAAGTGTGAACAAGGAGGTCTCCACTTCTATAACAACATAGGGAGAAGGTCCACCAGTTCTCTGACCTTTGAATGGTGTTTTTTGTTATCGTACCATAAAGTTAGACCCTAATTATATTATACCAGAATCTTGCAAACATCCAGAAAAGCTGAAACAAACAAATGAACAACCCCCCACCAAAACTTCCACAGTCTTTGATCAAGCTTGTTTGATCTGTATATTGTCTACAGAACAAAATTAAAGTCAGACTAGACTGTCTTTTCATGTCCTACATGAATGGCATTTGAGCCCCACTGTGATCCCCATGCTGGCCCCACTCAGTTGATTGCTGCCCCCACTCAGTGGCTGGCTCTGTGTTCAAGACCCTAGGTTCAAGCTGTGGGAGCCAGCCAACAATCAAGCTGATTGAGAGGCACATTTGCCAGTGCAGGGGGAGCCCAGGAGCATGACTGCAGGCTCCACCTACTGGAAAATAAGGGGCAGTTGGGGTCCAATCCCAATCTACATGTGTGTCATGTCTGTGTAGCATGTCTGGAGGCACGGTTGTTGGGATCATGGGTCAGATCCCATCACACCTTTAATTGAACATCTGTCAGCAGCCTAAAAAGCAAAATGTGCATGACTCATTGAGTCTGAGCTGGGACTCAGTTGGATTGAACCCCTCAAATAACTTTTTGAATCCAGGCATCATTTTTTTAGTTTAAGAAATGTTATTTACCTGCCTAATTTGTTCAAAACATGCAAAAGTTGTCTTGACTATAGAAAACTGCCACAGAGGAATTTTTGGATAGAAAAGCTAGAATAAGGATCAATAAGATAAATATTAGAACAAAAGAAAATCACTTTGACCTTTGCTTTACCACAATTATTTCATCATGTATTACAGTGAATGACTTTCAGGAACTTGATTTAAGGAAATATCTATACCAGGGATGCTCAACACCTGCCCCACAGGCCAGATTTGGCTCATGCAGCCATGTCATATAATCCATGGGGTTCCCTCAGGAGCATTAATGGCTGTTCCCCTGTTGCTAAATTTACAGACCTGTGGCGAGGCCCACAGGCCAGATAACATGGTCCTGACTGCCAGATCATGTCCACATGCGGATGGATCCAGACAGGAAGGGCTAGGCCAAAGTGCAGCCAGATCCAGGCATGTAGAGTTGGGCCAGTGTGTATCCACATCTGGGTGCACCGAGTTGGGCCAGTGTACAACCTGGGCGTATGGGGTTGGGATGACATGCAGCTAGATCTGGGTGCGCGCAGTTGCACCTACAGACTGACTCTGTGTGCTGACCCAGTGTGAGATCCAGCCAACAGACCAGCCCTGAACCAATCACCTGGTCCACAGGGCCAGAAGGTTGGGTTTAGACTGATATTTGGAACTGACCTTGGTATTATTTGTCACCACTCTAAACCACGTGAGCCATCCTTCTCCCATTTACACTGTACCTTTTAGCATTCACCTAAACTATCCACACTGCACTTCTATTTCTAAGATGTATCCCAGGTTCTCTTGCACCAGATGAAGCAATGCCATTCTGAGAATCAGTCTGAGGTCTACTTCTCTCCCCTCCCAGGCTTGTCTCTAAGCATGGAGGTAGGAAAAGTAGTGCTGTACAGAAAGGCCACAAGTTAGGAAGAGGGAACTGAGGGGTTGCTACTGCTGTACGTCTGCGCTTAGCGTCTGTAGTGTTATTTAGTAGGCCTGTGCAAAGCAGCATTTGCTTCAGATTCGACCGATTTGGAGGGACAGGAATTTGATTTGGTGATTTGAATCATTGTTCCAGTTCAATTCAGCCAATTTGGATTTGGAGATTCAGTGCCATTTTGGAGATTCACACATAAACTATAATGGGGAATCACTAAAATACTTCTAACTTTGTCATTTTTTTGCAGATTCAGATGAAAACAGGAAGGCTGGCAACCCCTTCTGAGGGCAGGAAGGCTGCCAAGTTTCAAGGAGATAGGTTCAGGGGTTTCTGTGAAAGTGTACCTCAAACTGTTGAAAGCAAAACTTGTATCACTTGTGCATGCTAAGGCAGGACAGGATGAAAACAGCAGGGATGGTAGACCCTCGTGTAGGCATGAGGCCTTGCTGAAAGCCTTCTGAATCTTTGCATGTCTCCGAAATGATTCGGAGGCTTCCAAGTCAATTTGGACCTTTTAATGGGTCTCCCAATTTGATTCGGATTTGGAGATTCGGCTGCTGAATCGGGCCGAATGTCCTCCGAATTGAATCGGCTACCAAAGCTTCGCACAGCCCTATTATTTAGGCAAGTTCCAAACATATTGCAGAAATGTGTTGGCCAGGAAGCTGGTGGGACAGGGGCAGCCTCATACCCAGAAGTACAGCAGAGCTTCCAATATCAGGCTAAACTATCAAGAGAGGGTGCACCAGTTATAGGGCTTCACAGTATAGAGGATCTATAGTATAGGCCTGATGATGACTTCAGGATTGACCCTAAGCAGTGTAGACATAGCCTCAGCTGTACAGGCTTGTTCCCAGATAGTGTTGCCACTGTTATGCCATAGCTAAAAAAGAGAACACTAACAACAACAATCAAAAAACCTCCATAACCAGTTCTTGGCATAGAAAGCATGAGCAAGTGCTAACACAGTAATTAAATGTACCGAGTGCTTTCTGACTTCACAGATGACAGTCTGCGGCTTGCTTGAAAAAGTGTGTGGGAGGGCAAACCCTAGTCTTAGAATCATAGCTGCAGAGAGCATCTCATCACTTCCCTTATCAAGATTTTCACAGTCACTGGGAAAGGGTCGCACCCATCAGCACAGGACGTTCCTGAGCTGGAGATGAGATGACTTTCCTCTTCTACAATTCAGTTGCGTGAGTTTCCTGCATAATAATTACATATCTCCTCTCTCTATGCTGTGAACTTTATAGTGCATCTGAATATACAAAGCTCAGGGTGGAAGAAAAAAAAACCCCATGCATGAGAAAGCAGTAGTTTAACACTAAAATGCAAATATGACTATTCCATGAATTGTCAGAGGCCCCATCAAATTTCTGCTTGCTATCCGCTGACCACAGCAGTTCGAAATACTTAGAATTTCAAAAAGCTTTGGATAAAGTCTCTGACAACAGGCTGTTAAAGAAATTAAATAGTTATGGGGTGGGAAGAAAAGTACATCAGGGATAAGAAACAAATAATAGGAATAAATTGGACAACATGGCAAAAATGTTAATAGGGTGGTCCAAGCATCTGGTCTCAGACTGTTGTTCTCAATCAGGTGAACTAGAAAGAAGGGGAGGGTGAAGAGTGGGGTGTCAAAGTATGTATACTACAAAAATGATTAGATCAGTTAAGACTGGACTGTGAGACACTACAGAGAGACCTAACAAAGTAAGGTCCTTGGGGCCCTCTCCAAATGTTCTATGTGCAACAAATGTAAATGAGTTTTGCATGACATTTTGTAACATGCCAGGCATTACAGGCCAGTTTCCCTATGATAAAAATGGTGAATCCCAACCAAAATTTACAAATCCACCTCACAGAAGTTCCTGATTCAATCAGCAACTTCTTTCAGATGAACAAGCATCCTGCAACAACTTTCACGCGTGGTGTGTCACTGAGTTTAAAGGGTGTGGGGGGAACCCGAACTTGAGAGCCATTCTCTGGTGCTGGGTTGTCCCTGTGCCGCAAACTTGCTTGTGTGCAGGGAGTGCCACGTTGCAAACCAGCTGTCTGTTGCCAGGTTAATCACCTGTTTAGTTAAAGTTCCTGGTGTGGGGTAGCCTGGTGGCAGGGAGCTACTTTCTGGTGCCAGGTCCCCTAAACATCAGCAGGCATGCAATGGGATCTGAGGAAATTTACCTTATATCCCAAAAATTCTCTCTTGCCATGATGCATGATTTTTCAGATCTGGGGTAAAATTCCTTACCCAATTGAATGGATGTCTGGCAGGAGCCTTGTTGACAAAGGTAACATAATACTTTCACTGTTCTGGATAAGCTCCTCTCTGTTTGACAGACACTCAGACTGCTGCGCGGGAATTCAAGTGCTGCAGCCAGGGATTGTACCTAAACTCTGCCTACCATCAGCAAGCTTACCTATGCTTGGCTTGGCTTGCTGAGGCCAGACAGAGTTTAAGCATGGTCCATCACATCAGTCTTTTAAACCTGCGTTCTGTGTAGACTGGGGACCAGATTCTATTCTGTCCGTTAGCATGTAAGTGAATTGAAGTGCCCAGTTGTGATTTTATTCAAGTTTGCTTGAGTCTCTGGAAAATAATGCAAAAGATAGGTGGGGTTTCTTTCTCCTTATTGCTTTTTGTGACTCTGTCTTAAGGGTAAGGTGGCAGTTATGGGTGTTCAGGAACTCGAGTAGGGCTATTAAAAGACAAACAAACATTTGGGCCCCCCACTACAGAAAGGATGTGGCCAAATTGGAGAGAGTCCAGTGGAGGGCAACAAAAATAGTTCAGAGGCTGGGGCATATAACTTATGAGGAGAGGCTGAGAGAATGGGGCTTATTTAGTGTAGAGAAGACAAGCAGAAAGGGGATTTGATAGCAGCCTTTAAGTACCTGAAAGGGGGTTCCAAAGAGGATGGAGCTGGACTGTTCCCAGTGGTGGCAGATGACAGAACAAGGAGCAATTGTCTTAAGTTGCAGCAAGGGAAGTTTAGGTTAGACATTAGGTAGAATTTTCTCACTAGAAGTGTAGTAAAACGCTGGAATAGGTTACCCAGAGAGGTGGTGGAAACTCCATCCTTAGAGGTTTTTAAGACCCAGCTAGACAAAGCCTTGGCTGGATTGATCTGGTTGCAGATGGTCCTGCTCTGAGCAGGGGGTTGGACTAGATGACCTTCTGAGGTCCCGTCCAACCCTAATTTTCTATGATGTTAGGGCATATTAAAACGAGGATAGAGAATGTTATTAAAAGGATTCTAATGCCAATATAGAAATGGTTGGAATAGGCTAATAATAGGTTTTTCTCTACCTATCTGAATCTCCTTAAATGGCTCTCTCAGGGGTGGTAACCCAGCAATCATGAACAGAATTTCAGGGTAGAATCCAAGAACCATCTTCTTCCCATTAACCCCAGTAGCATTACACAAAGCCTCCTGAAAACCAAGACTACCATAGAATCTCTTAACAGAAGGCATCAGTGCCCTACCTGGTTTGGGAAAATTCCTAGACCCACTGTCACTGATCAATAAGAGAAAGACAACAGGAAGACAATTCACCAGGCAAGAATGTGCTGGAGTATTGTTGTTAATGTGAATTCCTGCTGTTATTCTGAGAGCAGTGACTTTTAGCTGTGACATTCTGTAGAAATATTTAGAAAAGAAATTAAATGGACTTGTTTGAGTATATAAATAATCATAAATAATGGTTGGACCAGATAGTCCTTACAAAGCCTTTCAGAGGAGCATTTTGTTCTGATTTCAGAAGCATCATGTCTGGTTATATTTGGTACAGAAGTTAAAGTTGCCTCAAGGCAGCTTTAACTTGTGTGACCGGCACTGACAGAGCAAATCACAAGTAGCTTCAAATGACCTCGGCAAAATCAGAGGTTATATTTGCACAAACGTAAGTCCTTTTTAGCCATATTTCCTCAATGTATTAAGAGCTTCTTTCTGTATCCATACAGTATATGTCCTCACCTTCATTCTTCTTTCTTCAAAGTATTACTGAATCTATTGAGAAGGAAATTAAGATCTTAGAACATTTCAGTACAGTTATTCAAGGCATGATTTTCTTCTATGCTCTTGGGTATTTTTATATGTATGAGGTCTCTTTAAGGATTCAGTGTGATAATATTTGTAGTAAGGTGCACCCAGTTTGACGCTTAAAAAGAGATGCTGCAGTAAGAGGCATTCTGATCCATTTAAACAAATGACCTTTAATACTATGAGGATAGAAAACAGGATAAAATAGAGCAAAGGTGGTTAGTAAAACATGAGACTAGTGTTCAAAGGCTAGATCCCACTTCCCTTATTCATTCGATGAATTTACTATATGTTTACTCTTGGAAAAAGAGGATACTTTTCACCAAGGAGCAGAGACAGAATCTTTCCCAAAAGGACTGTGATAAAAGCAGGACAAGTACAACCAACAAATGTAGATGTGGTTTGCAGGTTATGTAAAAGATAGCATTTGACTTTGTCACTCAGACTTCTGGACCACTTAAGAAAGAACAGACTGAGACTAGAGAATAGACTGTAAACTCCTTAGGACAAGGACCTATCCACAAAGCAGTATGCTCATTAATGGTCCTGAAGAACTATATAGCAAGTGGTGCCTGACAGGGATACAGTCAATCCTATCCTAGCAATTCTTTTTTTTCTTCATTGCAAAGAAGTTTTCACTTCTGCCGCAAGTTTTGATTTCTTTTGCCTCTGGACCAATACGGCTACAACCTGGATACCTGACACAGGACATTTTCAGGCATTCCTAGGATTGCTATCTGCTAGCTGTTATGTAAGCACTGGTTGGTATGGCAGTATGCAAATTATGATGGTCAAATTCCAAAATCCCAGTGTGTGAGATTTCTGCATTAGGGATCTTTGCTTCTGCTGAGTAAGTAGATTTTCAACTCCTTCACTGGCCATAGGACAGTTGTGGAAACATTCCACAACTCTTAGGGCATCTTTACACGTGGTCCAAGGTGGGGTGGTGGTGCTTTAAAGTGACTCTCAGGATCTGCTCTAATTAAAGCACCCACATCATCTTGTGTATCCAGCATCCTGCACTTCAAATGGTGGTGGAGGCACTTTAACTCAAGCTTGTTCAGTGACCTTCAGTTAACAATTAGCATGATCCAGCAGACTTGATTAACTGATTCTGCTCTGACACATGCTAATTAACACATTGGACACATGTATAGGTGCCCTTATTTTCTAGTTTTGGACCCCAAAATGGACCCCATGACAGATATGTTTCCTTTTTGCTTAGGGATAACAGTGTGTATAGCTGGGGAACCACTAATGCCACACCATGGGGCCGACTTTGGCTTTTGCTGGTGGGTGCTTGCAGATGTAAACCCCCTAGCCCCACCCCACCACCATAAAAAAACAAACAAAAAAACCCAAACCCACCACAATGCTCTACTTTAAACTCTGTGTGTTTCTGCTATGCCCAGAAGAGGCAGCATGTTATTTTAACCTGGCTTGCCCAAAGTCTGTAAAGATTGGGCACTTTAGTAGGGCTTTTTTTGGCACTTTTATCTAATAGCTGATTGAATCAGCTATTAGATAAAAGCACCGAAAAGCCCCTGTTGAAGTTGTACAGATGCTGCGGAGCCAGGTTGAAGTTACTTACTGCTTCTTCTGGTAAAGCATGGTTGTTGGGTTTTTTTCCTTTTAATGTCTGCAAGCAGCCTCTGGTTTCATCTCTTGTCTTCCCCCTAAGATTCCTGTATACAATTGTATTTAATTTGCAGTTTAACTGGACCCAGCACTGCAAGTTAAAAAGCAAGAGTATTCTTGTAATGACTTCTATATTGCAGCATAAAGCTAAGAGCATAGGGCTCTCTTGGAAAGCATAACAGCAGAAAATGCAGTAATGGATCTGATTAGACTCCTCTTTCTTTGCC